>NC_043715.1:32639480-32703535 GCF_006229205.1 Suricata suricatta | reverse complement strand
GGGGGGGGGGGGGAATGCAGCCCCACCCTGCCCCGCCCCTCAGCTGCCAGGAAGCAACTTCTTCTATGTGTATCAGAAGGGCCGGACCCATGCCACCTCCGACCCCCACAGCGTGCCTCAGAGGCCATGCTCACTCAATGTCTCCGAGCAGGTGACTGAGGACAGAGCTCCCCAAACCCTAGCCACCTCCCAAACAGGTTGGCTGACCATCCTTTCCCGTGAGCAATTTAACTGAATTTGGATGGGATGCTCCGAGTGCCAAGAATCAACTAGGCAAAGGCTGGTGTGGGCCCAGGTGTCCCTGAGGGCCAGCCCTTGAGAAGACACTGAGCCAGTGTGGTCCACCTGTTTTCAGAGAGCGCAATTCCACGAGTACAATCCTACGGGATCACTTCAGCCAGTGTAAACGGCGGTTTGTCCGCTTGGCTGTAAGCTCTGTGAGGACAGGGGCTCTGATTTCATTGGGTTGTTTTTAGTTGGATTTTCTGATGATACAAAAGCACTGTGTGGTTATTATTATAGGAAATTTCCAAAGTACAAACACAGAGAAAGATCACCCTCGATTCACCTGTCATGGAAAGCCATTGTCAAGATCTTGGTCTGTTCCCCACTGGACACAGAAACCTGACGTGGAGTTACAGGAGATCTTAAAGACAAAACCGCCCGGCACAGTGCTTGGTATACAGCTGGTTCTCAACACATGCAGGTTGAAAAAATATATGAGACAACAGTCAAAGAATGAACAAATGAGAACGTAAGTGGCATTGAGTCTATGTAGTCTACATGGCATTTTCAAAGTAAGGGCTTCGTCAAGACGGCAGTTGGGAGCTTAGACACTTCACCAAGGAGTCTCATTTTCTTTGGTATTTTGTATATTAATTTAATAATTAATGGCTAAAAAAATGTTTAAGAGATCTCATGGATATGGGGCAAACATGCCTATATTAAAAACAGGGTAGGGGCAGATATATGAGATGGGAATTTTCTCCCAAAGCAGCAATAAAAGCAAAATACACCGGCCATTCCTTAATAGTCCTTAATGTCCATACCCTAGGCCCCTCCTGCTCAAATGCCAGGCCTTGCTATGAGACAAAAGCCCCTCATTTCCCAGAGGAACATCTCCAAACTACTCCTGGCACACTAAGGAGTTCAGTTCTGTGTGTCTGACACACAGGTGTCACTCGGCAAACAAAACCAACATTTACAGAGGTCTTACCATGTACAGACACTGTGCTAAGCACTTTGCATGTAGTATCTCATTTAATTCCCAACACACTTTTGCTATCTTCCATTATTTCCCCCCATTCTACAGATGGGAATGGTTAACTCATGGGTTAAGGAGCTTGCCAAAGGACATAATGCCAGTAAGTGATGGAGATCGGATTTGAATTCAAGAAATGACTGTAGAACCTCTGCTTTTAATTCCTACACTAAGGTATCAAGGATTACAGATGGATACATGGTGGGTGAACAGTTAACATGGTGGGAGATGGACAGACAGACATATGGCGGATGGCAGATGCGTGGCTGAATGAGTAGATAGATGGATAAGTGGATAGGTAACTAGATGGCTTGGTGGATGGAGGGATGGATGGATGAGAATAAATGGATGGTTAAATGAACAAATCGGGTTGGGGGGTGGGAGATGAACACTTTACGGGCTGATGTCAGATGGATCCTGGTCATGCCCCCTTCCCTTAACCCAATGCCTCAGCCCTGGAGCATAACAAGTGGATGACCCAAAAGACCCCTCCCATCAAAACTACAATAACCTGACAGCCACAGGCGACTCCTCTCTCACCTCAACTATGAATGATCTCCGCCCGCCCCACCCCAGGGCTGGGTCTTCAAGCCCACCAGGGCATGAACATCTCCCTGCCCCTTGGAGCTTTCCAGTCGGGGGTGTGAGGGACCTCGAGGGCACCAGGGAAAAGGCAAGCCATGCACAGCAGCCCACTCAGCTTGTTCAGAATATCTGCTTGCACGCTGAAGACAGACGTGGATTTTGATCATTTCCAAATATTCCCTGCGGCTGTTCTCACCCTTTGAGACCGAGACCAAGTGCAGCATCACCTCTTCTCCAAAGCCCTCCCCTTTCCCTCCACAGGGCCGGACCCTCTTCTTTAGTGCTCCCGTATGAATCTTCCTCTCTGGCGGCTCTCACATTGGTTTGCTAGTTGTCCTCTCCTATAGGATTATAAATGTTGAGAGGGCTCTGCAGCCTCTATAGCCCTCAGCTCCCTACTCTGTACATACAGGGGCTCAATAAATACACGTGCAATTGATTCCAACGCCCGGAAGCACAGACTTCCAAGGACTCTTCCCCTCCCCTCCTGGCCAGAAGTAAACAGGAGCCCGGCCACCACAGGGCAGCAGAAACTGGCCACATGCAGTTACTTCTTTATCCACAAGAGAGCACAGCATCTTGGAGCTCAACACAAATTCTTTTGTAAATGCCTGGTGTACTTACAGAACACTGTATAACTCAAAAATTATAATTAAAATGTCTTAGCTCCTGTATTTATAGTAACATTTAAACTACTGTGCTTTCTTGAAGTCAGTCATTTACTTGAGAACAGCACACTTTATGGTGAACAGATCTTTGAAACAGTACCGCGGGGATCTAGCCCAGGCACATGTAACTCAATATATGTCAACAGCTGTAAAAATATTGGTGGGAGAAGCCAGGAAAAAGAGCCATGAGCCCAGATCAAGTGCCCTGTCTCTCACATCTGACTGTTTTCAGCAGCTCCCTCCTCCTCCGAATAATTGGGCCATTTTGGTGCCCGCTGTCATACAAGACGGGCCCTCTTTGAGGCCAGATGATCAAAAAGGTTATAAATGAAAATGATTTCGATGTCGGCGGCCTGGAGAGTGACCAGGGCGTGTGCGGCGGCAGAAGGGCCTGTTCTAATCTTACCAACTGCAGGCCGCCTTCGGAGAGCATTCCTAGGGCGCGAGCAGCTCCCCAGGGTGAGGCCACGGTAAATTCCGCCTAATCCCTTCTGCATACAAATGAGCTCCTGGCAGGAGGAACGGGCCAGACACTGCAGCCCCGCGCCCGCTCCTCCTCCCCGGGTGGGCTGTCTTCGCTGAACAAACAATCAGTGACAGAGGAGAGGGCTGTGGGGCCGGGTGAGATGAGGTGGAGGAAGGGGGTGCTGGGCGGCGCTCTGGCCCTCCGGCCCCATAGCCTGGCGGGGGGTACACAGGAGCCCGGGTGGCCAAGGGTGGCATGGCCAGAGGCTGGGCCTGATGAAGAAACGAGGTATTCCCCAACCTCAGGGCAGAGGCAGGCACCTCAGTCCCAGGGCGGCGGGGCAGTTGCTGCCCACCCAGTCCTCCCATATGCCCACCCTGGACTCCCCTCCTCCCCCAGCAGGAGTATAGAGAGCCAGAAGGCTCCTCCCCACCCAGCAGGATGCTCGGAGACCAGCAAGCACGAGCTGGGAAGGTCAGGAGGGAAGAGGTTCCATCGGGAGACCTCTCAGCCCCAGCTCTCCATCACCACCCAGACAGAGCAAGTAAACAAGTCGAGTGCTGGAAGCTAGGTTTGAGGGAAGGGCCTGAGGCTGGGAACCTGGGCCCCCACCCCCCCCACCCCCCACCCCCAAGCAGGGGAGAGATGAGGAGTCAGGAGGCAAGGGATGTGCGTCCGGTCACAGAGAAAACAACCAGAGCGGCCGGGACCACGGTCAAGTGACGCTCCATGGCACACGGGTCTCTGGAGTCAGTTTGGCCTCCATAAAGTAGAAGCAAGGACTGTTTCTAAAATCAATTCCGAGCCCCACGGTCAACTTTCTAAGGCAGGTGTTCATAACTTGGGCTCATGGATAGATCCCGGGAGACCTGGACCCCTGAAAGAGTGGGCACAGCTCATAGCTGCACTGCATTTGAGGCTTACAACCTCTGAGTAGCGCTAAGGAGTGATTTAAATGAGCCCATATATACATGTGTGTATATACATACATATATGTATACACACACACACACACACACACACACACACACACACAAAGCACTTAAACTATTCTAGGCACACAGGCACTCGAGAAGGATTAACTAGTGTTGTGATGTTCACTCCGGTGGGGGAGAAAGTCACGTGGCATGAGAAATGGTCCACAGTCGTTGCTCCAGGCTGGCCTGGCAAAGGCCCCAGTTACTTCCCAGCCTGGGTGATCCAGGATAAGAGGAGTAGGCCCAGAGTGGCTGAGGGGACCGCCCCATATGGAGGGGACGTCGTGCCCTTTGCTCAACAGGGGACCCATCAACAGACGCAGGCACATGTGCATATCTGCACACTTCAAAAGTTAGCATTTGCCCAATTTTCCCAATGGTGCTCTCTCTCTCTCACACACTCTCTCTCTCTCTCACACACATACACACACACCTTCCATGAAAATCAGCAGGAAATGCACATTTTGAGGACCCAATTAGGCTCAGTGTGTATTTGACAACCTTTCAACCTCCAGAAGACATTTATTTTTACAACGCTCTCCAGCTGAGAAATTACTAGGTTTCTGATGTTCCCTGAACCATCTTGGCATCGGGAAGCACCAAGGTGTATCTGGGAGCGAGGAAGGGGGACCCACTTGGCAGGCCCAGCCATGCCTGTCATGACCACTTGGAAAGTGGGTCTTAGAGGTGAGGACAGCTCAAAGTGGGGCTGAGGCACCTCAGCCAAGGCTGCCCCCAGGGTGGATATTTCTGGAGAGCCAAGAACACTTCCCACTTTTGTGTTTGGGGTGGGGGTTCTTCCTGTCTCACACGTAGGGCAACTGAGACCCACACACAGAGACAAACGGAGATCTACTGACCTCACCTGTAACCTCACTATGCCAAACAGCCAAACCCAGGGCTGCACCTCTGGGTTTTCCTACGTCCTGCTTCATTCCCCCTCACTGGGCCACACTCTGTGTCTGGTCACTTGAGAAGACTAGGCCAGGTGAGATCAGGGGACCAAGCAGAGCATGGGAAATAAAAAGAAAATTAGAAAAGAAAAGGCTTCTTTGGTAAGTAAGGTAAAGTGGGTGCAAACATCAGCCTGGGGTCAAATGGCAAGAACTCTCCCCCCAAGTCTTACCAGGAGGCCAAGCGAACTTCCCCATCAGGCTCCATTCCATCTACCTACAGAAAGTATCCTAACCCAATCCTATCTCAACGTCACTAACTTATCTTTCTCCCAAGAGCGTTCATCTCCGCCCACTTAAGAGGCTAGGACTTCACATCCTTGTCGAGAAAACGGAGGTGGACGGTGATGTTTTCCCACGAACGGCAGACCATGACTCCTGGCTCCGTCCATCTTTGTCAGCCCCACCATTTGTGCATCTGAACCAAGGTCTCACAATCGGCATCAATACCATCACGACGTCCTGGGCAACGACACCAGAGATCCTTGAAATGCATGGGTATGTCCTATCACGGTCCCTCATTCACGAACATCTTTAAACAAAGATAGCGAAATCCAGGCTCTATCCCAGCAGCGTCAACCCGTGGACTTTCTCCCGGCAGAGACAGTGCTGCTGCGTGTGGGTTTACCAAGCGTACAGCCATGATTTCAATGTCAGCTTCTCTTTGGTCTTTGGGTCCCTAAATGTCAGGACGGCTTAGTGAGGGGTGCGAGATGTGCCCACAAAAACACCTCCCCGTCACAGCAGGCTGGGGTACCCAGGGAGCGTTTGCTGTGTGTGGCTTTGCTTGCATATCTGACTCTGCTATCTCACAAGCAGCAGGTTGGTGATTAGCAAAATAGCAATAGCATTGAAGCCTGTGACAACTGCCATGGTCGTGACAGTGACAATAGCTGTCACCCAGAGCCGTCAAGCCTGTTTCTCTGCCCCCCATGAGAGTCCCCACGTAGGCAGGAGCTCTGAGCATTTTAGGCAACCTCGGCCAATCATTTCTGTGAATCTTTACTGCCTGGACAGATTAAACCCAGGCCCCGAGTGGCTCTCCCAGTTGACAATTTTTCTTTCAAAAAGGCAGAAGTTGCTGTGAGCCAAGTTCTTGCAGCCGAATTCCTGGACACAGTTTCCAACTATTCCAATCAGCCAGCTCTGCGGTTGGGCTGGGATTTCAAGCTTGCCACAGTATGAAGTCCAGTTTGGGCTATATTCCCTTCCCTCTCGCAGCGTGATGAAGGTTTCCCCGCAAAATCAAAAGGCTTACTGTCAAGTTTTCGATTGGTCTGGGCTCTGCGCTATCATGTGTGTGGTGATGGGAAGGAATATGAATGTGGTCCCGGCTCTACCATGGGGCCTTGAGGCCTCGTCCGAGCCGTCCAGGGACCTTATGAAAGTGGAGCGGAACTCTTTTCATGTATATTCCAACTGCTGAAATTCCCCAGACGCGCCACAGTGTGCAAACGCGGTGCAGAAAAGAACAATGGCTGGATGAAAACCGCGGCGAGTCCACTGAGCGCCCTGAAGACGAACCCGGCTGCTAATGTGAGGGGAAGCGGAGCCCGGAACCTGCCCCTCCTTCTTCACCTTTGCTTTTCCGCTTTTTTCCCCCTTTTTCCTCTGGAACTTAATGGAAATCAAGTCCCCATGTTTCCCCGGGGAGGGGACTGCTCTTTACTTGCATAAAATAGGTGTGCAAATTCACCAAAGCAGGTTGACACCTGGCAAACGCACGCACATGATGCTCAGGGCTGAAACTGATGGAGGTGATTGGCAGCTCTTTCCTCTTTTTCCTTAACCCCATATGCGACGTCTGTGTAGGTACACATAATGTTGGTGCAGTGCGGCCACCTGGGACTGGCGAGTAGACCCCGGGCCTCTCCTCCCAGCCTCATGCTCAGTGAAGTCATATTGGGAGCTCAAAACTCTGCCGCGGTGGGAAGCATTTACACCACAGAAATTGGCAAATGCTACAAATAGGATTCCTTTTTTCCCAGACAGCTGGTTGTTAAATATTTACCAGCACATCGCATCCGTGTGTGTGTGTGTGTGTGTGTGTGTGCACGTCTACAGATGTATGGAGAAATATCAGGTATATATACAAATCTTACAAATACACATATATGTGTGTATACATATATTCAGAAAAACGTTACATACACAACATTATTCACATTTGTATGTTCCCCCAGATTCGTGCCTTCTCACTAAATATTTCTTTGAAAGCAAGATTAGAACCAGGGATCCAAGTGAATCTAATCTGTATGCTCTGATAATAAGAAAGAAAAAACCAATCTGCTCTCCCCAAATATAATAGCAATAGCTAAATTGATTTCTTTTTGCCAGGCATTAACTTTCTCCTATTATGGCAAATTTGCTGCACTTGTATTTTCTTCCAACCCCAGAATTAAACACACTTCTAATTTCTCACTTCAGGTGCATTAAGTGCAGTATAGGGCACAAATGAATAATTTTATTGATAATAAATTTTATAATCCATGCAGCACTTGCTGAAAATGGATGTGTTCTGGATGCATTCATTATTTCTCCTAATTTGAAGACCACAGGATTGCAGAATCCCTGCTCGCTGGGCCTCCGGTAATTGCTGGCTATTTTCTACTGCTTTGAGGCCCAACTGACAATTCAGGCACATGCTCTGCTTTATGTGGATAAATGACAATAAGCCGTTTATCAGATTATTACTTTTATTAATTTAAGAGACTCCACAGCATTGGTAAGTAGCTTCTGTCTCCTGCAGACAGACGTTATCCAACCAGCTTAATGGTGCTGTGAGAAACTGGATAGGTAACACCGTGCTAAAGGCAATGGCCGGACGTACTCTCCCCGAATCACGCAACTAAAACATCGATGAGAAGAGACCATTGTGGGAAAATCGGCTCACAAGGGTTAAGAGGGAAGAAGCAGGGAAAAAAGATCAAAGGACTGTTGGTTGGTTTTGAGCTTGCTCAGAAGGATAGTGGTTAAAAACAAGGGCTTTGACATCAGACGGACCTGACCTCAGCCCCAGCCAGCCCACCTAGATCCACATGACCCTTAAACAAGTTGACTCTCTGACCCTCTGTTCCCCCCTTAGGACTTGGGACGATGAACAGGATAATGTATGGACAGTGCGTGGCCCAGCGTCTCACCCCCAGTAGGCACCCAATGGGTTGCAGCTATTGACTCTTCTTGGGCTTCCACACTGAACAGAAAGTCAGGAAAGTCTTTTATCAGGTGAGAACCACCAAAAACTACAGAGTTTAGAAACTGGGTCCAAGAAACCTGTCTAGGATAGCAATGGCAGTCTGGGGTGAGTTCCCCATCATGGGACTCATGCAAGGAAAGCTGGTATTTGTGGAAGAGACTTGTGGGGCTCCTGAGTGGCTCAGTCAACTAAGCATCCAACTTCAGCTCAGGGCATGATCTCCCGGTGTGTGGGTTTGAGCCCTGTGTGGGGCTCTGCACTGACAGTGCTGAGCCTGCTTGGGATTCTCTCTCTCTTCTCCTCCCCCACTCTCTCTCTCAAAATAAATAAATAAAAACTTTAAAAAAGAGAGAGATTTGTGAATGGATTCCAGACGCATTAAGGTTCTAAATTTCTTGTCAAACCATTCTAGCTTGAAGAGGAATTTGACCAAACTGCTCACATTCACTGGGTACTTAAAATGCCCAAATAAAGTTGTAAGCATTTTACATGTCGCCTCTATTAAGCTTCACGACAGCCCTATGAGACAGCTGCTGCCATTATCTTGATTTCATAGAGGCGGAAACAGGGACACGGAGGTTAAACAGCCTGCCCAAGGTCATGCAGGCAGCCGGAGACAGAGCCAGGACCCTACCTTAGGTCTACAAGCTGCCCCCCCAGAGCTGCCTCCTTGGCCGCTGCACCTGTCTGAACTGCTCTCACCTACATCCGCGGCCCGCACCAGGGGCACCTGCCTGCACCCCTGCCTCACCCCAGCCTGCCATAGCACCCACCCAATTCCACCGGCTGGGTCTGCTCGGGAACCCAAGCAAACACCTCAAGTCTGACTGCACAGCAGGAAAAACGCCACCACCTCCACGTCTGCTCAGGAACCACAAATCATGCCACCAACAAGCCAATCTCATTTGTCGCCATCCATTCCACACATGGCAGCTCTGGAACCCACTCCTCTTCCCAAGAGCGTCCCAGTGGCTGTGTGACACCAGCGGCATTTATCAGCAGGCTCTCTGAAAACTCAAGTGCACCTGGCCCGCAAGCTCCCACACCCGCGGCTGGTGGCCGGCCCGAACGAGAGCACCGTGAATGTCTGTGCAACGAGTTCTCTGTGATATCCACACACATACACAACTGCAGCGGAGTCATGAGCACATGCTGTACTATTTGTAATCATCATAATAGTAACGATTTGGTTGAATTTAGTCCCCCCCCCCCCAAACCCAGTAAAGACTCATCTGGCTCTTCCAGTGGGAAGACAAGAACATAAGCAAAAACAAAACAAAACAAAGAAAAAACATATCCAGACTTCTGCCTTGGCATGGTGATTTTTCTAAGAATGGGGTGGTCTAGATGGGCCCTCAGGTGGCGGCTATGACAACGGGAGAGTGCCCGCCCCCCAATCCTCAAGTCAGACTAAGGGGCCAAAGCTGGACCCCTGACAAGAGCCTTTCTCATCATAAAAGGAGAAGACATCCCTTAAAAAACTCAAAATTCCAGTCAAAAAGCCTGGGCCTCTGTGCTGCACCCAGAGGGGAAACGAAGGTCGGCTGGTGGTGGGTGACTGACAGCTCATTTTTCCTGGGCACAGGTGGACCTGTGCCGTCTCCCAAATCCACGAGCCACCCTGTTATTTCAGCCAGGGAACCCTGAGCCCTTGGGGCCCTTTGGACAGAATGTGGAAACATCTAGATATCTTTCTTAGTCATCCAACTCCCAAGCCAGCTGTCTGGAGAGAGGCACAGGGAGAGGCCGGACGCTGCGGCCGTCTCTTTGCTCCGGGCCCCAGGAGCCCCAGTTCCGTACAAGGTTCCCGGTCCAGGCGGGACACCCCCCTGCCACCCCCTCCTCCTCATCTTCTAAAGCCTCGACATTCCACCGGTCCCGCTCCCCCGCCTCCGGATTAACAGCCGGCCACCTCGTTTAGAAAGCGAACTTTCCTCAGAGTTCCATCCTGTTCTTGAGGCTTCAGTTGGAAACTTGGCCTAGATGACAGCTGTGTGGGCCTCTCCCCAGCTCGACCCAGCAGGAGTTCTAATACACTTCATTCTGGGGCTGGTTGCTGCTTTTAATCTATCAGCACGGCGCCACAGCTGCTGTAAGCTAGCTGAAAATTGTCTGCATACGGAGCAAACCGTTTGTAACCCTTTTCAGTGCAAACGTGTGTTCCTGCCCCTGCCTAGGAAATGTGCGGGCCCAGAGCAGACAACACCTTCCCCTGTCCCTGGAGGCTGCTCACCCTGTAAACCTCGAAACTTCCAGAGGCCTAAACAGGTTACTGGCTTGCAAATCCTACCCTCCTGACTCAACTTCTTCACGAGCTTTGGCCACAACACTGTGGCCCCATAACTAGGGCTTGGCCCCAGGCCCCCTTTAACTGGTGCTTGGCTTTGATTCCTGAGAGAGGAGAGACCTTTCTCCCCAAGGCTCAGGTCCGCAGAGGATCTCCCAAGGGCTGCCATCCCCAGACCCACGGAGGGCCCGACCCAAGGCACCACCGGGGCCTCGGACGTCAGCTGGCGCCCTCAGCTGTAAGGGCCTCTGGTGGACCCACTATCAGCATCAAACCCAGCGGGGCTCTGCCAACATGGTGGAGGGGGGAGCTGAAATTTTTCCCAAATATGAACATTTCCAATTGTTACAAAATAACTGGTGCCCTTCAGGCATTAAACACAAGTTTAGATGTCAGTGGGGAAGGAGAAAAAAATGGGAGTAAAACAGCACAAGAAGAGGAAGTTAAAGAATGGAAGGAGAGCAGGAAGGGAAAGGAAGGTGGGAGGGGAGGAGAGACAAGAACCAGAAAGCACCATCCACACATCCCTCCCGAATCTGTCCTTGTAAACCCCCTGGTGGTCAGTGGGAGGAGGCCCAGGCCTCTCTCCATCTTCAGTGGACATGCTCTCACCCCTGGACATCCATCACTAAGGGGGAGACAGGCTACCGGGCCTCTCCACCTGCCCCGGCGGCCCACACAGCTTTCCCAGCCTCCTGTGCATGCACCCTAGAGCAGGCCCAGAGAGGGGCCTGCCCCTCTCCCACCCAAAGAGGGCCCCAGACTCCTCCCTTCCTGCCCAGGGGCATTAGATTTCTGTCTGCGGCACAGCAGCCCTGGAGCTGAGGTCACCAGCCAGGCAGGCCCCCAGCTCTGCTCCCGAAGCACATGGTCGCAGGTTTCCCGGCCTCTGCACTGCTTAGGGCACACAGGGCTATGCAGCCCAGAGAAAGGAAGGGCAGCAGTGGGAGGGCAGGGTGGGGTGGGGGGGCTCACCTCCCCAAAACAGTCCAACTCTAGACCCAGTCTTCCCTCAGCATTGATCCGGCAGCAGCTGTATCTCTTTCATTTGAGTAATTATCATATAATTAAGTGCATGAATTACAAGAGAGCCAAGGCATTAAATTAAAATATTTAATGCTTGTAAATCTGAAAATGATTACTGTGCTGATGTGCAGCCAGTGAGAAGTGAGGCTAATGGCTCCGCGGCCAGCATGGGGAGGTGGCAGTGGGGACCAGCGTCCCCTCAGAAGGCAGGAGGGTGAGGGGAGGGCTGGGGTTTCGGGGGTGCAGGTGAGGGGGCAGCAACCTTGAGAGGGAGCAGCCAGTCCACAGATGTCAGAGCAGAGAGGTGCGGGGCCCTAAAATAAAGGCCACGTGTTCTAAGCGCCTGCCCCCCACTCCAACAAGGGGACAAAAGGGGTTGAGACAGAGCTCCCTGGGAAACGTCACACGGAGTCTGATGTCTCTGGGGCCAGAACAGAATAGGGCCAAAGTTGGTGACACCCCTCTTGTGTACACTCTGACCCTTTGGTAAGTATTCACATTCCCGTGTGACAAACGAGGAAACCAAGACACAGAAAGGAAGAGAAACTTGCTGAACTCATGCAGCAAGTGGAAGCAGCACCGGGGGGCGGCCAAGGCCACCGCCAGCCTGAACTCCCCACACCTGGGCAGCTGGGACGAGCCAGCTCCCCGGGCTTCAGCTGGCTTTGATGTGACCCCGAATGGTGTTAGCTGATCCTTTTCATTTCCCAAACCAACCTGTCTCCCTCTGGGGACAAAACAGAGGTACAAAGCTCCCAGAGCGGTCCCCCATGATGCCGACAAATGGCTCCACAAAGCAGGAACGGGCGCAGGCTTTGGGTTTCTGCCCAGAAAGCACCACACATTACCCAGACATAGGCAGGCCAGACGGATGCCGGGAGGGTTCAAAGGGAGAAGCAGGGCCTGCCAGCTCAATCACCATTAGTGGTGGCCACACAGGAACCAGACCCCAGGCGGCCTGGAGCAAAGGGCCCCACTTCCATCCTGGACCGCTCTCAACAGGGACAGCTGGGGAAGATGCAAAGCGCGAATGTCCAGTCCAGGTGCGAGGACATGGAGCACAGGAGATGCGAGGAAACTGGACAGGGCGAGGGCCACCCTCCACCAGCATTCCCATTCCTTTGGCCTAGAAGACCCTTTCCCATTAGACCCACCTCTCTGTGGGCGGCCAGCCTCTGTGGTGCAGGAGAGAGCTGTTCCCTCCTCCCGCTGGGCTGGACTTCGGTTTTACACCTGACAACAACCAGCCAGGTGTCCTGGGTGGGACTTCCACCAGAGGTTGATACTCTCCCCTCCTTGCCATAGGTGAGCATGTGACCCCGGCCTGGCCGATCAGAGCCAGTCTTCAGACGACAGGCGAAGACTCTTGCCCCTGGGGGTGTTGAGCTAATAGGATGTGAGCCTAGAGGGGCTGGTGGCCAGTTTTCTTCAGGGGACCCCAGATCCTAATGGTGTGCCCACCGGGGCCTCGAGAACATCCCATTTCAGGCCCAGTGAACCCATTCCCTTGGTTCCCTAAGCCAGATGGAGGCAGGGTCCGAGCACTTGCAACTCAAGAAGTCCCAATAACTGAGTCCCTCCTAAATCCATCTGTCTCTCCCTCCTTCCCTCCCTCTGCTCTCCTGCCCAATTGTATTGAGTACAGTGATGGTCTGAACAAACACACAAGTGGATGACAAATGTTCCCTGCTCAGGACAGTCTTTTGGGTCCAGTGTGGGTTCCCAATCACCTCCTACCCCCACGCCTGTTTCCAGCAGCCTCTATTGAGCACCAGAATTTCCAACTCACCCAACTCTGTGCAATAGCTAGAGTTAGATGTCACTCTGCCTGAGCCACTATGGGTCACAGTCCCAAAACACACACTCCTTGAAGGCAGGGACCTCATCACAGCCTCCTCCTGTAGTCCCCACAGCTGGGCACAGGGGTCCCCACCTCCAAACGTTTGCTCTCCATGTCTCCTCTGTTGGAAATGACCTAGGCTTTCTTAGGGACTCAAACCAAGCCCCAGCAGCCCCTACAAGCAAGTCTTCCCAGAATATTATTCCTCCAAAGACACCGCCCCCTCCTCCGGCACCTACTGTGTGCACCACTGGCGATTAGTCCCGAGTTCTCCAGAATTCACGCATTGCTTTCCACCCACACTCCCAGCGTCCCCCCTTCAGGCCACCATCTTTTCTTGTCTACATGACAAGAGCCTCCTAACCAGCATCCCGTCTTCCAGGGAGTGTGAGCATGTCCAGAATGAGCCTCTTCTGGACTCCCAGGAAAAGAAAGTTGCTAAGGATCAGACCTCTCCACTGGGGGTCACCACAGAGACCCTCTAAGACCTGCAGGTAATCCAGTGAGAGCGCTGATAGGAAAGCAGCCCACACAGAGCAGAAGACTAGTGAGGGTCAGGTTCACAAGGTGTGTCTGCCTGAGCAGTGGCCTGGCAAGTAACAAGATTGTTCTGTTAGAGTCCGCAGGCTTGGACACAAACCCCAGCCCTACAACCTTCTAGATGCCCATATGGCTTCTGCTGGGAGACTTTAAGAGCTTCAGTGTCTTCTTCACCTGAAGATGAAAGTAACAGCAAGCTTGTTGACAAATCATAAAAATCGGATGCTAAGCACCTCCTCTGGGGCTTCTATGACACACAGTAGGCACCCGATATGTGGCACCTGCTGTCAGTGTGATGGTGGCTGGGAACATTCCCCAGCCTCACGAGTCAAGTGCCCACAGGAAAAAAAAAAATGGCAGTGCAAATGGGCCCTTTCTGAACTGAAACTGTAAATAAATGAAAAACAAAACCCAACATGTTTTGGGAGCCTACTATGTGTCAGGCACTGTTGAGGGGCTTGCCAAGACTCACTTCTACGAGATCAGTAATAAATCTTATGATGCCCATTTTACAGAATAGAAAAATCTATGAAGCAAGAGCTTCAGCAACTCCCCAAGGACCCAGAGCTGTTGGGGGCAGGCCAGGATCTGAAGCCAGAGTCCAAGTACTGCCCTCCCCTCCGGCAGGACTGCCCTGAGCTGTGGATTACGGGAAAGAGTGTGAGATAAAGTAGGAGTCTCCTCACCCCTGCTCCCAGGACCTTACAAATATGTGAGGAAGAAAGAATACTCTGAGACACTTTTCAGGGTCCACCTTGGTGGAAAAAGGACTTCTGATCTGGCCCTTGCCAATAGAACATAAATCTTCCAGCCTCAACGTACCTTCGTGCCCTGGTGGCCCTTTCACGAAGGGCCACTGTGTGCTGGGAGCTGTGCATTTTCACTCACCAGCTCACTTAACCTTCACAGTGGCTCTGTGAGATGGGCATTATTATCCTCATTTTATAGAACGGGCAACTGAGGCTCAGAGAGCTTAAGTGATCTCACTATGGTCACACAGCATGAGAGAGCTAGAAAGTGAAACAGGTAATGGGGACAGTAATCATGCTATCTGGTCAGCTCCTTCCTTCCTGCCTTCCTCCTTGCCTTCTGTCCTTCCCTCCTTCCTTCTTTCTTTCCATCCTTCCTTCTGTCCTCCCCTCTTTCTTTCCTCCCTCTCTCTCAGCTCATGGAGAGTCAAGAGAGGTGCCTATTAATGAAGAATGAAATAGTTTGCTACAATTTGCCCCAAAACAGTATGTTTAATTACCACAAACCCTTCCCCAACCAAATCACTTAATTGAATTTAGATAGCATGTCTGATGTTATATATAATATTTTGCAACTTGGCCCTCTTTGGGGAGCGTATTGATTGAGGAGGAAAACAGATGTTCTGGAAGATGTTTTCAGATCAGGGCTGGACCGGATGGCTGCAGAGTTGAAAACATTATACAGGTGCACAGACAGTTGTGACACCAGGGGCCAGAGGCCAGGGCAGGCTGCATCCTGCTTCCCACCAAAAGCCACCCCAACCCCACCACCCACCTCGGATCCCAGCACAAGTGTCTGTGTCAGGCAGTGGCTTCCACGACCACTGCCTCCATCCATCCTCACACAACGCCCGGGTGTAAGTGCTGGCGACAAGCAGGTGGCACAGGGGAGAGACGTCTAGCCGAGCAGAGTCTCTTGGAGCTGATGGGTGAGCATAGGAGGGCTGAGGGGATGGATGGACAGACAGTCTCCCTGGTCTGAAGGGGTCCTAACTGGCCAGAGCTTTCCCAAGAAGGTCCTGAACTCATTTGTTTGTTGATTCAACAAATATTTGCTAGGCACCTACTGCGTGCCATTCACCTATTCATTCAATAAAACTCACTAGGTGCCCACCAAATACCTGATACCAGGTATCAGAAACCTGCCGTGTGCACAGCCCCTCGGTGGTGCCTGCCCCCTGGGCGCTCACAGTCCCGCGGGGAGGAAGACGCTCACCACAGGACAGCCTGAGGGGTGGAGGCACATGAGGGCAGAGAAGGGGCATCACGTTCAGTCAGGACAGTTAAGGCAAAAGGTTCAAGGGGGACAGGTGGCCAGAGTGGAGGAAACAGCACGTGCCTGGGAGGGGAGAGAGGCCAGGGTGACTGGGGTGCGGACGGTAAAGGCCAAGTGCTGGAGACAAAGCTGGTGGGGGGAGGGGAAGCACTGACCTTGCAGGGCCCCGGGATTGCCTTGAGGGTCTCTACCTTGGGTGACGGGGAGCCACTGAGGGCTCTGAATGCCAGAGACACACTCAGAAAGGCACTTCGAGTCCAACACAGACAACAGACTAGGGGTGTGGGGTGGAGATAGGTTTTGGAAAAGCAGAAAGGATGCCAGGTTCTGCACCCAGCCCTGGGGGCTCAGGAATGTTTAAGACACAGCCCCTGCCCATTCGAACCCACAGGTCACTCCAAAAACATGGACAAGTGGGTAGGCAATTACAATCCTACGTGACCAGCACCTCATGGGGCCAGTTGATTTTTTAATTTTCAATATTATACCTGCTTTATTTGGTCAATATTTATTTGAAAATCATAAACAACATTATAGGGGAGGGTGACTGTATTATTTATTATTTCATCCAAAAAATATTTGTTAAGCACCTACTATGTGCCAGGTCCTGTGTGTGCTGTAGAGGAAACAACAATGTTTAAGGCTGGACCCAGATGGACCTTTCTAGGCCGCACACCTGTGGCACGTGTGCTGGACACGTGGAACTAAGCCCCAAAATTGCTCACCTCAAAAACAGCACCTACTGCGTGTCAGGGGCTATGCTGGAGGTGGTACAGGCCTGCTGCTGTCTGCAGGGTTGGTGTGAGCCTTGCAAACAAGAGCCGGAGGCATTATAATGTGGGACCAGAGACATCACAGGGCTCTGCAGAGGGACGTCCCATCCCAGGGAGGACAAGCACAGAGGTCATCCGTAAGGTTGGGGGCACTGGAGCAGGTCCACGGAGCAGGATTTCAACGGGAAGAGTGGGGAGTGTGGGGTGAATGCATTTTAGACAAGAGGACCACATGGGCAAAGACTGTGCCATAACATCTAGGGACAGCAAGTCACCTGCTTAGGCTGAAGCATAGGCTGGAACCACAGGGTCAGAAGGTTGATAAATAGGCTGGGAACAAGCCCAGATTGCATCAGATGGCAGAACAAAATTGCAGGCTTTGTCCTGTAGGCAATGAGGAGCCACGAGAGTCTAAGTAGTGAAGTTGCATGATCAAGCCCTACACGCTTCCAGAATGTGAATTACAGCACCCGAGCTGGGGAAGGAGAGTTGAAGGGTGGCCAGGTGATGGACCACTATGATAGCTCAAAGGAATGGGGATGAAAATGTGGATGCAGGCACCCTGGGGAGAGAGCCTGCTGCTGGGGGGAGGCACGGGCAAGAGGGCCCAGGCAGAGCTGTGGGCAGACCAGAGCACAGTCATGGTCCTAGCTCAACAGTGTCCTAGAAAAAACATGACCAGTTTGTATGACCTGAGTAGCGTAAGCTCCTATCAGTTGAGAAGGACATAAAAATGCCTAGTACTTAGTAGGCTCTTTGGAGGGGTGGGAGGGAGAGGGGGGAAGGTTTGGTTAACAAGTGGATGGGTAAATGAATGAAGAAATAGATGATGCATGGGTTTGGTGTGGGGCCGATGGGGAGTAATGTCCACCTGAATATTTGGATGGATGCACAATGATGTGAACATAAGGGAGAGTGAGGGTACGTGGAGACTGATGAAAGGTGGGATTGAGCGCTAGAAGGATACAGGGCTGGAGAGACGGATGGATGGATGGATGGATGGATGGATGGATGGATGGATGGATGGATGGGTAAGTGGGTAGATGTGTGGATGGGTGGATGGGTAGATAGCTGGATGGGTAGGTGGTTGGATAGCAGGCTACATGGATGAATGCATAGGTGGGTAGGTGGGTGGGTGGGTAGATGGCTGGACAGGTGGGTGGATAGGTGGATGGGTGGGTGGATGAGTGCATGGATGGATGTGCGTGTTGGCAATAACTCCCAGCAGAACCTGACTAGAGAATGCTGGCAGACTCCAGGCAGGTAAATATATTCTGGTTGACAAATCTTTGGCCCTCTTTGGCTTACCTTACATCACTTCCAACTGAAACCTCTTCTCTCCCAGCCCTGCCCTTAGCATTCAGAAAGATTATCTAATAGAAAGATCTGTAATCAAGAGACCTGGCTGATTACTAATTATAGTTTTGCTCTAATTCGCTGTGTGGCCTTAGATAAGCCGCTTCCCTTCTCTGGGCTTCTCTTTGCCATCCAGCACAATGAAGGAATAGAAATGGATCAGGGATGCCTATGTGCCGTTCATCCCCACATCCTCACCCACACCTTACTGACCAAGCTTAACTGATAGCTAATGGTTCGTTTGCAAGCTGAGCCCCATTTGCCAGGTGACCTGTTAAGATGGTAGTTCTAGAACTTAGCGAACATCAGAATCAGCTAGAGGATCCGTTAGAACACAGACTGCTTACTGGTGCTCACCCCAGGGTTTCAGTAGGTTAGGTAGGGCTAAGAATTTGCATCTCTAGCAAATTTCCCAGGTGATGAAAACACTGCCTGTCCTGGAACCCCACTTTGAGAACCACTGACAAAGGATTCCCTGTCAGTTACTTCTCTGACAGTTTGTGCCCACAGCATGTCGGTATCCGTGTGTGTGTGTGTGTGTGTGTGTGTGTGTGTGTGTGGGTGGTGGGACGGGGGGAGAAGCAGCTCACTCTGTCCCAGACAGGGGGCCTCCCGGAGCCACTGTCCCCTGCAGTGACACAGGGGCAACCCCAGACCTGGTTAGAGGGGACGTCTGCACCCCTCCGGCCAGCCCTGCCCCACCGCCCTGTGTCCACCGTCCCTGCACCACGTGCTTCCCCGCCTGCTTTCTTTCTCTCGCAGCCTGTGAGAGCGCCGTGCCTTCTGCCGCCTGCCCCTGCCGCCCTCGGAACAGCTGTGGGCTTAATTATCAAAATAACATTTTAATAGTCTCATAACTGAACTCCCTTCAAAACATGCCAGCGGAGGAGGCGGGAAGGATTCTTTTTAGCACCTCTTCCCGCCCGACTTGCTAATCGGAGGCATTTAAGCTGCCAGGAGGCCCAGATGCCTGGCCCTGCCCACGGAGCGCCTCCTCCCACCCACCGTGGCCGTGGCCTACCCACGAGGAGCAGCTGGACCCGAGCCAGAGCCGGGAGCCACCGTGGGGGCCTCGCTGCCCCCTCCTCACAGAAGAAGAAGCCATTCACTCCTGCAAACCTGGTGTCGCGCCGGATAGTGGATCTGCTAAGAGAACTTAGGCAATTCATTTGCGATCACCAGGGGTTTTACTTGCCTTTAACACGTTTTTTTTTTTTCTAATTTAAAAAAAATTGCTATCACAAGCATTAACTCTGGCTCCCCCTTTCCCTACTACTCCATGTAATAATTCTACAGGGAGTCCTAGCTGGTATTTAGCTCCTGAGTTAAGCTCCGCTAAACAAGCCTTGTGCAAAACTAGCTGCACAAATCACAGTGTTTTTCCCTCCCACTCACTGAAGCCCCCTTCACTCGCCCGTTCTTCGAGCTAGCTAACATCGCATTTATCCGGGGCTCGCTCTGCCTGGGCCGCGCACTAAGTACGGAACATATGTTCTATGTTATTACATCTAATCCTCATTCGGCAGCCCAAGGAGAAAGGCCCGACTGTTTCTACGAGCCCACTTCACCCAGGAGGAAACAGAAGCCAGACAGGCTACACCCCCAAGTGTTACCTATGGGGGTGGGGAGCACGGAGATGGGAAGCCAGGCGGGTGTGTTTCCAGCAGGGCTACCTTCCTTGGTGCTTGCCTCGGGGAACTGGCCTTTCCGGCTCCTGCTTCTCAAACTTCAACAAGTATGGGAATCGCCTGGGGCTTTAGGTTCAGCGGGACTGAGGTCTGGTGTTCCATATTTTTAGCACACTCCCAGGTGATGGGGATGTTGTTGGTCCCTGGGCCACACGCTGAGAAGCGAGGCTGCAGGAGGCAGGGCCTGGAGAAGGCCTAGAACACACCCCCAGAATAATTAGATCAGAGAGACCATGAGTGCCTCCTGCAGCCTAGTCTCGGGCTGGAGGAAATTGCCAGAACCAGGCAAACCCCTTTGGCCCTCATCACATTCCCTGCTGCCTCCATTGAGTACCTACTCTGTACTAAGAGAGGCACTGTGGGAATATGCAACGGGACATAGTGGGCGTGACAAGCAGACATGAGGTCCTGCCCTCTAAAGACAGCTCACGGTTCCACGTGGGCCCACGGTGGGACTGAGGAGACACACAGGCCAGAGCAGAAGCTACACTGGGCTGGGCTGTCTAGTCCCCCCGAACCCTGGGGAATTCAAGTCTATTTAGTATTAGCCCACGTGCAACTGAATTTACTACCAATAAAAAAGCAGGCTATCTCTGCACGCTGGCGGGGGGCAGGCACTCTGGCACAGACTTGGGGACTCGGTCTGTCAAGCTTTTGGAGAAAGGGGCTTGGGCATGGCACCCCAGTCAGCCCGTAAGGCAGCCAGAAAACCAGTCCTGTTGGAGAATGCCCAGGGACCACACATCTTACTGGCTGCAGGTCTGCCATAGTGGAGTCAGTCAAGCGGTCTGTATTCAAGTCCTGCCTCTGCCCTTCTAGCTGCGTGACCTTGAACAAGTCCGTTCTCTCCTCTCAGCCTGATGTTCGCATCAGCAATAGGAACATAACAACAGCGCATGACTTGATTCACAGGGCCAAATAAAGCAGACGTTGTATATCTTATAATCTATTTTGTTTATTGAAAGAAAAGGCCTTAACCTTGTTTTTTAATGTAGTTTCCTATCATTCAGTTAAGTAAGGCATTTTGTAAATCCAGCCCCGGGGTGGGACATGGCGGATGGACAAGGCCCCCTTCATAGACAATTCAGAGCCTCACTGAGAAAATGTGCCAAATGCAGATGATGTCACTAAAGATGGAGGACAGACAAGAAGGTAGTAAGTGATTAAGTGTGTCAGATTCCCCAGGTCAGATGATGAGAGACTCAGGGAGGTGGGGGGTCCAGGCCGGCTGGGAAGGCTCTCTGCAGGAAAGGTGCTTTGGGCTGTCTCCAGGAATGGGGCAGATCTGCAGGAGAACAACAACCCCAGCAATAACAGTATCAGACCTTAACCTGCTCACCACTCCTCTGCGCCAACGTGGTTCTAAGCTCATGTAATTCTCACGACCACCTGAAGGGGAAGGCACCGCCCTCACCTTGTTTTCCTGAGGATGAAACATATGCAGAAGACCCATGACTTGCTCAGTCACCCAGCCGGTAGGGGGATGATGCAAGCCCGGAGTCCGCGTTCTGGACCACTTCGTTCTGCTGAGGCCAGGACCCCAGGAGGCCAGCCAGGGGCCAGCATCTCCCTGCATGCAGAGGGAGGGTGGGCTGGTACCTCACAAGGCATGTGACGCGCCATGAGCAAAGGGCAGTAATACCGGAACCCCTGGAGAGGTCCTGGCAGGCCAGTCCGGTGGCTGCAGAACAGGCAGCAAGTCAGTGCGGGAGAGCCATGGCCCCAAAGTGACTTTGGGGCCTAGCACAAAGCCTGGTCAGCAGCCTCCCAGCAGCTCTGCCCTCCTTGACTGGGGAGTGGGGAGGCTCTCCCTGCAGCCTGGATTCCCATCCACCATGCAGGCCCAGGAGGCCCCTCTGAGGTACAACAACGCCTCTGGTTTCTGGAGACCGAGTTCTGAGCTGCCCCGGATCGGGGCTGCTTCTGAAACTCGGTGCTCACATGGCAGCAAAGATCTGTCCTTGCTTGGCCTGGGCACACGCCAGGCACACACACCCTCGGTGGGGGGAGGGGGGCAGCAGGAGGGGACGGGTGGTCAGTGCCTGCATTCCAAGGGAAGGGCACAGCAGGAACCGGAGAGACAGAATAACAGAACTCCCAAGCCCTAGGCTCTCGAGGCAGGGAACCGAGCATGCCATCGTCCGTGGCCGCTGAAGCCACCCGAGCGGCACTAGTGCCAGCAAACACCCCCAGAGGCAGGGAGGAACCAGAATCTTTGTCTGCAAGTAGCCACCCGCCGGGGCCCCTTCTAGCAACAAGCTCCTCTAGCCCAGAGGCGGCCTCTCACAGCCTCACCATCCAGCCCGACCGAGGCTCCCTTGTTTCCAGCTGGGGAAGGGCCCCCTTCCATTTGTTAAGGATCTTCATTTCCTCCACTTCTTACAACTGCACTTTTCAGAACAGGATATTAAGGGCAGAGAAACCGAGGGCTTTCGGGGTTTTTCGTCTCCGCTCCAGGGAAAAACAGACACTCATCCCTGTCTGAAATTGCTTCACTCTGTGAGCCTGTGGGCCGCAGGAGCCCTCCCGCCACAGACGAGCAGAAAATAGAGTTTGTTTCTTTATCTCCCAGCCCCCCTGCCCCAGCCTCTCACCAGCTCTCCCTCCTCCTGCTCTCCCTCCTCCCGCCTTCTCCCTCCTTTCTGCCTGGTGCCCGGCTGGAGGCTGGGGCCTCGTGGCCCCACGCGGCTGCCTGGTGCCAGGGAGCAGGGCGAGCACTCCCATAGCACACGGCCCTAGAAAGGGAGGAGAAGCAGCAGAAATCCTTCCCGCTGCCTCCCCTGCCCCCGGAACCACTCGGCCTTCAAATAACCCTGGACTGAGGCCCTTCTAGGGAAAGCAGACCCAAGGACCTTTTGTTCTGTGAAATATTCAGGTTTCCAGGTCATTCTCCGGCCTTGCCCGAAATGCAGCATGCTCCTGGCTTGAACAAAATGCTCTGGTGTTAAAATATTCATCTGGTTTTGGTTGGGACTGAGGGTGTGTGTGTGTGTGTGTGTGTGTGTGTGTGTGTGTTTCAGAGAAACATATTGTTTTCCCCTCTTCCTCTGCTCCCTGGCACACCTGCCAGGTTCCACCTTGATTTTCATGACAATGTTTTAGATTTCTTGATGGTTCCCCAGACTGTGGAGAGCAAAGAAGAAACACAGATGGATAGATTCAACTAGTTGTTGCCTTTCCAAGGGAAAGAGGAGAGATAGATGTTTTCTTGGAAGCAAATTCAACCCAAAGCTGGGCACCAGGGATATTCCATCCATGCAATTAATCCCTGCCCCCTTTTACCCCCGCCCGTCGCTGCATCAGCAAAAAGTCTGCCTACCTTCGAGATGGCCAAGTGCACACACGCCCTCTGACCAGGCCCCACTGGGGAGGCCCTCTCTTGGGCCGACTGGACCAGCCTGGGGCCCTCAGGATCCTTTAATTATCCATCGCTCCACCTCCTTTCCCTTTGCTCCCTTGTCCTCACCACAGAAACTGTCAAGCGTCCACCCTGAGGACTGGGAAAATCAGCTACCTACTGGCCCTGGTCTTTAACTAAAGGCTCAAGCTCAATTATACCACAGACCTTGGGGATCTCCGGAGTGGTGGCTGGAGGAAGGGCTGCCAGTGGGTGTGGGAGGAGGGGAGGAAGGGTCAGACATGCTAAACATACTTCTATCCCCTTCCCAGCAGCAGCTGGGGAAATCGAGGCTGGAGAATGAGTAACATAATGCATGGGGGTAGGGAGGCAGGACAGCCAGCCAGCCCCGGCCCATCCTTCCTCAGGGGACGGCCATGAAGTGTGCCAAGCATTCTGAGGGACAAGAAGACAAACACCCGAGGGGGGCATCCTGGGAAGCCACAGGACACAGGTAGAGGCTGACCAACTGTAGGAACGCGGCAAGCACAGAGACATTCAGGCCCAACACCTCTTCCTGCCTGGCATGCACTTGACCAGTGGGTACGTCCATCTCCTTTTCAAAATGTATCTTGAATCAGCCCCTCACCCACTGCCGCCACCACAGACCATCCTCTGTAGCCAGGATAACAGCAGCTTTCCACCGGACTCTGGCCTTCCACTCTTGCTCCCTGATGGAGTCCCATCCTCCCAGTAGCCAGAGCAATCTTTTGAGAAGCTTAAAATAGGAAGGTGTCACTGGGGATCCCAAGTTCCGCACTGGTTTCTTATTGCAGAGAATAAAATCCCAGTTCTTGACCACATCCTGTGAGGCCAGACACTGTCCTGCCTCGCTTACTCGACTGGAAACATGGTCCTGGTCCCTTGTCACACCCCAGAGCCCCGGAAAATGCTGTGGCATTTCTAGCCTCTTCCATGCCTGGCTCCTTCTTGACCTTTAAAGCTCAGCTTACCCGACATCCTCCCGACCTTCCTCTCTGCCCCCATCACCCCATCTGTAATTACACATTGCCTTGTTTGCATGTTCAGTCTTGGGGACTTGGGGAACATCTGGAGAACTAGCTACGTGAATGCAGGGGGGACGCATTCATTCAGATAGCTGTTCACCTGAGCCCAGCACAGTGCCTGGAGCAGAGCAGTCTCTCTGTGGTTGTTTGTTGTATGAATTTAAGTACACATGGCTGTCAGTTAGCTCAGAACAGAACTTCCCTATAGTCAGAGATGAAGAAAGGAGGACTCTAAACACTCCAGACCGCAATGCACATCTAGCTTCCCTGCTCCGTCTGAATTCCTGATCACATTTGGGCTCAGATATCGAAGAAGCATAGAGGCCAATGTTACACGAGGCCCTGAGAAAGCCCCCTCAGTTCTGTGTTTCAGGGCATGAAAGTTTCACTTTCATAAAGCATAATAAAAATCTCACTTCCACCGAGCCGGCAGTGGAGAGCACACCCAGAGAGCCCACGGGCGCCCTGGATCCTGAGAGCACAGAAACTCAGCCTGTGACCAGCATACAAGAGTCCAAGGGACCCGCCAGGAGGAGGGCCCCAGGCCTGGCCAGCGCCCCCATGCACACTCCGAGAAAGGGCAGATTTACACCGCGGCTGTGATATTTATAACAATAAATGATTCCCCCGATCGCTGCAGCCCATAGCAGTCCGCCTTGAGATCTGTGGACAAAAAGCAAACACACACGCGCGCACACACACACACACACACACACAACAACAACAACAACAACAACCCCAAAACCCAAACAAAACAAAACAAGAGGGGAGAGTGGCAGTCAGTTCCTCCAGCCCCACTGATGCGGGCTTACCCATTACTCTAATGTAATCAGAAGAACATTAAATATTTCTAGTCTCCTCTCTTTTCCATGGCTGATTAAGCAGTTGGGAGCAGAGAGTTTACCATGAAAAAAGCAAACAATTATGTGCTATCCGAGGTAAACATTACCTTAGAAATGGAAGCTGGGATGCACCGCTCCATTGTCAGTAGGGATTATCATTATAATACTTAAAATAACATTTATAACACTTACTGAAATTACACGAATGAAGTCTGCGGAGACAGGGAAATGAAATCAGCTCAATGTGTTTTTATAAGAATACTGAAATCTCTGTCCCTTGGAGGGAAGTTATAGGCATTAGCAGTTTTTGCTGGGCCTCCATTAGCTGGTAGAATTTGAATACTGTTTCTTAGGTGAGCTCTAATCTTCTTTGAATCCTCCCAACACATTTTATCTGTAAAAAATTGTAGTTAAAAATTTAGTTTGATGGAATGATATTTAAGTGCTTTTCTTCATCTAACTCCCTGAAAGGACCCCAGAGAGTCTCCCTGTAATTTGTTCAAACGAAATAATATTTTCGTTTCCCCGTTTCTCTTTGTTGTCTTGTGTGATGAAAAGTAACATTTCTTTTCTTTCAATCCTATTAAGCGAGGCTCGCGGAATGCCAGCCACTCAATCCAAATGCGATCTGGCAGACAGGCACTCAGCTTAAAAAACGGGGCCTGCCAACCCAGGTTTCCGTCAGGAGCTGACATGTCACCAGGCGTGGGTTCCCAGCAACATTTCTCAAGCAAGGACTCGGAAGCAGGCTGGGGGGTTGGTTCCCCTTCTCCTGCTTTTTTTTTTTTTTTTTTTTCCACTTTTTTCAGCTGACACACTGGGGTTTTGACTCCAGTATTTGGCCATTTGCATATACCCTGTCTTCCCTTCTGCAACTTCCCCTGCTCATATGGCCCCCTGAGCCTGCCTCACACCTATACTCACCTGCAGACGCAGGAAACTGGCCAGGTTTCCAACTGCAGGACTCCCCTCACCTTGAGCAGGCCCCTCCAAGCAGGAAAGGGCATGGCAAGATCCTGGTCTGTGGCCTTCCTGAGTCCGCTGAGGCTCCCTTTCTCATCCTGCCAACCTCCCTCCACAGAGCAGCCATCAGCAAAAGCGGCTTTGCGATACACAAACTCCAACTCACTCTCCAAAACCTATTACCAAATGTCACCTCCTCTCTGAAGCCCTCCCCAGCACCCCAAGGTACCTGTACTCCAGTCTGGGAAACTGGGGGAAGAGCCAAGAGGAAGAGAGAATGTATACTCAAAGGTCAGTGCAATTTGAATGTTTTCTCCATGCCAGGGATTAATTTTCTGATTAAAAAAATAGTAAAAAAATAAATGTTGATGAAAAAGACTTAGTAGCACGATCTTGAATTTCTGTATTAATTCATTGACATGAATCCATCATAAGGACCAGCTGCCATTACTCATTATCAGTCTTATCAAACAACTTTCTCAATAATCCACACTCCCTACCTAGATACATATTGCATGTCCTGCCAACATTCAGTTATTAATTTACTGTATATTGAGAAATCTGAAGATAAAACTATTAGTGTCCTGCTCAAAACGAAGCTCTTACTTCCTCTTTCTATCCATGGCTATCTAAAAAACAGAAAGAAAGACCGGCCAAGAGGAATTACAGTGTGACTTCAGAGGCCATCCCTGGACCACACTCTCAGGCAACAGCAAAGGAGCAGTACCCGTAGGGCCATACTGGCCCGATGGCAACAAACAGCCTTGTCTTTGGGACACTGGCCTACTCCAGACTTTCTCATTTCCTGTATGTCCTCATCTTGGGAGGAAGGAGTAGCTAGGTCAAGATGGCCAGGTCTACTGATAGCACGCTTACATTACGCTTCACACAAAGCTATTTGATACTGAAAAAACATACTGTGGGGCACCTGGGTGGCTCAGTCGGTTAAGTGGCTGACTTTTGATTTCGGCTCAGGATGTGATCTCATGGTTTGTGAGATGGAGCCCTGCATTAGATGCTGTGCTAACAGTGCGGAGCCCGCTTGGGATTCTCTCTCCCTCTCTTTCTGCCCCTCCGTGGCTCGCTCTCTCTCTCCAAAATAAGTAAATAAACGAACATTTTTAAAAATTAAAAAAAAGAAAAACATAACGATTAGCCCATCATGCCGTAAGTGGGGAAAACAAGTCACAATGGCCACACCATTTCCATTCTGTATGAAATGTCAATGGATTCAAAATTATTTGAAAACACATATGTTCAGGCACAGAAACATTTAAATGTCTTAATTTTACTCTAATGACATAACTGTCTTTACAAATATACTAGCTGCCCCCCAAAAATTGGCCACCTATAAAAGTGCTCACACACTGTATATACATTTCATACATACACCATCATCATCATCATCATCAGGTTCAACTGCCCACCTCCCAGAGAGTAAGGCACTCAGAAGTGGAGAATGCACCAAGTCTACACCCGGAGCGCCTAGCTGCCTAGCATAGTGTGACACAGCACCAGCGAATAATCAATAGCGTACATTGATCGCGTCTAGGCCATCTGTCCCATAACTATGCACAGGAACACTGGAAACAGCAACAATTTGCCCAGAAGTTGACAATCCAAATGATTTCTGCTGCCTTGTTTTCTAAGTCAAAAGAAAAGTGAATCCCCTTAAGTTATACACTGGGGGAACGGGCGGGAAGAAGGTAAAGCCTGGGGTGCGAAGGAATGTATCCGTCACAGATCTAGCTGCCTTGTTAGCTGAGCAGATACAGGGCCTGGAAGGGTGTCAGAATGAACTCGGATGCCCACAGGCGTTGTCTTCCAGGCTTAAAAAAGTCCCTTTCTTAGAAGCTGGTTTGCAGGTACCAACACTCACAGGCTCGGTGGAGGCAGACATAGCAAGGCAGACCTCTCCCGTGCCTGCTGTGGAGACGGGGGCTATGGAGGGCCAGCGCAGGAGGGGAAAAGGCCACAGTGCAGCCCGTTTCAAATAACAAAGGAGAGGCTTCTCGCCTGGCTCCTACGTCTCTCAGAAACGAACCGTGGGCGCACAGAACAAGGTCTGTCAACCCCGTTTTAGGACCCAGGCTCCACTATGGAATGAACGCTGAGTGGCCATCATCTACCGCATCAACCTGGGGCACCCTTTTCCGGGTCCTAAAACTCTATTGCTCAAGCTTGACAGAGGGCTGCTCACCTTTGGGTTTCTGGGACTTTCCTAACAAGCCTGTACCACACCCTTCCCACCTCATTCTGCCAGAACAGCTGCCATTCTCGGTATTAGCTTGCTCTGGAGTCATCGTGACAAAATACCACAGGAGTGGCTGGCATGACAGGAATCTAGCTTCTCGGAGTTCTGGAACCATCAAAGTGTCCGCATCTGGTTTCTTCTGAGGCTTCCCTCCTCGACAAGCAATAGCGTGCTTCTCACCATGTCCTCCTGTGGCCTCCCCGCTGTCTCTGTGTGTCTACGTTTCCTCTTCGCCTAAGGACACCCTCATGGCTTCGTTTTAAGATGCCTGCCTCTTTAAAGGCCCAGTCCCCAAATACAGTCACGGACTCAGGCATCGGGGGTACGGGCTTGAACATACAAATCTGGGGGAGATGCATGCAGGTCTCCGGCATTCCAGAAGGAAGGAGCTCATGTGTCTCATCGGTGTCAGCCCCTCCACACCCCACCATTCTGACATCATTAGCCGTGTGCCCCTTCCTCAGGCCTCTCTGTCACACCTTTCTCAAGGTGGGGGGATCAGAAATGGTCATGGGATTCCAGGGAAGGATGACACACCAGCTATCCCCTCCCCCCCCCACCACCCATGTCCAAACTACCTCCTGGCTGTGCTAGATAACCCCACCCAGTCCCTTCCCAAGAACCCCTCAGGGCGACAAGGTCCAAATGGAAGACCCAATGCAGAAATAATCGAATTATAATCCAAAGGCCAGAATCGTGAGTGCCCCCCACCCCAGACCACAGGCAAGGGGTTGGGTGGGCAGTCACTCGGGACATAGGCAGGAACTCTGCCTCTCAGCTCCCCAGAGAAGCAACCAGAACCTTCCCTCCCACCCCCAGGTTTTCCCCACATCTCACATCCTTCAGACTCACGCACCCACGACATCAACCTGTCGCCCCAAACGGCCAGCCATCGCTGTCCTGTCCTGGGGATGGAGGGAAGAATTTGTTGTTGTTGTCTTTTAGTTGAATGGGTTTTTAAAAATCTATTCACGTGTGAGGTGCAGCCTGCCTCTGCCACAGAGGGCATGCTTTGCAATCTGAATCGGCAAATTTGTTAACTGACTGTTGAGCCTAATGTTATACCACTATTCTGCCTCTCGTTAGCAACACAAATTACGGGCAATTAGCCGGCTGACTGTTCAAAGGCAGTTCAATTTCATGTATAAAGAGAACTATATAATGCTTAATGTATCTATCAAATGTAATAGCCCAAACAAAATTAATGATATGAATACAATGAGTGCTTACATGGGATAATTACAAGGTGTCCATCACGAGAAGCGTGCCATGGAGTCAGACACACAATTCAGGCAAACAGTCACCAAAGTTGTCGAAGCTGCCCAGGCTACTTGGAGAGAGGAGTCACCGTGAGGCAGAGTGCGGCTCAGCTGCACCAGTGACCGGGCAGGAAAGGCAGGCCGCCAGGGTGTCTGAACAACACAAGTTGTGGCTTCAAGCCCTGAGTGAAGCGAGACTCCATTTCCTCATCTGTAAAATGGGAAGAGCAGCATCCACCTCGCAGAGCCCTCACAATAATGCATTGCGAGCAAGTGCAGACAAAGAACTTGGCGAACCCCAAAGGCCTCGTCCAAAGGAAGGTGGCAATGATGTTGATGTTACTATGATTACCTAAGAATTTCCGTGGTGGGGCCCAGCAGCCCTCTTCCCGCCCACATCGCTGACGGAGTCGCACGGAAGCATACAAACGACACTTCGATTTAATTACCACTTTTTTTTTTCCTCCGGTAACTAAACATTCTCCTCTGCTCGGTATCCCTGGAATGGCAGGGCCATTCCCAGTGTATTACTTGCATATCTATAATTAAATAATTAAGAATTGTTCAAGCCCTTCCAAACACAACAAAAGGCGATGATTATTTCAAACCCACTTTAGGAGAAGTCAAGCCCCTATCAGCTCCAGTTTTTGCTAATAGTTATGCAAGGCTGCACCGGCACCGTTCCCTCTTGCATGCCAGCACACCAATAAATTAAGATATTCCTGGCCGCATCTGCACGAGGGAAATTAGAGCATTACCTGGTCCCCGCCAGTGTGCCAGCTCCGAGCGGCAGGCGCAGCCCACGCTGGGCGACCAGCTGTCTGTGAATGTGGTGTGTGGATCACAGCTCAGAGCCAGGAGATCTCTTAGGAGACCTGCTCTAATATCACAACTGCCTCGCTGCAGGACTGTTCCCTTCACAGCACAGTATTCAAACACATCTTCCGCCTCTTTCTTTCCAGCTCCGGACCAGGGAGAACCAGGGCCTGGGGCCTCCGAGCGGCTCCCGGATGCTGATACGGGCTCGGCTGAGTTTTCCTGCTCACCCAGAGTCCTCACCGGTGGGAAGAGCAGTGAGGCACTTTGTTTGCTGTAAACCCCAGCCCCAGCTGCCCAGGGGGAGGGGTGACCTCATTCCTGGTGGGCGTAACGTCGCCAGGCACAGCATCTTTGGCTTTGATGGGGACAAGTGGCCAATGCTGAGGTTCAAATACCAAAATGATTCCAAAGTCGTTTACATGGGCACGAACTGACAGTCCCCAAAGGAGGCAAAGACCTGTTTCGAGGCTTTGGATCCGTGTGTGTGTATGTGTGTGTGTGTCTGTGTGTGTCTCGGGAGATGATGTTCAGGGTCCGACATGTTCCTTTAAGGCTGAAGCCCCCTCCCCCATAGGGCTTCTGAGGCCCTGACCACAACAGACAGGCCCTGGAAATGGTCCCTGGCTTTAAACAAACAAAAGCAAAGACTGGAATGCCGCCGGCCTTCGGTTTGGCAAGTGCGTGAGGCATCCAGGATTCAGCCTCTTTGGCAAACAGAGCCTGAAGGCACTGCAGGCCCTGACCAGAGCCGGAGCTTGGCTGGCCAGAAGCTACGGGAGCTGCGGGGCTCCAACAACGGTGTGGGTAAGTGTTGCAGGGATGCATAGAGGAGGTGCTACACGAGCTGCAGCTGACGTAGAGGACTGAGATGCGAGTCTGTGACACTGGGGTGTGGGGGAAGGTGAAGATATGTTCAAGGCATGTGGAGTTGGATGGCCAGTAGGCAACTGGCGGTGAGGGTGACTATAAGAGAGAAGGAAGCCAGGGCTGGAGAGCACCAACTTGGAGGTGCTTAAATACGCAGGAGGACAAGTGTTCAGAGAGTGCTCGGTGGGGTCCAGTGGCCTAGGACCACGAAAGTCACCAACTTCCACAGTCAGGAGTCACTGGTGACCCTGGCAAGAAGGGTTCCAAGGAGCATCATGCTCCCTTTAATGCCTCCGATTTCCTGATGCGCTTACCACCTAGATGATCTCTCTCTCTTCCCTCTCACGAATTCCTAGTCATCCTTCAGAGGCCCAGCTCAAATGGCCTTCTCCTTTCAGACCTCTGTTTGACCAGTCTCTCTCCTTACCTACCTATACTCCCACACATAACCAGGACAGACAATCACTCCCTAACCTGTTTGTACTATACTTAGGCACTCACACATCCACATGTCCACCTCTCCCATCATAATGAATATTCCATTCATTTTTTTAAAAACATTTATTTATTTTTGAGAGACAGGGAGAGACAGATCATGAGCAGGGGAGGGGCAGAGAGAGAGGGACACACAGAATCCAAAGCAGGCTCCAGGCTCTGAGCTGCCAGCACAAAGGCCGACATGCGGCTTGAACCCACAAACTGCAAGATCATGACCTGAGCTGAAGTCGGACGCTCAGCCGACTGAGCCACCCAGGCGCCCCTGAATATTCCTTTAGAGTGGGAGCTCGGTTTGCCCTGGCTAAGGATCCCCTACACTTAATGCAAATCCTGGCATGGAGTTGGCAGGTAAAGACAGAAGATGTGAGGGGGAATTTATTCCAAGTCTAGGGCAGAGTCTGACATTTGTGGATCTTCCCTGTGGCCGGGGAGCTGCTTCCAGAAGTTGTATCTGGGGTCCACTCTCCACACCAAAGGGGCCAGTTACCAGAAGGCCATGGGAGTCCTGCTTGTTGTATTCAGGGCACTGGGATGAACACTTCCTACCCTGGGCACACCTGGGGCCTCTGCACAGGTGGGTGGCAGCCAGCTCCGATCTTACCCACATGGAGGCTAAGCCCCATCCCCAAAGGACAAAGCTCCCTTAGGGTTCCAGAAGAGCTACACAGAGTGAAACTGGATTCTTCTCCCCTTTTCTCCATCTGGGGGCCAGCTGTAAATTGTGCTACACCCTTCTTGGGTTCACGAGCAGGTTAAACTCCACCCAAGCTGGCTTCATCAGTGCTTAGACAAGCTATATCCTTCTGGAGGTCTTTTCAGACTACTCCATTCTCCGTATTCTCTCTCCTGACCAAAAACTATACTCCGGTATTTAAGCATAAATTGCTTATGACATGAGAGATGTTTTCTGTAGCTATGTTTTGCTCCCAAATATACTGAAAGCTTCTAGCAGGTGGAAACAAGTCCTACACCTTTCCAGTATCATCCTTGATCCAGAGCTGAGTACAGGAGCTCAGTAAGCCTGACAGGCTAGTGCAGCTAAAACACCAATTCACCACCCATGGCAGACATTGCCAATCAAGCACCTATCTGCTCTCTCTGTGATGGATGATTCACTCCTGGAACCTGATTGCTCCTGTCTGTCTTATATGGTGGCTGTTCCCCATTCATAATGAAGAAGCTGAGAAATGTGAGACTTACATACAGGAGGCCCCAAGAAGGGGCTGCTCAGGGTGGCAGTGTGCTTGGACAGGGCCCCTTTCTGAGACTCTCCCAGCCTCCCTCCGTGGAAAGCTGAAGACATTACAGAGAATCAAGAGAAACAAAGAGGAGAACCACCACCCCCAACTCTCAGTGTTTCTTCTAAGAGTCACAGCAACTACTCTTCCCGGCTCACCGCTCCAGCCTCCAGCCACTCAAAGTCCAGAGCAAAGGGAGAAAGCCACTGGCCTACGCCGTGCCCTTCTCTAGGTTTCTGACTGCCCACCCAGCCAACACCAGACAAAGGGATAAGATGAAAAGGTGGGCGACTCTGATGCAGCTCATTGGCTGCTTTTAATATTCCTTTATAAACATTCTTTCTTCCTCCTTTGCTACTTACTCTTCTCTGGGCTAAGAAACATAGCTCAAGACCTGATCGGGCTATCACTTTTCAAATGCCCAAATCCCTGTAAAGGTTTAGTGTCTGGCTGTGTGCATTTTGCTCAGTATTAACATGTTCAATGGAGTACTTTGATTTTTTTTTTATCTAGACGCCAGAAGCTGGTGAATATATGCTTCATAGCTTCAGATAAACCTTTTGTTCTTCTGGGGCTGATCAGCTGGTAGAGCAGCGAGAGGGAGAAGGGGAGGGGAATTCACAGGGGCTCAGCGGTTTCAAAAAGTCAAATTACCTCTGAGCCATAGCAAGGCTGATAATTTAAATGAAAAAATATATATACAGGCTGCAGCACACAACACTGTCTCTGGTAGGACTTTTAATGAAGCCCCAGTTGTGATGACACTGAAGCCGGAACGCTACGGTGGGATAATTACTTGGCTCCCACACAGCTGAGTTCCATAGATGCATTATTAACGGCACATTCCTCGCCATAACGAGAGCTGAACAGAGGTAAGCTCCGCAGACCTGGGCGTCCGCCATTAGCGGCCTGGTGCAAACACAAATGAGTGTTTTCACAAAAGCATGCAAAGGTTGTGAAATTCCAATGAATCCAGGGCTGGGAGGTGGGCATGGGGTGGGGGTGAAAGGGAAGGGAGGAAAGGGTATACTATAAATATAAATATGTGTGTGGTGTGTGTGTATATTTGGTCCACGCAGACGTGGCCAGAGATGTCACCTTTCCCTACGCAATGTACTTGGAGTAAGGCAACCTGGGAAATTATGGAGTCAGAACACATTGATTTTCCCGCAACAGATCTAGGCAGCAGCCCTGATGAAGAATTACAGAGGAAATGCGATAACCTAATTCTCCTCCAACCTGGCCTATGACGCTTCTGCAGTCTGGAGCTTACCTGGCTGGGGCCACGGGGCGGCGCCTCCTGACCTGGGCACGCTGCACAGCTGGGCTCCCGTTTGGCACTGCCAGGCTGCCCCCTCCCCCTCCGTTCCCAACCCCGGTTCCACTCCCGAGCCCCAGCGCTCTCTCAGGCCACATTTTCAGGACATGCAGGGATCACCAGCTGCCTCAGAGGCCAAGGGCCTTCTGGAAAGGGGTAAGCCACAGATATGGCTATTCTTGCTCCCAGATCACCCCAATTAAAGCCAGGGACAAAGACAGGTGTAGCACTGTGATGCGGGGCCAGAGCTATCCTATGCACGTCCCATACAGAGGCTCCAGAGCACTGGGGTGACTTAGAGGAGACGGTGGGAAGCCGGTGCCCCGGCCCTGCGCTTCCCCGCGGTCCTCTCCTCGGTTTCGCTTCCCCTGGAAGCGTCTGTTTCAAGGTGACCCTGTTTCGCGAGTTAGCCCCAGCGTCCCCCGCCTGCTCACAGAACCAGGGGCCTCCCAGTAATTAACACCCGTACTTGATGAGGTCCAGCTGGCAAACTGAAGCGGTGCCAGCATCTTCACTCCACAACCTGGGCTCCTCCAGCCGGCCCCAGTGAGGGCCCCTCCCTCCACGTCCGTTCTGGCCACCCTGTCCCCAGAGGACAAGGCGAAAGTCACCCATCTAGCATGGATGTTCAGTAAGAAGCGGTTTATAACAGTGAAAAGCTCAACGCTCTGACGGGAAATTTAAACTGTAGCACTTCTGAGAACGAATCAGCAAGCAGCCACAAAAAATGACGGTGTAGACGTGTGTTTCACCATATTGCTGGGAGGGGAAAGGTTACAAAATAGTATCCATATTGTAACCATTTAAAATTAGACACTTGTATATGAAAGAGGACACAATGCTTCCGTTTGTGTGAAGGAACAAAAACAGGCGCCAGTGTCTTTGCTGTCTCAAGTCAAGATCATGGTGACTCTGGGGGTGGGACTGGAAGGGGGTAGGACGTGGTCCCCTGGGGTGCAGGTGATGCGGTGTCCTGATCCAGCGCTCTCTGCACTGATGGGTTCGGTTATGCTTATGACATTGGAGCTTTTCTGTATGTAAGTTACGCATCAATAACAAGTCATTACATATTTATTGATATGTGTACTTTTCTGTATAAATATCAAACTTCAATAAAATGTTTTTTAAAACTGTTTACATGTGTATGAACACACAGAGTCAGGAAAGGTAAACAACAAATTGTTAACAGCAGTTTCCCCCAGGAGATGAGATTAAGGGTGATTTCTATCTGTTCTATTTATCATCGTTTTTTTTTTTTCCCCTGTAAGGAAAATACATTAAGTTGTGGTTTTTGTTTTGTTTTGTTTAAAGATTTTTTTTTTAAACAGGGAAGGGCAACTTGCCTGGAATGATAAGGAACATGCCCAATTAGCAAGATGAATAATAAACACCCACCACCACATCATCATCTATTCAACAAATAAAAGTGCTCAAATGCAATTTAGGACCTGTTCTGCCTGAACATTCTGGATGCGGGCTCTCCCAGAAAAACCCAGAAAGAATTCTGCAGAAGTCCCAGGCTCGTGAGCAGTGTGAACCAAAATGTAAATAAACAGCTCTGTGCAGCAGTTCTTCACTGTGAAGCTTAGAGAGGTCACCCACGCGGCCAGGAGCCGGCCATGCGCACCCAGAGAACAGACAAAAGAGAAGCACTCGAGAAGTTTCGACCCACTCAGAAAAGGTGTGTGATCCTCTCCTAACCTCAGCCACAGCCCACCTACCCATGCTGGTCCCTTCCCTTCCCCTCCCCCGCACCCTCCTTGCTCAGTTCTGATCACTTTCCGACACATCTATCTTAACCCCCCTACCCCCCATATGCGCAAATTCCCACTGATGCTCAAAACACAGGTAAGAAGAAATAGAAGGTAAGCAAGATGTTGAAAGAGCTCGTGGGGAAGAAGTCGGTCATCCAGGCAGATTAATCATCTGCCCCCAACCCAGACTGATATCCTTTAAATGCCTAATCAAGATTTATTTAGAGGAGACAGTAAGGTTGTCCGGGGTAGCGAGTAGAAGGGGGGACCCCTGGTGGCGGCTGCAGGCTGTTGGATTCTGTCCCCAGCAATCCAGTTCAGACCCCAGACTCCTCCAGCCGCAGCAGAACAAAAGCTCCACAGGTTTACAGACCCCACCCCTCGGAGGGTGTGCCTCAGGCTAAGGCCCAACCCCTGCTGGGGCCTCCTCGGGACCCTCCCTCCAAGAAGTCCCTCCTGGAGATACTTCCATGGGGTTGTCGCACCTCCCAAAGGTTTGCTACCAAACTCAACCAAGTCACTGTCCCTCCGTGCTTCAGCTTCTCTGAAAAGTGGATAATCTAAAGCTGAGTTCTAGCCTCTCCACGCGGGTGGGGGTGTCCTGGACCTGAGAAGCCGGGAGACGGCTGGTGTGGCACCTAGAAGCAGGCCACCTCCTTCTGAAATGGGATAGAGATTATTTAGCAAAGCGCAAGACAAAAAAAATACTTCCTACCAGAGGGAAGACCAAGAACTTTGCCAGGGGCTTAGAGGCAGCCATTTCTATCTGTGATGCTCTCCCAGGTCCCTGTTGGAGAAGCAGTGAGCTCGGAGCCAGACCAGCAGAGGAAGGCCTCCCACGGTGGCCGAGGGACCCCAAGATGAGGCTCCCCACACCCCGCAGGAGACCCAGTATGAAATGCCCTAGATTAGTGGGGGTGGGCAAAGCCTGCAGAATAGACCCCAAAAACAAAACCAAAAGTAGAACGAGGCAAGGCCTGGAACACTCCCCCCCCCCCCCCCCCCCCCCCCCCCCGCAAACTGTCTGCCCCTAAGCTGAGGGATGGGCGCCCCTAGGCAGAAGCCCTGGGACTGGCCTCCTCCAGCCATGAAAAAGGGATGTTTTCTGGATTAAGAACCAAAAAAGAAGCAAGCTTCCTCTTACAGATTGCTCTGGGTGTTCTGAGACCAGGGTCCAGTTGTCTCTCTCTTTATTAAAAAATTCCATACTTCCCTTCCCCTTGGAACCTCTTTCCTGCCTCCTCTTTCATCAGAAAGTTTGGGGGAAAGAAACGGCCACACACACCTATCCTACCACGGCCAGCAATCTCTGTGCTGCAGAGAGGATGCTCCTCTCTCCCTCTCTCCATCTCTCTCTCCCTCTCCTTCTCCCTTTCTCACACACAGATTCAGAAACACACTGGCACACAGCATAAGGGGCTGACTGTCACGCACAGTCAGAAACACACACACACCAGAGACATACACAGACATGCACAAAACAGAGAAATAACCCAAAAGATCCAAATACATAGAATCAAACAAATATACAAGGCCACAAACACTCCCAAACCCAAACCCAAAACACAGACACAAACCCACAAACATCAAATCCACTGACCCCAAAAAAACCACACACACAAACATAAACAGAAGGCTCAGCAACAAACCCACAGGCATGCAAATGTAGAGACGCAAATAAATATAAATTACACACAAACTCCCTGCTACAACAACAACAAATCCAATCGGCAGAAACCCACGACTGGGCTTGGGGACAAACCCTCAGAGAAGGCTGTCAATTCAGATATCTTGGGAGAGCAAGAAGGGTAGAATCGGGCTGGTTATTGCAAAACTGAACCAAGCGTGCAGGTGAGGCGGGAACAGGCCCTTCCAGAGCTCCCTGGCAGCCTCTATCTGGTTGGGGTCCTTAAACTCTTCCCCTCCCTCCCAACCGTGGCCATTTCCTGAGACCCCCACAGGAGGACCCTCCACATCACAGCGCAGGCTGGAGCTCAGGGAGTGATCCAGGGTTGGGGGTGGGGGCTCTCCGTCCTGTCTCCTAGAGCTGCTTTTCCTCCCAAATGAAGGCTGTACAAAAGAGGGGTTCAAGAAGTTAGGGTATCCTTGCAGCCAGGATTCAGATAGGATCTCACAGGGGCAATCCAAGACTAAGACACGCCTCACTGGCTACAGACAGAAGCGGAACACGGAGGTCAAATCTTTATAAAACCCCAGGGCTAAACTGCCATCCCCACAGCCTCGGTCCTGCTGGAATCTCATCCCTCAGAAGCATTCAGAAGCATCTTCCTGCCACAGACGCCCTCAGCCTGCCTGACTTCTACCCAGAGCAGCAACTCTGATATTTAGGATTCACAGCTAAGAATTCCATTTTAAAAATATCATTATCTACCGATATCCCTACCCAACGAGAGGCTAACAAAATATTAATTTTTGCAGATTGCCAGTTCTCAACCAGGAAATTGGGGCGTAAACTCCAAAACCGAACCCAGTTTCACTCATCTTGAAAGGTCCACCAAAATTAGCACCAAACTTTTATATCACACTCGCTTCCTGGAAAATAAACATATCAATTGTCTTTTTAAACCTCTATAGTATTTTGTCAATATTTTTTTATTACAGCAGAGAATGTATAAATATTTTATTATAAACCAAAGGCCTAAAATAAACAGTTTAGTAAATAGTTATTACATTACAAGGAAAAACATCTGTGGAAACTGCTTTCCATGTAATTATTCTTGCTATTTTACATTAGCGCTCAACGTGAATTTCTTTGGCACTAATGTTTCACTTGTTCTAAATCTTCCTCGTTGTTGCTATTATTAAAATCTTAAAAAGGTGCCAAATCTTAAATGAAGAAAAAAAATGATTCACTAGAAATTATTCATATCACAGTGAGTCGCTACTAAACCTGGCAGGGGTGCAGTATTTTCGGTGAAATTAACATAAAATATACAACTGCAAATTATCCAGGAAATAGCTATGTTCTTTACGGCATGCTTTTACATTCAAGAAAAAAAAAAAAAACGTTCTCCTTCTCCATCTCACACAAAGCCACAGACAGCCCCACTCTGGCAAGTTTTAAAGGGAAAGTAATAGATTTGTCAAAGGAACACGGGCTTTGAGAAACAGACTAACAAATAGCTCATGGGTGGATCAGCCTTAGGTAATTACCAGAAGACAACGTCAGAAACGTAGGGAAGGCAAGAAAAACAGCCGGCAGCTTTCTTCCCCCTCGATTCCAGAGAATGTATTTCCTCTCACAGGCCTCAGCTCTGTCTCCTAAACACAAGAAAAACTGTAACACCATGTAAAATGCAAATCTCGCTGTAAATATTTTATAAAATTGTTGCATACATCCCAAAAGCTATAGGTCTTAATTGAGAGCAGGCGATTTTTCTAGTCAATATATGGAAATGGAAAATGCTAATTTGTGTTTTTCTACTTATGAAACACCCTGGAGAACAGCAAGCCACAAATGCACTCACTTTAATATTATAAATATAATTTGGCTCCCTCTTTACCATCCCCACAGCCCTGGCTTTTATCTCCCTGTGGCTGCAGGAGGAGAGACGGAGAATCGCTTTCACAGCATCAGCTCGGAAAGGCGGCCTCGGATGATGGCAGGGGGGACATGAGGCACAGAGCCGTGCGCCCCCTCCCCTACCATCTTCACCCCCTGGGGACTGGCAGGCAGTGCCCAGCGTCTGTTTCCCCAAGGGCCAGAACAAGAATGGAGGCAGGAGCTTTGGCCAGGTGGCTCCTCCCTCCTCCTCTGTTGGGCCAGTTTGGGGTCCGTGCTCCATCTGACTGCCTCAGAGCTCCCTCTGGGCAAGGGCGACTTCTCTAAGGGCCGCCCCTAGAGCAGCCAGGAGGATCCAGGGTGACTAGTGACTAGCAAGATGGCCTAGCACTGCAAGTTGGAAATGCTATTTCCAATCTCCCAAGAGAGATTAAGGCCTCTGCCAAGGATCTTGAGAGCCTGCCCCTCCCAGCAAGGGCCCATAGCCCACCCACCCCCTCCCCCACCCCAGTCTCAAAATGCACTTCCCATCAGGAACATGGGGCTTTGCCACCTAGAGCTTCTAATCACATGTGGCTACAGAACACTTGAAAATGCAGCTGCTCCATACAGAGATGTGCCGTCAATGCAAAATACACAAAATACACAGATTCTGCAACCTTACTATGAGAAAACAAATGTAAAAATTTTTCGTTCATTACTTTTTAAGCTGATTGTATAGTGCAATTATAATATTTTGGATATATTGGGTTAAATAAAAATATTTCATCTGTTTCCTTTTACTTTTTTTCAGTGCAGCTAGTAACACATTTAAAATTACACATGTGGCTGGAATCTCACATCCCTTGGACAAGCATGCATTAGAGAACGCTCTGGTTTGCTACGTAAAGCCTGCATCATGTCAGTGTGTGTGATCACGGCTCTCTTCACCGTGCAAATAGGAGGTCCCCAAGCTTTACGGGTCTCAGAGTCTGGGAGCCTATGATTCCATAAATCCATACATCTACAGTTCAAAGAAAGCACTACATGCTAAAGAGATTCTATTACTATTGCTTCCCAGCATTTAACAAAGGTTTTACAATAATAATCATGAAGAAGGCAGGCCCTCTGGCCCTGGTCTGGCTCACTCCTCAATCAAAAAGAGCTCAAATGCTTGGTGAATCACAGTCCCCTTCCCACCCACCACTGGCTCATGAGCTCAAAAACAGCTCAGCCCTCCGACTCCACCACCACCACCAGGAGGCTCCCCAGTGACTCCTGCCAAGCTGCCCCTCCCCTGCTCAGAATGCAGAAGGGGCCTGTTGAGAGAGCTTGTCAATCATGCACAGCCTTTCTGAGTGCTATCCTCCTCCTAGAAACTTCCTCAACTTCTCCTCAAATTTGAAGAAACGGCAAGGAAGCAGAGGAATTGGTGAGAAGGACATAGTTAGTTAAAGTCAGGTAGCCTGGGTGTCACTCCAGGCGGGGCCTCTTCCTAGTTGTGAGAGCCTCTCCTTGCCTCAGTTTCCTAATCTGTCAAACAGGAACGACAACACTGACTATAAAATTCAGAGGGAGAGTTGAAAATGATGCATGTACGGTGCCCGGATATAGTACACACTCTATAAATAGTAGCTCTTATTATTTTTACTATTATTGTCATTTTTTTTGGTCATCCCAGAGCTGTCCCATGACTCAAAGACAAGTCCTTGGGCGCCTGGACCAGCATTCCTGGGGCAGAGGCAGGGGAGGGGAGAAAGGGCAGGGCCTAGAGGACTGTCCAGCTCCTTACTAATGATAGACAAGGTAGCACCCGAGGGTGGGTGCTGGACTGCGCATCCCAGGAAGCCCAGGGGGTGAGGCCCATCCCCTCCCGAGGTCCAAGCCCTGCACCCCTGGATGCGCAGAGACACACGGAAAGTCCAAGGTGCGGGCTGTTTGCTGAACAAACTCACTGCTTGGCCTCCAGGCACTTTCAGTCATGCATTGCCAGGAAAATATCGGGAGGGACGGGGGTGGGTGGCACTGTTAGGACTGGATGGGAATTATTTATAATTAATGTAGGAACTGTTTACTATAAATGATTGCTTCCCAAGGCCCGAACATCTTAGGCTGAACATATGAAACTGCCATCTCTATAAGCTGAAAAATGGATGCTCAACCTAACAGTTTTCATGCCTTAAAGGAGGATGGCCCCTCTCTGTGGTACAAGGCTGCACCATGGTTAAGGGAGCTGCAGGTTCTAAGGCACTTGGGTGACGAATAAGCAGCTGACTCTTGGTTTCAGCTCAGCTCATGATCTCACAGTTCCGGAGATCGAGCCCCACATCAGGCTCTGCACAGCGCCTATTTGGGACTCTCTCTCTCTCTCTCTCTGCTCCTCCCCACCCTTCAAAATAAATAAATAAATAAATATATAAACTTAAAACAAAGGAAGCCCCAGCCTCTGAACTTCACCCTGGGCACCTGGGGCCGAGAAGAAACCCCTCCCCAAACATGCACATTGTGTGTGAACACACAGGCATGCACCCATACATGCTTCTTTACCTTTGAATTTGCTTACAAATCAGAAAGAGGAGGCGGGAAGGAAGGGAGGAAGGAGAGCAAAGAGGAGACACAGACCCATCCGACCCTGTACAACCGTAAACTTCAACAATCCAAGGAAAACAGCACATCAAGGGAGCGCTTTCCCATTGCAACCAGCGCACAAAAGTGCCTGTCCGGGAGAAACCGCTTGCTGGGCGGAGGACTTGACGTTAGACGTTAATCCCCTCCGTAACATAAATCAAGACTCAGAGAGGGTGATGAAGTACCCTCAGCAAAGGCGTGGCAGAGTCAGGTCTGCAGCTGGACTCTGGGACCCCAGAGCCAAGACCCAGAAACCACCTGCCAGACGGAATGCTGGGGTCAAGCCTGGAGTCTGGGATCCTGGTCTGGGCTCAACTCTCATCCTGGCCTCACTGCCTACACCTGTTGGATGACGGCAGTGATCCTGGCCTCATTTTCCTCAAAGGGTTGTGGCTAGGATGGGAAAACTGGATTCATGGACACGTGGGCATGCAAAGCTCTACTCCGTTCATTCTTCTCATCACCAAACCCGCTAAGTGCGGCTCCGGTCTAGGCACTGGGTGGGCAGGCCAGGGCGGGAGAGACAAGGTCCCTGGTCCACTCCGGTGGGAAAGGTGGCGGCGGAGGCCAAGAAGCGCTAGGAAGGCACTAAAACAGAAAGACAGAATGAGTGCCAAGGTCGGGGTGGGGGTCGTCAGGCCAGCGAGGGGTGACACACGACTGGGAAGAAGGCAGCCCAGTGAGGGCTGGAAAAGAACGTTCCACACACTGAAGGCATGGCTGGGCAGCCGCTCAGGATGTCCAGCAGGAAACAGAGCGGCGTGGCTGGAGCAGGGCATGCAGTGAGTTGCGGGCCGGGGGCGGCCGGCACAAACAGCCTAGAGAACTGTCGGGCTGTGTCACCTCCAGCTGGACAAACACCTACCCCACGAGCCAACAACTCCCCTCCCAGTGGTCACACAAAGGCGGGGGACGCATGCGACCACAGAAGACCCCTCCGCAGGTGAGATGCCTTCCTTGGCTGAGGCCCCTCCGCAGGTCGGACACCCTCCGCAGATGAGACCCCCTTCCGTGGGTGAGACCTCCCTCCTCAGGTGAGACCCTTTCTAAGCTGAGATTCCTCCGAGGGTGAGACCCCTCCACAGGTGAAACGCCTCCACGGGTGAGACCCTTCCTCAGGTGAGACTCTTTCTAGGGTGAGACCCCCTCCACGGGTGAGACCCCCCCCGTGGGTGTGACCCACCTCAGGTGACACTCCTTCTAAGGTGAGACCCCTCCGCGGATGAGACCCACCTCAGGTGAGACCCTTTCTAGGGTGAGACCCCTCTGCTGTTGAGATCCCCCCTCCACGGGTGAGACCCTTCCTGGGGTGAGACCCCTCTGCCATTGAGACCCCTCGGCAGACGGCCTTCGAAGCGCCACTCGTGACAGCCCCAAGCCAGGAATGACGGAACATCGGCGGTGGAAGGGCACAGAGTGAACGGGACTGCGCCCATACAGGTCATACAACATGCCGATAAAAAGTAGCAAACCACTAGTCCGCAGAGGAGATGAACCTCCTGAACGTTAACACTGAGCTAGAGAAGCCAGACACAAAGGCGACAGACTGGAACATTCCATTATACGACACTCAGAAGCAGCGCAGAGGTCAGAAGCGTGGCTGCCCTTTGTGGGGTGCTGGCGGGAAGGGAGCATGAGGCAAGTGCAGGGGGCAGGGACATCCGGTTTGTGGCTGCAGGTGCTTGTTAGGGGTACACATGCATGAAAGTGCCGATCACACACATATATAGTGCACATACTCCTGCACCCTGATGGAATCCAAGTTCAGCCTCAGTCTCCTGGGGGCAAGGCGGGCAGATCATCCCCAGGTGTGGAGGCGGCAAAGACGCCTCACCTGGGGCGGCTCTGGCTCTGTCCTATGTCATGCAAGTCCCTTCTGTGGGGACATGCTGAGTTCATGAAACTACCAGAAGACACACCAAAAGCCAAGCCGGCAGAACCCACAGCCCCCAGACCAACCTCAGGCTTCTAAAATCTGGGTCAGATGGAGAAAATTCTGGGCAACAGCTTAGCCCCAGCTCTCCCCGCGGCGGGAAACGGGTGTGAGAAGCCCAGGGCAGTGGAGACCAGGCCAGGCTGGTCAGAGGCCCAGCAGGCAATCATGAGCCGAGGCCCCCCCCTGCTCCCTCATGGGGAGCAGGAAGGGAGCCGGCCGGTGTTTATTACCCGCCAGCAGCGAGATTGACTGCAGGCCTCCTTTGCCCACACTGAGCCATTAGCTCGTAATGGCCCCGAAGGCTCCCTCGGCCACAGACCCAGGCCCGAGCGCTCAGGCTCCGCCACCAAAGATACTAATGACTACCACATTGCCGAAATAAATCATCATCGCTCAGAAGGGGCTCCGGCCGGCCGGCGGCTTCCAAACTTCATTTCACGAATTTCCCCCTTAATACGCAGCAGCCTTGGCGAGGGGGTTCTTGGGCGCACGCGTCACCAGCCAGTTTCTCTGCTACGGCGTTTATAAAGAAAAGAAGGAGGAAGGAAAATGGGGGGATATTAATCTATACAATGCCATAGGATCTTACATTGGTGTGAATTTGGAGACTGGAGTAAAAAATCTGTTTGAGACTCTCTCAAGAGTTTAACGGTCCGGACCTGGCAGCCAGAAGCACCCATGCAAGTCAGCTGGAAACCATACACCAGGGAGCACTGCCCCCTCTAGAGATATGCTTCATGAATAAGGGGGCTCCATGACCACGTGGGGGCAAGTTGGTGTGGTGGTTGAGTGCATGGGGTCCAGAGCCCGATGGCGCAGGCTCTAACCCTGGTTCTGGCCATGTGACCTTGGGCAGACTGCTCTGCCTCTGTGTTCCTCAATTTCCCCATCCATAAAATGGGAGAATGGGGGGGTTGATGTGAGAATTAAGTAGGATAGTCGATGACCATGAAGTCTTGTACTCGCTCTCAATCAGTTCTGATCCTGGCAGTGGGTCTTACACACAGTCGGTGTTTAATTATTGTTCGGTGGGATGAAGTTTCCAGCCATCATGTTATCCCTGCATCGGTTTTCCCAGCTTCCTGTCCTGGAATAGCAGTGATCTGTTCTCAATGTGACTCTCTAGAGGGCCCAAAAATAATAGAGGGAAGGGTTAGAGTCCAGTTCATCAGTGCCTGTGCCAGGAAGCCCCCCTCCCCAAATTCTCCAGGACAGCTGTTTCAGCACTCCTTGATCACTGTTCTCTCTGACCATCAATCTCACTGCCTACACATCAGCCAACCACCCTCACCCCCAGTCCCACTGCCAGGCCCTTGAAGGGAGGGTCTGATGAGGACTTGCTCATTTTTTCCCCTGCCCTCCAGTATGGAGTATGGAGCTGAGCACTGGGAGGTTCTCACAAGGCTGGATGCCCAGAAGCACAGCAGCCCAGGGTTGGGTGGAAGGTGGAGGTCAGGAGCAGTTGTACAGGACCAGCCAGTCAGCTGGCAGGCCAGGACGCAGGTCCCCAGACGGCAGTGAACTCAGCGAGGCTCAGGTGGGTGCCGCTCTCAGATGGACCCTCCCTTTCACCTCACGTGAAAGCAGCGGCAAACCCCGGCAGCGCCACCCAAGTGCCACCTGCGCATGACAACCAGGCCCCAAGCAGAAAGCTCCTCAGGCTGGATTTGGACCAAATTCCTTCTCAGCGGCCGTACGTTTCCAGCATCCAGGAATCGCTCCTGCCGATTCAAAACCAGGTCAGAGAAAACCGTCTCTTGTTTCCGGCAGGGGTGAGCGTTCCTCCCGGGGAAGGGCTCCGCAAAAGTCTCCAAACCGAGCACGAGAGACAAGTGGGAACCAAGCCTCATTCCCTCGGTGGCCCTGCGGCTGCCAAAATTACTGACAAACTGACCTACAAAGAGAGTTTCTATTTTATGAGCAAACCCCAAAGGTTAACAGCGGAGCTGGCGGCAGGCAATGAGCACCGAGGAGCGGAAGCTTCCCCAGCAGCGCCTGCACGGAGCCCGGGCACCTCAGCTTCGCAGAGAAACGTGTCCCTGAAATGCCAAGGAGAAAGGGAGAATGGAAGGGGGAGGTTCTAGAACCCTGGCCAGAGGAAGGAATGGGAACACAAGGACACTGCCCATTGCCAAGTGGCCTCTCTGTCTCAAAGTTTTGGATGACCGCCACTGCCAGGGGCTGGCTGTAGTGACCTCCAGCGGGACCGCCCTGTAGACCACAATGTGCATGGTGTCCCCTACAGTTGTGCAGTCTACAACCTGCACAGCCATACCCTGTAAACATGAGTCCTATGGGGTTCCTATCTGGTTTCATGAGCTGGTTTCATGAGCACGTGACCTGTGTGGTAGCACAAAGGCCTGGATTTAGAAGCCCATGCTTGGTTTCTATCCTGCTATTGTGGTCTTGAAATTCTTTTTTGTTAATGTTTATTTTTATTTTTGAGAGAGAGAGAGAGAGAGAGAGAGAGAGAGCGAGCGAGCGAGCATGAGCAGGGAAGGACAGAGAGACAGAGAGAGACAGAGAGACAGCAGACTCTGAACTGTGAGCACAGAGCCTGATGCAGAGCTCGAACTCATAAACCATGAGATCATGACCAGAGCTGAAATCAAGAGTCAGGCGCTTAGCCGACTGAGCCACCCAGGCACCCTGCCATCCTGCAATTCTCAATTTTCTAAAAGGGTTCCTGCATTTTCATTTTGCACAAATTACATGGCTGGTCTTCCCTCCCTGTTTGAGAGCACCAGGCCAGTGTGGACATAGTGAGAAGGGATGAGCGATTATCCAGAGGATTCATCACTGAATAATTTATACAAAAAAGTAAGAAAATATCCAGCCTCCATCCTTCCTCATCTTCCAAGTCATCTCAATGTGGACCTACTTCTGAGGCCTTCCAGGAACAGGGGGAGGGTAGGAGGGGGCCCAGTGATGGGCAAGGGCATGGGCAAGAAACCTCCATGTCTTGCACCCTAATGTGGGAAGAAGCTTTTGATAGCAAGAAACCCATTTGAGACGAAAGGCCCTTGGGTTTTCTCATATTATACTGATGTCAGAGCTGCAAGAGAATCTCCTGAATTTTGGCAGAAGGTAAGTAACAAAAAGCAGGTCAGAAAACACATGGAGGCAGGCAGGAAACAGGGCCACCATTGCCAACCTGATGACTGAGTACTCAGGTCCCTCACCGCTGACCCTCAACCCAGACCCAAAACACAGATCAGTCGCCAGTGACGTCTCATCGGATCTGCCAGCGACCCAGGACAGAGCATCCGCTCCGTCTAGAAGATGAGCCCAAGATTCACAGAGGTCTAGAGACTGCCCAGAACCTCGCACCAGGCCAGGCCTGACGTACAATTCTAACCCCAGCAAGAGCGCCAGGTGTGAGGACAGAGGGGAGTCTTCCACAAACACCAGCTGACACGGCAGAACACAAGAGAGCTGTTCTCAGTCCCCATGTCCCACCCTCGGGGCCTCACCCCCACCCCGCCCCCGCCCAGGTAGCCTAGGGGAACCTGCATGGGATGCCAGGGTGTTCGGATTGCACTCTGAGAACCAGTGATCTACTGGCCTCTTTTCCAGCCTTGGTCAAATAGTGAACGCCCGCGACACCTCAGGAGGGCCCCCAAAGCTCCCTCACTCCGTCTCTGCACGCACGCAAGGAGCATCCTGGATTTCTGCAGCCGCTCAGCTGCTTTGAAGGGCACGTGGTCACGGTCAGCACAGTCTGATCCCGCTATTTCAGATTATCCTGCCATCCTCAAGCCTCAACACTATGCAGCCATTCCCCTAGGCCTGACCACTACCACCGGGAAGCACCAGGCACCTACCTGCTTGCTGGGTGCCCGTGACCACTGCACTAAGTGGTCTGAGCAAAGCAGGAGCCCCGCCACTACCCCCCAGCTCCCCTGCTTGTCCACATCGCTGCTTCCTGGAAGATTACAATCAGAGTGTGAAAGAGCAATGACAAATAAAGCAAAACGGAACCACACAAATGAAAGCAGGGAGACAGCACTATTAAATGCTTCCAAAAAATTATTATTTTTTACCCTGGATGTTGCCTGGCTTCATGTATGGGCCCCCAGTCCCCTCAACAGCCCCCTCTTCTCTCCTCGTGCTAACAGCCTGGAAGGTTCCAGAGAGAGCCATGGCCCCAGGGCCACAGGTCATAGAGGCCCAGCTCCAAGGTTCCTGCCAGGCTCCTGGACCCCACCACCAGCAGAGGCAGTGTAGACCAGAATTTCCCCAACTTCTCTGAGGATACAAATCCTAGGGGGCTGGAGGGATGCCCCTCATCAACTACAGACCTCCAGGCCCCTCCCTTGGAACATCTCACTCCAGGGGCAGCTGGGGGGCTTCATGTGTTGAATGAGTAAGAAGAGTAATGAGGGGAGACGGCACTTGAGTACGCACCGATCTGGTTTGCATTCAGCGCAGCTCTTGGCCATCTGTGCGCTGTTGGGGAAGTTTCTGCCCCTCTCTGAGCCTCAGCTTCCTAATGAGCTAAATGCACCAGGTGGTCCAGAAGCTACCAGCTCTGACCCCTTCTTGGATAATAGCAAGACCCTCGTAGACCCTGTTCCTAAGAAAGAGGGAGTTTCGTTGATCCTCCTGCCACAAAGCTGAGCCGGCCCCACTTCTTCCTGGTCCCAGAGCAGACCCTCATGGACCAGGAAAGAACAGACCCACTGGCCCGCCCCTGGAAGGCAGCGTCCTGGGAGGGGACCACACACCTTCCCTCTGGAGAAAGATGAGATTTTTAAATAAACGAAGCCCCTGCTCAGCACTAAGCCTGGGAGCTGGGAGCCGAGGCCAGGTGCTTTCCTGCAGACACGCACTCATTGATAAATTGCCATATATCATATCCTGCAAAACAGAGTTCCTGTAAGGCCAGGGCGACCGCTGGGGGGAGGCGCTGCTGATAGGCTGCGGAAACCAAACTCAGGGTTGACGGACAAGTGTCAGTTTTTAGCTCCCTGCTTCACACAGGCCCTCCTGGCTGTGAATCAAAGCGGAGATGTGCTAATAACAAAACCTCCAAAATGCCTCACGCCAAAAGCACGAGGAGTGGCTTCCCCGGCAAGGTGTTTCTTCAGCCTCCGCCCTCTGATGGGATGGAGGGGAGAAACCGGCAGAACGCGGAGCCGGTGTCATTGCCAACCGAGAGGAACGTGAGCAGGGGCTGAATGGGGTCTGAGCGGGGGCGAGGGAGGGCGGCCATCATAGCCAGGGGCCGCGTGCCAGGACACATCGTCACAGCAGCTGTAAAAATCATGGGGGAAACCAAACAGCTTTCACCCAACTTGTAAACAGAATGACAATTACAAATAGTTAAATGTGAGTAAAACTTCCTACAGGAAAGTCCCTTCATTTAGGGGGCAAAATAGAGCAACATAAGCCCTCTTTTGGACTCTCTCCCTCTCGTGCAGCAAGAGAGCACGGGTGTCACTCAACACCACCATGTCATGGGGGGACATGGTGGAAGGACAGACACAGAAGGGGCCTGGGTCCACGGGGTGATCAGGAAGAAAGAGACCAGACGGAGAGAAGCTGGCTGGGGAGAGCGGGAGATAGTGTCAGCATGTGGCTAGAATCCCGTAAGTGCTTGCTGCGGGGCAGAGGGAAAGAGAAGAGGTAAAAAATATGGTCACAAGCAGAACTGATGTGCAAGATGTACTAACAGCTGGTGCACAGGGGCTCCACAAAACCGCGACATTCCTGGTGTCACCCGGCGGCCCCTGATGGACCGGGAGTTATCTTGATCTTGTGCACTGGATTCAGGGGAGGGGTCCTGACACAAGGGGAGGATCTGTGGGCAGGGGATTCATGGCAGAAACTCTTTGCCCAGCTGGTTAGGAACATGTTAGTATTTTAACAAACCGCCCAGTGGGATCGGCACATGGCAGCTAAACAGGGACATGCTATTGAGGTCTCTGACACAGGTTGATTTATGGGCCCCCAGCCCTCTCTTCTCTCCCCGTGCCACCAGACTGGAGGGTTTCAGACACAGTCCTGGCCCTGGGGTCACAGGCCACAGGCTCCCAAAGGCCCATTTCCAAGGTTTCTGCCAGGCTCCTGGGCCCACCACCAGAAGAGGCAGTGTAGACCAGAATTCCCCAGACTTCCGTGAGAATATAAATCCCAGGGGTTTGGAGGGATGCCCCTCCCTGACTACAGACATCCAGGCCCCTCCCCTAGAATCTCTCACTCATGTGTTGAATGAGTGAGTGGAGTTATGAGGGGAGACGGAACTCGAGTGCACACCGGTCTGGTTTGCATTCAGCCCAGCTCTTGGCCATCTGTGTGATGTTGAGCAAGTGTCTGCTCCTCTCTGAGCCTCAGCTTCCTGATGAATTAAATGTGCCAGGCGGTCCAGAGCTTCCAGATGAGAAAAGGGTGAGGACTCTGTTCTAGCTACTTTTTTACTCATCTGTTCATCTATTTGGAGAAGCAATGCTCCCACCATCCCAGAGACAAGATTCCCCAATCCCCGGAGCAGACAAGCAGAGGCTGTGCAAATTCTGCTAATACCGTTCAAACCGGAGCAGGGCCCAGGCAGTGGGGGTCTGCAGGAGGTGCAGGCTGCCCACAAGTCATCGGGAGAAAGAACTGAACTACCCCAGGAGTAGGAGACAGAGACAGTTATCTGAAACCAGATGTGGTCGTGATTCTGCAGCTAGAAGCTCCAAAATGTTTTATACTGAGATGCTAATTTGGGGGGGGGACAGGTTTTGAAGGCACAAGCTGAGACAGTTGAAGCTCTCTGTGTAGGCTACAGCTGAGGGTGCGTGTGTGCATGTCTGTGTGTGGCTTTTTAAGAAGGATACCCCTTCCTTATTAGAAATCTTTCATGAAAAGCTCACCCGGTAAAGTGCTTCTGCAGCTCACATACACGGGAAAGGTGCCTTTCATGGCTCACTGCCACATACATGAGGTGAACGGGCCACAGAACTCCAAGTATGTGGACATGGCAAGATAAACCGGGCCTGATGTGGACCAAGAACCTCAACCTCAGAATCTTTTACAGACTCATGTTACCAGTGGGAAATATTTCTTCCCCTAAAGCTACAGGTCTTTTGCAGTATGTGTTAGCATTTGATAGGAACCCAACCCTAATCGAGATTGAGGGTACAGATTATCAAAACCGAAGTGTCTGCAGGGAAGCCAGGTTTGGGCTACAGTTTCTTACGTTTCCACCAGCCCTTAAAACTTTAAAAGAGCAGCCCATGAAATCTGCTTCCCAGAGTGGAAGGCTTGGGCAGCAGGGTTGTTTTAGTCACTGAAAAGGAGAATAATTCTGCATCTTAAGAGGTCTGTAATTAATTCACACATTTAGCTGTTAGGTCCAGAAACATGTTTGTGTTGACAATTTGCATTTGATGCTTTGAAAACAATCTGTCATGTTTTTATTTACCTCCTCGTCCCAGAGACACCACCACTTTCCAATATCCATCCAAGTGTTACGATTCCACTAGGGTTTCCTGAGACCCTGCCCGTGGCAGTGAGGGAGGGGACCCAGAATTCCCACATGGGAAAAGTGGGGTTTGTGCAAGAGCTGTCCTCCTCTGAGGGGACGAGACAACCCGACCGCCAGTCAAATCTTGGTCTGTCCCCTCCCAATTCCCATGCCAGCTTCTAGCCCTCAGCTACACTGATTTGAGACCATTCTTCCTGCCAACCTCTCCAGCAACGGACCACTGTGTTCCACACCGAAGAACCGACACTACCCACAGGGCCCCTAGCTGATATGTCAGGTAGGACCGCCCCCCTGGCTTGTTGACCTCATCAGCTCTGTGAGGATAAATTCAGAGTGAGAGGGTCACTGGAGGGAAGGAAACAAAAAGCAAGGCTAGAAGCAAGGACATTGCCGGGCTTGGTTGATGTCACCAATGGGTGAGTCGGGTCTCACACAGCCACTATTCTCTCCCTTTGCAAAGATGAGGAGGGGATGGAAGGAGGAGGGTCCTCAGAATGGTCCTGGCCCAGGTGGACTACAAGTCTAAGCTCCAATTTCCCCATAAGCCCTTGGACCCAAATAGTATAGAACTTGCTGGGGAATAAAGCAACTCCATGTCCCTGAGACCCTTAGATGCCTTTTCAGCTTGCAGATTTCTCCCCTGGACATAATTTTCCCTACTCCTCTAGCTAAGTACAACTAAAAAGCCTGGACATTATAGATGAAAGAAATATAAGAAGATTCTGAAAACTGGAGACAAAAAGGTGGAATGGCCAGAGACCTTGGGAACCAAGAAATGACATGGCAGTATGAACCTTGGGTTTTCCATTGGCTCATATAGCTCAGATTGGAGCTGAAGATGCTGGAAATGAAGAAAGGCCAGTGGGTGAGATTTTAAAAGCCCCAAGGAAAGCCTGCTCCCTTCAGCCAAAGGATAAGAAAAGGGACAGCCTGACAAGACAGAAGACTTTTAGACAATAGCAGTTCTGCTCAAGCCAAACTCCAAAGAAAATGCTGTGTCCCCCTCATTCCAGCAGAGGCTGAACGGGGCACCCACACACATTCCATGTTCCAGAGGCTATAACAAGACACCCAAAATCTGCTCCGCACCCCATATGGAAATGGTGCCAGAGAAAGACCAGTAGGGGGTCAAGATATTCACACTTGCTGGACAGTTAACATAGCCCTCCCCATGGGGTCAGGAGAGACCAGGTGGGGAGGGGGCCTCCCACCCACACCCAGCAGTGGCACAGCGTCCCTTTCCATCTGCCCGCCGTCAGTGGAGGCCATGTGGGGAACAGGACAAGACACTCCTCTCACCAGTCAGAGAGATATCAGTGGAGACGTGGTAGGGAGACAAATCTAGAACTCTTTCCACTTCAGTCAAAAATCATCCATCCCACCAAGAACCAGAAAGCTCTCAAACTGAATGCAAGAAGACAATCCATACCTGCCCAGCCCGCGATGACAGAGATGTTAGAATGATCTGTCAAGGACTCTGAAGGAGCCATCACAAAATACTTCAACCGTTATGGACAAGTATGAAACAAATGGAAAAATAGAAAATCTCAGCAAAGAAATAGAAGATAGAAAAAAACACTAAATGAAACCTTTAGAAAATAGTAAACAAAATTTTAAAACTAAGCAATGATGGGCTCAACAGCAGAAAGGAAAAGATGGTGGCAGGAATCAGTGCACTGGAAGATAAAACAATAAAAAAATAACCTAATCTGAACGAAAGAGAACAAACAGGTTAAAAAGAACAATGCCTCGGGGGTTGGTGAGACTTTAACGTTCATGTGATCAGAGTCCTGGAAAGACAGGAGAAAAAGGACAGGCTAGAAATGTACTCAAAAATAAAAGACAAAATAAAATTTTTGAGAGCAGTGGGAGAAAAATGGCACCTTACCATAGTGCAAAACTAATTCAAATGACAGTGGATTTCCCCTCAGAAATCATGGAGGCCAGAAGAAAATGGCACAAGAAATGTGAAAGAAAAGAAATGGCAACATAGAACCTATATCCACTAAAAATATCCCTCAGGAATGAAGGGGAAATCAACATCCTTAGATGAAAAAAAGACAAAGAGAATTTGTCACCAAAAGACCTACCCTAAAAGAATGGCTGAAGGAACTTCTCTAAACAGAAAGGAAATGTTAAAAGAAGGAATCTTATAAGATTAAGAAGGAAAAAAAAGAAAATACAGTAAATACAATAGTTTTTCTGCCCCTCTTTGAGTTTTCAAAATTATGTTTGACGGTTGATACAAAAATTTAACACTGATATGGTTCTAAATATGTATCAAGTTGAGGCACATAAAATGGCTCACTTGGTTAAGTTACCAACTCTTGATTTCAGCTCAGGTTATGATCTCCTGGTTGTGAGATTCAGGCCCACATTGGGCTCCATGCTGATTGTGGAGCCTGCATGGGATTCTCTCTCTCCCTGTCTCTCTGCCCCTCCTCCATTCTCTTGCTCATTCTCTTGCTTGCTCGCTCTCCTTCTCAAAATAAATAAACTTAAAAGAATAAATAAATATCAAAGACATACTTAAAACAATTAGATTATAAATGAGGGAGAATAAAAGAAGGTAAGGTTTCTATACTTCACTCAAACTAGTAAAATGATGACACCAGAAGATTTTGAAATGTTTATTTAATGTAATATCTAAGTAATCTGTACAAAAAGAAACAATACAGATAAACCAAAATGAAATTCTTAGAAATATTCATATAACTCACAGAAAGTTATGGAAAAGAAAACAGAAATAAATAAACAGAACCAACAGAAAACAAAATATAAAATGGCAGACTTAAACCCTAACATATTATTAGTTACATTAAATATAAATGATCTAAATACAAATTAAAAGAATGGAGTGGTGAAGGCAAGGGAGAATGACCCACCTATATTCTCTCTATAAGAAATTCACTTAAAATATAACCATACAGGCATATTAAAAAGGATGGAATAAGGTATATTTTGCAAACATTAACCAAAAGAAAGCAGAAGAGCATAATATTAGATAAAACAGGCTTCGGAGGAAAAAAAAATTATGAGATAGAAAAGTAAGAAGTTGATCAAGAAGACATGGCAATCTTAAATGTGTATGCACCAAACAATAGAGCTGCAAAATATGTGAAGCAAAAGCTAATAGAACTGAAAGAAGAAATAGACACATCCACAATTACAGTAGAACATTTCAACACCTTTCCCTCAATGATTGATAAATTGGTTAGATAGATCAGCAGGGACATAGAAGAGCTCAACAACACCATCAACCAAAAAAGTCTAACTGACATCGATTGACCACATCACCCCAAAAGAGCAGAATATACATTCTTTTCAAGTGCCAGGAGAACATATACCAATATGGACCATACCATGTGTCAGAAAACAGATCTCAGCAAGTTTACAAGAATTGATATTTGAAGTCATACATGGTGCTTTCCCCAATCACAATGGAATCAAACTAGTTAATAACAAAAAAGAAAAAAGAAAAAAACTCCAAACTAAACAAAGCACTTCTAAACAATAAGTCAAAGATGAAGTACAAAGGAAATATTTTATAAAATATAATGAACTAAGTGAAAATAAAACTACAGTATATCAAAATTTATGAGTACAGTTAAATCAATACTAAGAGGAAAATTTATAACATTAAATACATACATTAGAAAAGAAAAAATTTCAAATCAGTCATTATGCTTCCACCTCAAAGACCTAGAAAAACAAGAGCAAGATAAACTAAAAAAAACCTAAAAAAACAAGAGCAAGATAAATTCAAAGCAGGCAGAAAAAAGGAAAAACTAAAGATAGGAGCAGGAATGAGAAATTGAAAACAGAAAATCAATACTTAAAATCCATTTTTTAAAACGTTTTATTTATTTTTTGAGAGAGAGAGAGAGAGAGAGAGACAGCATGAGCAGGGGAGGATCAGAGAGAGAGGGAGACACAGAATCCAAAGATAAGCTCCAGGCTCTGAGTTAGCTGATGTGGGGCTCAAACCCACAAACCGCGAGATCATGACGTGAGCCAAAGCCGGACACTCAACCGACTGAGCCACCCAGGCACCCCTGAAAATCCATTTTTAAAAGTTCGTTCTTTGGGGCACCTGGGTGACTCAGTCGGTTAAACCTCCGATTTCGGCTTAGGTCAGATCTCACGTTCGTGGGTTCGAGCCCCGCATCGGGCTCTGTGCTGACAGCTAGCTCAGAGCCTGGAGCCTGCTTCCAGTTCTGTGTCTCCTTCTCTCTCTGCCCCTCCCCTTCTCATGCTCTGTCTCTCTCTGTATCAAAAATAAAACATTAAAAAAATTTTTTTAAAAATTCGTTCTTTGAGAGGTGCCTGGGTGGCTCATTAAGTTAAGCATTCAACTCTTAATTTCAGCTCAAGGTCATGATCTCTGAGATTGAGCCCTGCATCAGGCTCCCTGCTGAGTGTGAAGCCTGCTTGGTCTCTCTCCCCCTCTCTCTACCCCTTCACCTTTCACTCTAAAGAAAGAAACAAACAAACAAACAAAATTTTAAAAAATTTTAAGTTGGTTCTTTGCAGAAGTCAAATAAAACTGACAAATTTCTAACAAGACTGACAGAGGAAAAAAAGTGGTAAGGCACAAGTTCCCAATATCAGAAATGAACCTGATATTACTACAGACCCTACAGACATAAAAAAAAAAAAAGAGAGAGAGAGAGATTATTACTTTGAAAACTGTGCACATATACATTTGACAACTTACATGAAACAAACCAATTCCTTGCAAAACACAGCCTACCACAACTCAACGAGCATGAAATACACAATTTGAACAGTCCTAAAACTATCAAGGAAATCAAACTCATAATTAAAGACTCCCTAAAAGGAATTCTCCAAACCCACGTTATTTTACTGGAGAAATCTAACAAAGGTTTAAATAAGAATAAACACCGATTCTGCATAATTCCTTTCAGAAAATAAAAGACCCACTTCTCAAACTTATTTTATCAAGTTAATATTGCCCAATATGAAAATCAGGCAGATAGGTTAAAAAAAAAAAACAAAAAACCTACAGGTCAACGACCTTTACAAATACAGGCAAAAAAATATATATTTGATGAAATATTAGCAAAGAGAATTCAGCAATATTTAGAAATAATTGTAGACTACGGCCAATTGGGGTGTATACCAAGGACGCATGACTATTTCAATATTCAAAAACCAATTAATATAATCCACTATATTAACAGAAAAAAAATCATTTTGTCACATAAAGAGATGCATTTAAAAAACATAAAACTATTTGATAAAATCCAATGCCCATTTATGATAAGACCTCTTAAAAAAAAAAGAAATTGAGAGGTAGTTTCTCAACTTGATAGAGTTATTTATAAAAAACCTTGTATCCACTGTTACACATAATGGTAAAAGACAATGTTTTCTCCCCAAGTTCAGAAACAAGGCAAAGATATCCACTGTCATCACTCTTATTCAGCACAGTGCTTGACGTTCTAACCAAAGCAAGAACAAGAAAAGGAAATAAAAGAAATATAGACAGAAAGGAACAAATAAAACTGCCTTTATTTGCGGATGACATGATTGTCTATTTAGAAAATTCCATGGAATCTAAAAATAGAAATTAAAATTCCTACAACTGAGTTGAACAAAGTCAAGTGGTACAAAAATCAACATTCAAAAGCCAACTATATTTCTATATACTAGAACACCAAAATTAAAACTGATATACCATTTATAATCACAAAAAAAACCCTGAAATATTTAGATCTATCAAAATATGTACAGGACTAGCATGCTATAAGCTACAAAAGAATAATAAAAGAAACTAAAAAAGATCTAATTAGAGAGATATACCATGTTCATGGATTGAAGCCCTCAACATAGTAGATGTCAATTCTCCCCAAATCAATATGCAGGTTTACACAATTCTTATTAAAATTATAGCAAGAGTTTTTGCATATGTAAGTAAGATTATACTAAAATTTATATGAAAAGGCAAAGGACCTAGTATATCTAAAACAATTTTGAAAAAGAATGATAAAATAGAAGGACTCGGTCTATCTGATTTTAAAACTTACATAGCTACAATAATCAAGACTATGTCATATAACAGAGGAATAGACACATAGATCAATGAAACACAGAAATAGATCCACACAAATATGCCTATCTGGTATTTGACAAAGGGGCAAAAACATTCAATGGAGGACTTTACAGTCTTTTCAATAAATGGTGCAAGAGCAATTGGACATTTGGAATAGGGAGCGGGGGAAAGGGGAAGAGGAAAAGGCGGAGGAGTTCAGCCCAGTGTCACAGCTTCTGTAAACACTAACTCAAAATGGATCTTGAACATGAATGTGAAATATAAAATTATAAAAGTTTTTTGGAAGAAAAATAAGCAAAAATATCTTTGGGATCTAGGGTTAGGCAGAATTCCTAAACTGGGCACCAAAGGCATGAGCCATAAAAGGAAAAACTGATAAATTAGACTTCATCAAATTGTTATCTTTTATTCTGCAAAATACTCTGTTAAGAAGTCTGTCAAGAAGATGAAAAGACAAACCTCAGACTGAAAGGAAGTATTTGCAAACCACATAACCAACAAAGGACTAGTATCTGGAATATATAAAGAACTCTCAAAACTCAACAGTAAAAAAGCAAATAGTTAATCCAATTAAAATATAGGCAAAAGATATGAAGAAGCATCTCATCAAAAAGGATAAACAGATGGCAAATAAGCCCATGAAAAGATGTCCAACATCATTAGCCATCAGGGAGATGTAAACTAAAACCACAATAAGATATTACTACACACCTATCAGATTGGCTACAGTATAAAATAGTGCCAAACCAAGTGCCGGCAAGGATGAAGAAAAACCTGATGTCTCACAGGTTGCTGATAGGAATGTAAAATGGCACAGCCATTCTAGGAAATAGTTTGGCAGTTTCTTTAAAAGTCAAACGTGCAGGGTATCTGTGTGGCTCAGTCAGTTGACTCTTGATTTCAGCTTGGGTCATGATCTCAGGGTCATGAGATCAAGCCCTGCATTGGGCTCTGTGCTGAGCATGGAGCCTGCCTAAGAGTCTCTCTCTCTCCCTCTCTCTCTCTCTCTCTCTCTCTCTCTCTCTCTCTCTCTCTCTCTCTGTGCCCCTTCCCTACACACTCTCATTTTCTCAAATTAAAAAAAAAACTTTTTAAATAAAAAATTAAATTTAATTAATTAATACAAAATAAGTTTAAAAAGTCAAACATGCAAGCATTATAGACCAGCACCTGCACAGCTGGGCATTTATCCCAAAGGTAATGAAAACTTATGTACGATTCCACTCCTAAACAGTCTTGAAATGACAAAACTATAGAAATGGAGAACAGATTAGTGGTTTCCAGGGGCTGAGGACGGGGCTGGGGCAGAACGGAAGTGTCTATGGCTATAAAAAAGGCAGCATGAAGGGTGCTGGTGGTGATGCGAACCCTCCAGAGCCTGAATGCATCCATGTCAATATCCTGGTTGTGACACAGACTCTCCTTTTGCGAACTATTACTCTTGGGGGAAACCGGGCAGAGGGTACATGGGATCTTGCTGTGAATCTCCACGTCAATTTACAATCACCTCAAAAGAAAAAGTTTAACTTTTTAAGTTAAAAAAATCTTTAAAGGATGAAGAAAGGACCATAAATGAGCTTTAAAAGAAGAGAATGTGGGCGGAAGCGCCACGGTTCCCCAGGCGGATGCGCTTGGGGCACAGGGAGCGTGGGGCGGGGGGAGGACTGCCAGGTAAAACGAGGTATGGCCAGTTAGATTTAAATGTCAAGCAAACAATTTTTCAGTGTAAGTATGCCCCATGCAGTACTGGAGACACACATGGACTAAAAAATTACATGTTCTTTATTTGGAAGTCAAACTTAACGAGCCATTCTGTGTTTTAATTTGCAAAATCTGGAAACCCGAGGAGGGAGGGAGGGGACACAAGCATCTGGTAGGGTGGGCACAGGGAGCTGTAAAAGAAAGACTGCAGGAGAGAGGCCAGAGGGCAAGCGGAGGGATGCCAGCGACCACAGATATCACGGGCCGGGCAGTGCCTTAGGAGCAGCGAAGGCAGATGTGAGCTCGGGAGGTCCCCCAGCTGCCGGGTTTATGGGCTCCTGCTGGCAAAGTGACCCTCTGTGTGTGGTCCACACAAAATCCAGGAAAAGGTCAGAAGAATGAAAGCCTGAGTCTCCAGGTGCCATTCCAGGCTGGAGGGAGCCTGACGGCATATCCAAGAAGAGGCCTCTAAGAGGCACAGGGGACTCTTCTCACCATGAGGTGGCCCTAACGCCTTAAAATCTCCCCTTCCTCCAGGGGACAGACATGAAGACCAGCGGGCCCCAGTGTCCAGGCCAACAGACTATCATGCGTCTGACAGGAACCAAAGCTCTCTAAGCACTCGGCTCCCAGCTCAGAAGTCACCTCCTAGCCAGGCTGCCGCCAACCGGCTGTTTTTACCCGGCTCCCACGCACGCCCCAACCCTCCCTTATTTCCCTCGTGGAACCGACTACAATTGGAAACCGTCAGGATTTCTGTTCTGTTTGCTTCTTTAAACACCCATCTGCTCCCCACTAGCTCCAGGATCACAGGACTTTGTTTTGCTTGCTGTGACACCCTTGCTTAGCGCATGGCATGTAGGTGGAGCTCAAGCGACAAAAAAAAGGACTGCATGAATGAAGGAGTACATGAATAAATCATTCCAACTGGAGCTATTCCTTTGGGATCTATCCTGCAGGCACAGCCCCTTAGAGCCTCACAAAGGCAGAGGAGCAGTCTTCCTCTTCCAGGAAGCCTTCAGCAGCACCCTCTGAGCTGCCATGGGCCGGCACCTGGGAGACAGGCTTAGCACGGCCACAGGGTGGCTGTTTGTCCTTTCTCAACAAGGGCTCTAGTATGGTGTTCATTATCTGTAGCGTTATCTTCAATTAGTCCCTGCCGCAGGGGCTAGTAATAATATTAACAATATTAATGTTTATGATTACTACTTACTGAGAACTTACATGTGCCAGGCAGCGTGCTGGGCACTTTTCACATATTTTAACTCATTTAATTCTCCAAACAGCCCCCCAAAAGAAGAGGCAGTGACCCTCTCTGTTTGTGCTGCCCCCTTCTTGTGAAAATAGATACCTCCTTTCTTTTCAAGAATACCCTCCCTAGGGGTGCCTGAGTGGCTCAGTCGGTTGAGCGCCTGACTTCGGCTCAGGTCATGATCTCATGGTTTCATGAGTTCAAGCCCCGTGTCAGCTCCGTGCTGACAGCTCAGAGTCTGGAGCCTGCTTCGGATTCTGTGTCTCCCTCTCTCTCTGCCCCTCCCCACTCATGCTCTGTCTCACTCTCAACAATAAATAAACATTTAAAAACAAAATAGCTTCCCTGCTCCCATTCCTGGGGGGCAGGAGGCTGACACTGACCCACCCAGCACCCAGGAAGGGCAGGTGGTGCTAGCCTGAACAATCAACTACTCCCTGTCCCTGGCAACAGTGATTAGTTCAGGGGCAGCTTCAAGATCCTCCAGAGGCAGTCAGCCTTGGTGCTGCCTGGGACATTTGTGGCTGACGAGGAAGCACATGCCCCTCTCTGCGGGGACGAGCTGCTGGCTGTCATCATCACCAGGGGATGAAGGCAACAAAGAGGAAACAGAGCTGAGAGAGAGAGACTGCTGATGACTTTATTGGAAGCCTGGATCCAGCCATGCCTGAAGGCTCTTGCCCAAGGTATCCTGGGACTTGTCAGTTACACAAGCCAAAAATTTTCTTTTTTACGTGTTAGTCAGTTTGAGCTGGGTCTGACTTGCCACCGAATGAGACTTGCCTAAACTACTGCATACCATTAGGATGCGGTTATTTTATAGACGAGGAGCCGGAGCACAGAGGCAGAGAACTCTGTTAGCTATAATCTGGGAGTGCTCTTAACCGCTGATTGACCATAGAGTCCCATATTCTGAGTGTGTGTGCCTGTGCCCACCTGCATACTCTGTCTCTCATTACTATTCACAGCTACAGCAGGCTGAGCAAACAGTTGGTGCTTAATACAGATCGACTGGATAAACTAAAATCAGTAACTTCCACAAGGAGTTTTTGTATAGCAAATGCTGCCATCAGTGACTTCGGGGTCTTACTCCAAGTCAGGCTCACAGCACACTGTGTATCTCCGGGGGACCACCTCCCCACCTCCCTTCCCCAGGCAGATGAGCTGGAAACCAGAACAGGCTGATTGGCCAGCGAGGTCACCCCGACTCCCTCAGGAGAGGGGTCTACAGTCAGAAGAGGAGGTCTCCCACTCCCGCCCACTGGGCCCCAGAGGCACATGAGGAAGGGGATCCAGTGTGAGGCTCTGACACCTACTGGGAGCCCAGGGCAGAAGAGGCCAAGCCCTGGGGCCACCACTAGCCATGGGACACTTGTTTTCTGCCATCACTTCAGTAAGACTCAGCCAAAATCAGATGCAACGAAATTGCTCATGTTATCAGCTGCTCCCAAACAGCCAAATGACCATAAAGGGCATTCAGTAAAGTCCACCCAACAGAACAGGCCTCCAAGCCCATGGCAACGGAGAGCAAGAAGAGAAGGCTGTGCCTGTGGGCTGCTCCATTCAAGACGGTGCCAGCGCCCCGGTCCCTGCCCCTCCAGGACTCACTGCATTGGTATCTCCTTTGCATCCTTCCTCCTCCTCTCCCCGGTGGTGTTCTCCCCTTAGCCTAGAAATGTACTCTGGTCTCTCCCTCTTAAAAATGTAAAAGCTTGGGGGTGCCTGGGTGGCTTAGTCAGTTAAGCGTCCTACCTCAGCTCAGGTCATGATCTCACGGTTCGTGGATTCAAGCCCCGCACCGGGCTCTGTGCTGACAGCTCACAACCTGGAGCCTGCTTCAGATTCTGAGTCACCCTCTCTCTGCCCCTCCCCTCTCATGCTTTCTCTTGCTTTTGCTCTCAAAAATAAGTAAACATTAAAGCAAAAGCTTCCTGTGATCCTCAGACTCCTCTAGCTCCTGCTTCTGACCCTCCCTTCTGAGCCTGGAACCTGGCACGTCGAGGCTACCCTGCTGCCCCCCTTCCCCTTAACTCATTTCTCTACCTGATTCCATTGACCCTGCTCTTGCCCAGAGTAGCCCCGTAGACCCTCTTCAGCCTCCCTCCCGTGGGCCTGTCTGTGGCTTTTTGCACTGCTGCCCAGAAGCACTTTGCCATCTTGGCGTGGATGACACCACACTCCTCCCAGCTGCCTTCGGTCTACATGCTGATGCTTCCAGATCCCCTCCCCAGCCCAGGCCTCCCTCCTGAGCCCTCGGCCCGCATGGCCAACTGCTGGCCAGACATCAGCCCACAGATCACCCATGAGCATCTCGTGCATCACGCATGAACTCAAGCCCACCAAGTGTGATGAGCGTTCAGGTACAGGGGTCAGAGGTTCCAGGCTCTGGAATCACACAGCCTGCATTCACTTACTGACAACAGACAAGTGCCCGGAACCCCCCATGTACAAAAGGGGGAAAACAGCAGTGCCCCTCATCAGCTGTCGGGGGCAGTGTGACAGCAGGTGTAGATATTGCTAGCTGAGCCTGGTTCTCAGTGAGCCTCACCTCTGCGATTGTTATTAGGGTAATCTTTGCCTTCCCTGACCTCAGCTGGCTATTCCACGGGCACGGTATCATCTTCTACCTGCCACCAAAACCTGATCCCCTGAGACCGTAAAGTCGGTCCGGACTTCTCTCCTTCCCATACCCATTCCACTTTGCTGGAATGTGTTGCCTCTTAAATGCTTCTCGAACCCACACCTCCCTAACCATCTTTCTCACCAACTCCACTGAACTGTCTTTTTTCCATGATCCACCCACCTCCTACCTCATGATTTTTGTGAAAGCAACATGACACTGTCTATAATTTCCAGACATACTACATCTCTTCTCTGTGGATTGTTTTATGCCATTTTCTCTGCCTGGTATGCCCCTTCCCCCTTACTACCCATCTTCCTAGGTGTCACCTCCTCCAGGAAGTTTTGCTGGATACCCAGATTGAGCAGCACACACCTGTTCTTTGAGTTTCCACACCTCACACTTATGACGTGACAGTGAACTTCCTTTTGGGTTATTATCTCCCCAACTGGATGAGAGAGGTTCCAAGGATCTCAATCATGTTTACTGAACTGAAGTTATTATCAGAGGAAACCCCATCTCTAGTAGCAAGAAATCTATAAAAACAAGAACACTTCAGCTATTTTAAAGTCCAGAACCGATGGGTCCTGCGTAAACCAAAGTGCTTCATCAACAACCTCCTTACACCAACCACTGGGGCTCACTGTGAGGGAAACGGAGTCCCCTCACCCTTAGGGGGTGCTCTGGGGATTGTGACAAACTAGACATTAGAAAGGATGGGATGATAAACTGTCCATATGGGCTTGCTATTCTGACAGAGCCATTCCAGAACTTGGAATGTAGTCTCCAGAGAAGAAGAAAGGGAGACATTTTAACATGTATGAAGGTTGGACAGATGTTTTAAGTCTGGCATTAGCGGATCAAAAGCACCATGGCAGAGCCTAACTCAGCCCCGTCCGGCAACAGGTGTCCACAGCACACTGCACTCGGGACCCCTTCTCCCCATCCTTTCCATGTTTTTCTCTTCATTATATTTGAGGGGTTTTGTATTTCCCTGGTGTGAAAGTGAAAA
>NC_043715.1:32518551-32639380 GCF_006229205.1 Suricata suricatta | reverse complement strand
CAGTCACTCACTCCCCCCCCCCAGGTGCCACAGCAAGGGGAAGGGCTAGGGAGGGAAGATGGACAAGGACCCCAGCCCAGCACCTCAGGGGGTATGTTAAAGGCCTAAGGAGGAGGTAGGAGAGGCTGATCTTCTAGATGCACCCCCCCCATTTCTTTACCCCCAATAACAAAGCTCAGCCCCGCAGAGGCTCAGAATGCCTAATGCCCCACTGGGCCCCGGGCTCTGGCCTGGCTGCCTGCCAGAGGGTCCTCGACCAATTTCCAAGGACATAGAGGGTGAATGTTCCTGTCAAGGTTCCCTGAGGACTGTCCCTTCCCAGCCCTGACCCTCCTCAGGGCTCCCCCCAGGGGCCTGTGACGCCCTGGGTAAGGACACCAGGACCTGGAGGCTGAGTCACTCCCTTAGGGCCGAACTGGGTCAGAGCAAGTTCGTTATTTCAAGGACAAGTTCTCAGACCCCTTATCCAGCTGCACCAGGCAGGAACTGAGAGGAGAGACACCCACAAGCAGTTGAGAGGAGGGCAGGCTGCCCTGGCAAATCGGCCTCCTTGGGGTCTGAGGCCTCAGGTGCCACAGGAGGGCCGTGCACGCTTCGTGCACACATGTTCAACGCACAGAGGTAGGCACTCCTCCCTTCCCAGCCACTGGAAGGGCCCTCTGAGCCAAGCCACAGAAAGCCCAAGCGGGGGCCTCCTGTAGAGCCATTTTCAGGGAGGGGGGCACCCTTCCAGATGTGGGGGCAGTGGATGAGGGGCAAGGGCGGCTGGGCTGGGCCAGGCCGTCCCTACAGGAGACCGCAGAACGGGGCTGTGGCCCGCTCCAAGTTTTTGATGTGCCTGTTGGGGGAGGGGGCATCTAAAACCATTTCAAAAGTTGGGGGAAGCCCAGAGAAGGGGGCCTCATTCCTTGTGGGGATTGGGGGTTGGGGGATTTCAAAGGAGACCCTGTTGCTGAAAAGGTTTCAAAAAACCCTTGCCTTTCTATCAGCTCCAAATCACTCCCTCACCAGCGGCAGCCGGGAGAGGGTGCCGGGAAAGTGTTTCCAAGGAGACGTGTCCCTGAGTCATCATAACTGCCAGGGTCTGGAGGCTGCAAAGCCACGAAGAGGCCCCCCGCTATAAAAAGGCCAGTTTAGCATCCCCCCAGGGGAGGCCTCCAGTAGGCAGGGTCCCCTGGGGAGGCTGGCCTCAGACCCCCCAGTGCCCCGAGTTTATGCGAAGGCCACCAGGCTGAACAGTGCAACTTGTACCCGCCGAGTCCCGTTGGTGCCACTAATAAGCGGGGCTTTTACCCCAGCAGTTCCAGGCATACACTCTGGCCTCGGGATATTTAGCACAGGAAGCTGTCCACAGGGACACTGGGCCCCAACAGTTTTGACTGGAACTTCGGAGCCAGCCCCAGCTGGGGCTCCGGTGCCTACCACTCTTCCACTCATGTCTCTCACCGTTGCCCCCTGCCACCTTCCCCAAACCAAATCTCAGTTCTTTCACCTCCTTCCTCTTTTCTCTCCCAGCCTCAACCCGTCTCCTTTGGACCAGACCAGACGGGTCTCTGTTCCCTTCCATCATCTTCCCCCTCAACACTGCAGCTGGATTAATGAATCTCCCTAAAGCTCTCAGCGACATCCGGGCCATTCTCTGCTCCAAAACCTTCGATGGCTCCCTAGTGCCTAAGCTCAATGTCACACATTCAGCTGCCTACAGGGACGAGGCTGGGGACACAAATGAAAAAGCGCCCTAAAATATAATAAGGATGGGTAGGGCCATGGGGCCTGGGAACACACGATCCTAGCTGCTGCCGAGCTTATCAGCTGTGCCACATGGGAATTCAGAGCCCTGGCTGCCACCTCTTCTGATTTTCCAAGAGAAGCCCAATAAAACATCAGCCAAGGGCCAAGGGACCCCCAGATTCAGATCCTGGTCCTCAGGGTCAAGTCCAAACCCAAATCCCTTAACCTGGCATTCAAGGCCCTCTCTGGCTTGGCCCAAAGCTACCTCCCCGCCCTCACTGCCCATAGTGCTATCACATGAGATGCCTCCAACCCAGCCAGGTCGGGCTCCTCCAGCCCTCAAACTCCCTCCTCTACTCCTGCCTCTGAGCCTTGCTCACCCCACAGTGCTCCCACAGACACCGCTCTCCACCTTTTCGGTCCTATAGCTCATCCTTCAAGGATCTCCTTCAGCTGAGCCCTCCAAGGCCTTTGTCCTCTGGTGACTGTTCTTCCTTGTCAAGGCTGTTCCCTCTGCCAGGGACGGGTCTGCCATAGAGAAAACTCTTCTTCATCCTTCAACATCCAGGCCTTTCTGACAGGCCTCTTTGGATCCAATGGTCCTTGTTCTCTGATCTCGGTTCTCATCAACCTCTCTGCACCCAGATGCCGTCAGCTTCCCCTGCGGGCAGGGGACCTGAGGGCAGTGCTGGGTCTCTCCCACCACAGACCCTGGCAGGAAGCCACACACAGTGGAGAGGGCCCAGCTGTATTCAGACCCTGGTTCTGCTACTTCCTCTCTGGAAGAACGCAGGTAAGTCATGAAAGCTCCTCTGTGAGATGAAGGGTGAGTGCCTGCCAGGTGGTGGGACTCAGTGCATGGCTGCCATAGCGCCCTCACCCAGTGAGCCCTCCCTTCACTGCATGATGTGTGCGCTGCGGGGTCTCCCGTGGGGTGCCGTAAGGTCTCTGCGGGCAGGAACCGTGCCCCTCCCCCCTTTACCACCTGAGGGGCCACCCCAACACTTGACGTGCAGCAGGTGCTCAGTCAGTGTTCTTTGATAGATGGGGTTGAGGCCTGGGGAGGGCAAGCGGGTGGGGAGGACAGGTCAGAGCAAGAGGAGGGGCCACCCTGCCACCAGAGGCAGGTCTCACATCGGGGCCCCCGCCCACACCTCACAAGGCAGCCCTGCACAGTGCCATTCTGCAAATATATGAACGTCTCACTCGGATTCCCAGGCTCAGAGACCAACAGCTCTTTGCTGCCTGCTCCCCACGTGTCCTGGGAAGCAGGCCAGCTCGCAGCACCGCAGAGCCAGCTCAGGTGAGGGGCCCTGTCCAGCCACCAGACGGGACTGCCTCTCTTTGGAGCCCATCGCTCTGCTCACACAAAGACCTGGGTGCCCCTCAACCCCCCCTTACCACTGCCCACCTTCTAGTTAGGAGCACCCCCACCTCGCCTTCCACCTGAGGACACACAGCCTCCAGACTCAGCACAGAAGGAAAGGTGGAGGGTGGGGGGAAGCACCTTTGAAATCACTGCGGTCCAATTAGCCAGGCTCTCGCCCTTCGTGCTTACAAACAGGCGCACACATTAACACCTGCTACAAAAGCAAACATTTTTAGATATCTTCATCTTTACCTCCTTGACACTCCCATGAAAGCGCTCTCAGCAGCCAGTGACTGACAGCCTAGTTTCCTTCTTCTACTTCCGCAGGGGGCTTTCAAACAGAAGAAATTAAAAAGCCACCAATCACCCTGTCAGGCTGAGCTCCCAGGGCCTTACCTGCCCCTCGTCAGCTCCTCGTGTCCCCTCACCGCTGGGAGAGCCCCACCACACACAGTCAGGGCCAGCGCCTTCAGGGGAACCACCCCGAATCGCTGGGGCACTGGGCCCCCAAACTCACGGCGTGGCCACGGCTGCAGCTCGCTGGGGACCAGGGCACCATCCTCTCCGTGCACGGCTTCACTTGAGAAGCAGCTGGGCGGTCACTCTTTTTGCGGAGAATGTGGATGGTGGCAGGGCCGTGGAGAATTCTCATACATGGCCCGCGGGAGCATAATTCCATACAACTGCCTGGGAAATCTAGCCCATATCTACGGAAGGTGAACCAACTCGTATCCTACAACCCACCACTTCCAGCCCTACCAATACTCCCGTTAAAATCACATGCACGTGTTCACCAAAACCCATACACTAACGACGCCCACAGCAGCACGCTATGTGAAACGGCTCCAGAATGAAAATGACCAAGATGCCCATCGGGAATAGAATAGACAAGGGGTGCCTGGGTGGCTCAGTCAGTTAAGCGTCTGACTTTGGCTCAGGTCATGATCTCATGGTTTGTGAGTTCGAGCCCTGCATCCGGCTCTATATTGATGGCTCAGAGCCTGGAGCCTGTGTTCCGATTCTGTGTCTCCTTCTCTCTCTCTCTGCCCCTCCCTGACTTGTGCTCTGTCTTTCTCTGTCTCTCAAAAATAAATAAATGTAAAAAATATTTTTAATTAAAAAAAAAAGAATAGAATAGTCAAGGGGCACCTGGGTGACTGGGTCGGTTAAGCGTCCATCTCTTGATTTTGGCTTAAGTCATGACCTCACAGTTGTGGGATTGAGCCGTGTATCTGGCTCCATTCTGGGTGTGGAACCTGCATGGGATTCTCTGTCTCCCTTTCCTTCTGTCCCTCCCCATTCATGCTTGTGTATGCATGCTCTCTCTCTCTCTATCTCAAAAAGAAAAGAAAGAAGAAAAATAAGCGTAGAATAGACCACATAAATGGTGATGTGTTCACACGACAGAATACTGTACACCAGTGAGAAGGCGCAGTGGCCAACTACAGGCACTAACGTGCATGAAGGAAAGGCACCCGACACGAATGAGCAGAGACAATAGGCTCTCATTTATAAAACGTGTAAAATGGGCCCCAAAAAGCCCTGTGCCATCGACATCAGGATGGTGAAAACATTTTGTTGGAGGGGGGAGAGGCTGGAGGGGCCAGGAGGGGGATTCTGGGATGCAGAAATGGTCTGCGTCCTCGGCTGGGTGTTGGTTACACAGTTGTGCTCAGTTCCTGAGAATTCATTGAGCGGCACAGTTAATGAGTGTTTTTGAATGCATGCAATTAAGAGTTTTGTCAAACAGTACTAGGTCGGCATGGCTGTTTCTAAGACTATAATAAAAAAATGTCACAGGAAGTAAGGGGTCAGGACACCCAATATATGCGTGAAGCCTCGCTTCTCAGACTGCAAGGGTCTTGGAGAAGGTGATCTTACGTCCACCAAAGACCCAGGGCACCAGGATTCCAGAAGCTCCCGAAGCCCTTAATCCTCCACTCCCCCGGCCAGCTCCACGCTCACCAGAAACCCAGCCCTGCTCCCTCTTACGGGGAGGGCATCCCCGGCTGCCGGCAAGACCACACCCATCCCCATACAGCGGCAGGTAAGACCTCTCACAATCACAACTTCCCTCCCACCTTGGGCCAAGAGGGGACCACACTGAGGTGCATTGAAAGTTTCCCTTCCGGAAAGGCTGAATTTTCCAAAGTCCAAAACCACTTGAAGAATAGGAAAAGCAGTGAAAGAACTTTGTAAGCACTCTGTTTTGACAATGTGCCTAAGGAATTCACCACGTTTAGTGAGGAAATGTGAGCAGTTAAATCTATTTAATGTCATGACATATGAAATTGAAGCATAATTGCCCCTGAGTGCTTGACAACTGGAAAGCACTTCATTTCAGAATTGGAGGGAAATTTATGCTGGGAAATGGAAGAGATTGTCAGAAGTTTGATTGTAATGTGAATAGAGCTCCAGCTCTTACGTTTTACTCCCATTTGAAATGTCTCAGAAACGGCAGCAGTGACTCCATCTTTTGCCCTAAAAGCAGCGAAATGATGATTGGGACCACAAACTTCAAAGCCCGATGAGGGTCCCAGATGGGTGGGACGAAACGCTGTCTTACCAATCATGTGGTTGGCAACATGGATTTGGATCTCTCTCTCGTTCTCAAAGGTCATCTGGCACTTGATGCACTGGTATGTCTTTTTCTGTTTGGAAGCCAAAAAGAAAGGAATTAGATAGTCAGGAAGTGGAAAAGAGCAGAAAGCAAAAGTGCCTGGAGGTTCAGGAGTTTCCAGAATGGCTCTGGTCCCCTCCCAGGTCTCTCTTGGCCGTTCTCTTCCCACCAGCCTCCAAATCCAGCTCCCCAGCCTGGGGCAGGGGACTAGGCTGCATTCCAAGGGAGCTGCTCCTCTGTATGTCTTGGGAAATTGCCATGATGGGAGTCACCATCCCAAGGTAAGAGCACACAGTATAACCCTGGAAAGGAAGGTGAGGGAAGCTGCCCTTCTTGGAGCATGCTCAAATCCATCCACCCATCCATCCATCTATCCATCATTCACCCATCTACCTACCCACTGTCTACACACACACACACACACACACACACACACACACACACACACATACACCACACATATCTATCTACCCATCAATCCACCTACCTATCTTACCAGCCATCTACATATACACACCTACCCATCCACCCATTCATTTATCCGCCCTCCATTTATTCATCCTTCCGTCTTCTCCTACCTCCCTCTACCTATCCTCTGTCTACCCATTCACCCACTCACTCACCTAACCAACCATATATCTATCTTTTCACCCATCCAACTATTCTTTCTCTTTCCCCACCCTAAGGGCCACATGGCTGAGCAGGGGATGCTGTTCCTGCCAGTCCTGGGGCTGAGAAGTAACTGGAGAATTCCTCACTTGCCCGAGGCACACGAGGCTGCTGGTGATTCCACAGTGGGCCTCCACCCGCAAGAAGCTAATACCAGCTGCCTTTAGGAGGTGGAAGGAGGGAAATGGAGACCATTAGAAGCTTGGGAGCTTCTTGGAGACCCATTCCAAAGACTGCAGCTCATTCTCAACAACTAAGCCTGGGTGGGTGATCATGAAAATAGCCCCCTCTGGACAGGAGTGGTATTGCCTGTGGAGGGGAAAGTCTGGGGCTCTGGGTTTTTATGAAGGGGGCAGGCTGGTATTGGGATCCAAAATATCCAAGCTTTCTGAAGACCACTTCAGCTCTGGGATGACGGGACTTCCCCTGACCTCTGGAAAAGGGGACAGGGCTTTGGATTTCTTGGTGGAACACTCAGGCCCCACCCTCAACCAGGCAGCCAGGATGAACCACCAGGGGGCTCACCTGCCTCAGCCCCCAGGGTGGCTCCGACCACAGCTGCAGCTTCTCTCAAGGGCCTGGTCCTACCACCAGGGCTTTGCCACACTCTCTCCTCCATTGGGAGGACCCTTTCCATCCTAAGGACTCCGTTCAAAGGTCACCTCTGCTGAGAAGCCTCCTCTTCCCACCCCAGGATTTCAGGGGCTCCCTAGGCCCCTGAGCTTATGCTTAAAGCATCTAGTTAATCGGCACACAGATTTGTCATGGCTAATTGACTTGTTTGCGCCCCCACTGCATCGTGAGCACCCAGAGGGCCAGGAAGCGCTTTGTCCACCTGTGAGATCCCACGTCCAGCAGAGACGAAATACATGGGAAGCATTTGTTGAACAAATGAGCCAAGTTGCAAATATCATGTTGCAAAGCACTTTCCTAGGGTAGAAGGAGCAAAGAGACCAAAGAGGCCTTCTGTATCCTGGATCTTTACCACCCAGGACAGGGCCTGGCCTAGAGGGAGTGTCTAATAATTACTTAACTTTTATTACAATTGTTATTGGTCCTGAGCAAATGCTTGTGACACAAATCAATGAAGAAACAATTGTCCTAGCTGGTGCCGGGAGCTTCGGTTCCAGAGGCAGGGTCCTCGCTCAGCTTCCAGAACCCACTGATAGGACCCTTTCCCCAGTGTTTCAGAAGACCTAAGGGCTCAGAACAGTGGCCCAGAGGCATGCATTTTGCATGGGAATGCCAGGAAGTAGGACAGGGCTGGGGATTGTGGCCTCATGACAGACAGAGGAGACATTTCAGGCCAGAAGAGACTGCGGGGCCTGAGGTCTGCGGGACACAGTCCCAAAGCCCCCATCTCAGCTCAACTCCATGTCTGTGACCATGGAGTGCAATGATCTTGGGTCTCTCCATTGTCAAAATCATTCATTCCTTCCCTCTTGTGTTCCTGGTCCTCTTGCCGTCAGACAGCAAGTGGGGGGAGAAGGAAGAGCTCAATACAAGAAGGAGGCGCACCCAGGAAGCTCCAAACCAAGGAAGCTCAGTCAGGGCAGGCCTGCCGGCTGGAAGTCCATGAAGGCCACAGCCATGGCCAGGCCAGACCAGAGCAGAGGAGTAGCCTCGATCAAAGTGATTCTGATTGTTCCTCCTGGGAGCAGGTGAATGAAGTGGGCAGGATGAGAAGCTACCCCAGTGCTCCTCCATGTGGCCACCCGTCTGCGGCAGGAAAACGACTATGCGAGAACCAGGTTCCTCCTGATGGGGAAAAGGCTCCAGGGGATTCCCAATGGAGGGGACGTTACTGACCACAGAGCCTGGGTGAGTGCACGTGCACACATGCACAGGCATGGGCATGGACACGCCCATGAGGACACACACGGATATGGGTCCACTTCCTCGCCCCAACTCACTGTCAACACACAAGACCCCCAGCCCCCCACCCCCTGCAACCTGCTACCTGCAACACAGACACATGGGCACAATGCCCTCAGAGCAGCGGAGGCATCCTCATGGACCACAAGTTCACACAGGTTGATGAATGCAAACTTATCCCGGGACACGAAGGCTTTCAGCTCTCACTGGATCCATCGTGCCCAAATGTGCCCACAGCTGCACAGTAGCTGTGACACAAGCACACGCACAGGCCCCCTCCCCCAATACATACCCTAGCGGACACACGTGTAGACCCCCAAGTGCCCACACCTGCATCCACACTTTGCCACACACACAGGTTCACCAGCACCCACGTTCACTAAGCAGGTGTATTATACCCTGAGGCCCCCACACACAAAGACGGCCCTCCTGGCCCTGCGTGCAAGGCCGTGGGTGCCCAACGCCCAGGGCAGCAGGCACGTATGTGGCCAGTGCCCTCTGGTCGTCCCTGTCAGTGGAACATGAGTTTAGGCACAAATAGGTGAGGACGCTCTCACTCTGCCTCCCTCTCACTGCAACCTTGACCGGGCCTTGTCCTCACCCTACGTCTCCTCTTGGGCTGTCTCCCCTTCTCGATCCTCCAGAGACCCCCTCCTCCTCTGGAGCTTCAGCCCCCACCAGGAGACACAATTACAGAAAGACAGAACTTGGCGTTCAAAGCACCTGCTCTGCCATAAGCCCCTTCCCCAGGGTCCCGCCCATGGTGTTCCTGGGCCTGTGGCCAGGGCCTCCTGCCCATGTGCAGCCCCCAGCAACCTCAGAGAGGAGCCCTGGGTAGAGGGAGAACACGCTCGAGACCAGCAGACACAGTAGTTGAGAAGCGAGGGAGAGAGGAAAGACAGCCCACAGCTACTGAATTTCCATGACTGTAATAGCAGCTCACATTTACTGAGCGCCTACTATGTGCAGGCTCTTTTTACTTGGAAGACTCACAATCACTCCATGAGACCCCACTTGGAGTGGAGTTTGAAGAGGCTAAACTACTTGGCCAGAGCCCTGCACTACTGGACGAGGGGACTGGGAGGGCTGCCTCTGAGCCCCTGTCCGAGCAGCCCTTTCTCAGCTGTTTCCCAGAACACACTCAACAGTCCTGGGCTAGGGGACAGAGAGCTACTGTGGCCTCGCCAAGGCCTCTAACCAGTCTGAGAGCACCCAGTCTGCCCTGCGTGGCACTGTGAGGACCGGGGGAGTTGATGGAAGGCTGAGGTCTGCCCACACTGGCCCAGAGCTGAGGTGATGTTGTTATTAGCTGTAAGCAGAGCACGGGCAGGGGTGGGGGGAGGGAACCTCAACGCTTCACGCTCCAGCCAACAGCAGCCTCGGCCCCACAGGAACCCAGTCCTCCGAGAACTGGTTGCTATGGATACACTCCCGAGGGTCCCAGCCTGCCAGCCCCCAAGCTCTTGTGCAGCCCCCAGAGTCTGCTCTTACATACGTGAGTCCTGGGGGAGGGAGGGTGGGCAAACAGACAGCTGGGCCCCTGCCCCCCAGGCATGCCCAGGCAGGGGGCAAGGCCCCAGAGGCTGGGCCTTCACTGGGGACGTTCCAGGCTTTGTCTAGCTCCTTTCTGCAAATGGCCCATCTGCCCCAGTCTCTAGATATGATTGTCTGCCCCTCTTTTCTCTCGCCAGGCCTGGGACGGGGACAGGAAGGCCTGTCGGGGCTCCCAGAAAACAAGCCCCCTCGGGCGTGAATCCCTGAGCTGCCATGCACAGCTGTGTGTGCCTGAGTCTCTGGTCCCACCCTTCTGAGCCTGGATACCACCTTTGCCAAAACAGAGGTCACGGCAAGGCTCCCAGGTTGTTGTCATGGTATAAGAGCCTTTGCCCACACAGTAGGGGCTTTATGAAGTGGCAGCAATGTGTAATCCAGAGCGCAGACTGGGGAGGGGGAGACTCCACCAGCCCAAGGCTCGGGGGGGTGGGCTCCAGAGGCAGGCCTGGGGCGGTCAGGAGCCCCAGCGCCGCAGTGGGCAGTGTGGAAGGGCAGGAAGGAGCTGGGGGCACCTGGAAGGAGGGCATACAGGGCCCCAGCCCTGCCACACTGTCCCATGTTCTGAATGAGAGGCGTGACCAACCCCCTGGACTCCACCCCAGCCTGCAACCAGGGTGGGCTCCAGAGGTGCTAGGCAGAATGTGGGTCAAGACGTCAGCTGTGGCACCACACTACCTGGGTTCAAATCCTTCCTCTGCCTCTTGAAACGTGGGGCCTAAGGGCAAACCGTTCTGTGTCTCCGTTTCTTCGTCTGTAAAGATAGTGTCACAGTTAAGATATGATCCTTATCCCTCCATAAACGGGAGCTGTGCTTATAAATGGGAGAAATAGTGATGTTCACTGTGTGTCTAGAACTTCTGCTCCGTTAGACCTCAGGGCAAAACGCGGAGGTCAGCACAGGAAATCACCATGATAGTTGACAACAGATGAGGGGCCATCAGAGCAGAAGCGCCTTAAAAACCCACAATGGGGGGGCACCTAAGTAGCTCAGTCAGTTAAGCCTTGGACTCCTGGTTTCAGCTCAGGTCATGATCTCACACTTCGTGAGATCAAGCCCTGCATCGGGTTCTGTGCTGAGAGCATGGAGCCTGCTTGGGATTCTCTCTCCCACTCTCTCTCTCTCTCTCTCTCTCTGCCCCTCCCCTGCTTGCTTTCTCTCTCAAAGTAAATACACAAAACAAACAAACAAACAACAAAAAACCCAGAATGGCCCGCCCACTGCCACCCAGGTGATGTCAGCTCTGGAGATAGACCCTGTTACTACTGCTATTATTATTACTCTCTGGCTTTCCAGGAGAAGACAGAGGCCTGGAGAGACCAAATCCCTGGGGAGTCCTGGAGGAGGGAGATTTTAACCCAGCCCATCTGATTCCAGGGCCCGAAGGCTCCCCTGTCCACCCATACTGGCCAGCCAGCAAGCCAAGGCTGAGCAGAGCTGAGCAGTGGTGACCAGGGCTGATGCCTGGGTCATCTGAGGGATGACCTAGGGGACCCTTCTCCAGAGACCTGGCTCAGTCCAAAGGCCTTGAGAGGGTGAGGTGTTACAGGCCCAAAAAGGCGACCTTTGACAACAGGCCTCCGCCCCCAGCAGAACGCTCCGCTCTGCCTCAGTCAGGTGTTTCTCTCTCCAGCCGGGGGAACGGGGACAGGCCATCGGCCTGTTGGGCCTCAGTGGGCAGCTGGGCGAGCAGGCCTCGAGCTCGTCCCTTCCACTGCAGATTCTCCTTCGACTCTCCTCCCGTCCCCCTTCCCTCTTCTCACCCTCAAAATCCCAGAGTCCCAGCAGCCAGCTCCTACCCCAGCTTTGACCCAGAGTCCCAGCAGCCAGCTCCAACCCCAGCTCTGACCCCACCATGAAACCCCCTCAGCGACATCCCTGTCTCCCAGCAGCAGGTGGTCCTTCCCCAAATTCCACCTTCCCGCCCATGGCGCCAGCAGCGTCCCTCGAGGGAAAGGCACTCCCGAGACCCGCTTGGCACCTCCTCAGTCTGGAAACAGACAACAGACTCAGCGGGAATCCCCGGGCCTGACCGTCAGACATCCAAGAGCCAGGCAGGCTCTGGGCCCACCATCAGGTGCCCCTTGGCCTTGGCACCCAGAGCCCATGTAGACCCTCCCGGAGCCTGAACATCCCCTGCCTCACTGAATCCTACTCGTTAGGGGCCTGTGGCCTCCCCTAACCTGGAAGCCCCCAAGGTTAGGATCCATTTCTGACTCTCCTTGACTACCAGGCACATACTGGGTGCCCAGGACAAATCTGATGAATGAATGAATGAATGAATGAATGAATGAATGAATGAATGAATGAATGAAGCAGTCAGTCATTAATGAGAACAGTAACTGGATCCATTCCCAGGGAATGCCATGCACCAGCAGGAGCACTAACTACAATGATGTGCTGTTGATGACGTCCTATCGGCTGGTGATCACGGCCCACATGATCAGGCCCTAACTGAGTGCAGGTCCTGAGCCCTGCGTGTGGATGTCAGCTGTATGGATTACCTAAAGATTCCTCAATCTAAAGCCCAGAGAGCAAAGGGACTTGCCCAAGGAGCCTCAGCAAGCAAGTGAACGAGTCTACCTCAGATCTGTAAGAAAGACGACAGCCATCAAGGAAGGGGCGTTTGCTGCGTGTCAGTCAGCGCATCAGGCCCTCTACCCATATGACACCATGGGTCTCTGAAAGCAATCCCGTGAAGTCCAGGCCAGGTGTCATTCCCCTCTTACAGACGAGCACTTGACAAACGAGGCCAGGAGAAAGAAATAACGACTGCCATGTCACACCCTGAAAGGGAAATGGCAACCCCAGGGACAGCCTCGGAGTCTCCCGCAGAGCGGATATGCCCGGGCTGCTAAAGGGAATGACACCAGGAGACACAGAGCTCAGGGGGTGCCCCGAGGAGCAGGGGCAGCCTCTTACCCGGGGCACTGGCGACGTCTGGGCGCCTTTCCGGGGCCCACTGGTCTCTGGCGTGAGGTCGCGGTGGTCCACCTGCATGTGGCTCTCCAGGTCCTCGGCACTCTCGAACTTGACACTGCACTCGGGACAGCGGAGGCCGGTGCAGGGCCGGTCGGCGGGCTCAGGCGGGGCCAGGCCGCCCACCTGTCCATTGGCGCTGCGGGCCATGCAGCCGGCACAGAGGCCGTAGGGAAGCCCGTTGACATCGAGCTTCACCAGGTCCTGCTTGCTGCGGAACTCCTTGAGGCACAGGGCACACTTGTAGAGCTTCTGCAGCCCCTGGCCGTTGGGGGAGGACGCGGCCGAGCTACCCGCCAGCTTCTGCATGTGGAAGGTTCCGTGGATCTTGAGCTCCAGCGTGGAGGTGACCGTCTGCATGCACACCACGCAGCGGAAGCCCGTGAGCGAGTTGCGCAGGTCGGGGTGCATCTGACAGTGCTCGATAAACTCCTCCTCGCTCTGCAGGGGCATCTTGCAGATGCGACAGGTGCCTGTGTCCAGGCTCTTGCTGTGGGTCACCTTGTGCTCGGTGAGCGTCAGCAGGGAGGGGAAGCGTTCGCCGCAGATGGGGCACATGTAGTGCTTGGCAGGGCCCCGGTGCGTCTGCAGGTGCTCCCGGAGCCCGTTCTCCGAGAAGAAAGTCCGCGAGCACACGTTGCACTTGTGGCTGCCCTTGATGAACTCAGCCTTCTTGCGCGAGCCGTCGTCCTCCCCGGGCCGGATGTTGTGGTCCCGCAGCCTGTGGTTCTGCAGCAGGACCTCCATGGTGTAGGCCGCCCCGCAGATGTCGCAGCCGTACATGGGCTCCGACGCGTCCACGTCGTCCTCGCTGGCCTCGTGACTGTTGGGCGCCTCGGGGTTCTTAAGCAGCATGCCCTGCAGGTCGGCCGGCTCGGCCTTCTTGCCGGTGGCGGGGGGCACCCCGTTGGCCGTGCCATTCTCGGGGGCCGCGTCGAACACACAGTGCTTCTCCCGCAGGTGCTTCTCCAGCAGGATGATGGCGTGGAAGGCCTTGCTGCAGAACTTGCAGTTGTACTTCTTGCTGTGCGTGGTGATGTGGCACTGCAGCTCCACCTCGGTGCTAAAGGTCTCCCCGCAGAAGATGCACTTGTGCGCCTTGGCCGGGTTGCCCAGGTGGCTGTGTTTGACGTGCACCTGCAGGTCGGCCTCCTTGCGGAAGTCCCAGTTGCAGGCCGTGCAGCGGTACATCTTTTTCTCGTTGCTGTGCTTCACCGCCAGGTGCACCTGGATGGACACCTTGGAGTCGAAGACCTCCTGGCACAGGGTGCAGTGGTAGAGCACGAACGTGTGCATGTCCAGCAGGTGCTTCTGCAGGTCGTCCACGGAGGAGAACTGCTTGTCGCAGCTCTCGCACACGTAGTGGGTCGACGTGGTCATGTAGTGCACCGTCAGGTGCTGCAGGAGGGACTCCTGGGAGTCAAAGTCCTCTTTGCACTGGGGGCACGCCTGCTTCCGCAGCAACAGCTCCAGGTGCAGCTTCAGGTGGGTCTGGAAGCTCTCGAAGTTGGAGAACTTGAGGTCGCACTGGTTACAGGGATACTCGCCGTTGGAGATGGAGTTGGCGCTGGCCGAGAGCCGCTGCCGCTTCGGGGAAGACACCTCCACGTCGGACGAGACCGGGCTCTGCTCCGCCTTGGACTTCTTGCTGTGGGCGAGCGGGATGTTCTTGTGGTTCTCCTTGATGTGCTTGGTGAGCTTCAGGATGGAGCCGAAAATGGGCGAGTTGGTGCAGTAAGGACAGGAGTAGACCTCCATGAAGGACTGTGCGGGCTGCACGACCGGGGACTCCAGCTTGGCGCTGCCGACGCCGCAGTGGGCCTGCTGGATGTGCTCCGTGAGGGAGGACTCGGTAAGGAAGCCCATGGAGCACTGGTTGCAGAAGAAGGCGTTATTGCCGTCGGGCGGGTTGACGCTGGGGCCACAGTGGGAGACACGGATGTGCTCCTGCAGGCTGTTGATGTCGGCAAACATCTCGGGACAATAGTTGCAATGGAAGGCGGAGATGTTGCCGAACTGCATCACGGGGTAGGCGTGGTTCTTGTGCAGCTTGCGCACGTGCTCATTGAGGTTGTACAGGGTGGGCATGGAGTCCAGGCAGATCTGGCATGTGTGGCTCTGCTGGGGCTTGTCCGCGTGGATGGTCTTCAGGTGGATCTCCAGCACGGCCAGGCTGTTAAAGTCCCGCTTGGAGCAGTAGGGGCAGCTGTAGACCACCTTGGACCAGCCCTGCCCATCATCCCGCATCTTCTTCTGGCCCCGCAGCGGCTTCAAGGTGGAGTCCGGCGTGGAGCCGCGCTCCACGGAGGCGCTGGAGTCTGGCGTGGCGCTGCTCATGGAGGCCACGCTGCCCAGCACGGGGTCGGGGCTGATGCTGTGGTTGCTGGAGTCGGGCTGCCGGTGGCTGTCCAGGTGGCAGTAGACGCCCTCCACCGAGGAGAACTGTTCGGGGCACATGGGGCACTTGTGTTTCTGGTTGGCGTGGGCTTGGTGGATGTGGGTGAGCAGCGCGTTCTCGTCGACGAAGACCTCGGGGCAGTGGATGCACTGCAGGTCGGCCTTCTCGGAGAGCTGGGGGTGGCGGGTGAGCACGTGCTTCTCCAGCTCCTCGGTCTGGCTGAAGGTGTCCTCGCAGTAGTCGCACATGAAGTCGTCCTTCTTGGCCTCCTTCTCCGACTTGGCCAGGTGCTCCTTGTTCTTCTTGTGCGCCTGCATGTGGCTCTGCAGCGAGCTGGTGGAGGAGAAGCCGCGCTTGCACACGGTGCACTTGAAGGGCTTGCTGGAGCTGTGGGTCTTCAGGTGGATCTTGAGGTGGTCGCTGCGGGAGAAGGCCGCCTCGCACTCGTGGCAGTGGTACTTCTTGTCGCCCGTGTGCAGCTTGATGTGCCGGTCCCGGCTCCTCTTGTGCTTGAAGAGGCGGCTGCAGTAGGTGCACTTGAACGGCAGCTTGTCGCTGTGGATCTGCTCGTGCCTCTTCAAGTAGCTCAGGCGGATGAAGGACTTGTCGCAGAACTGGCAAGGGTACGGCAGGCCCGTGCCCCCTTCCTCCTCGCCCAGGCCAAGGTCACACCCATCTCCGATCATCTGCGTGGGTGATGCAACATCCTTGCTGGAGGGAGATGAGGCCACCCAGGAGAGTTGCGGGTCATCGTCACCATCTGCAGGGGGAAGGCGGAAAGGAGATTAGAGGCAATTCCCAGGGCCGCCGAGAAACAAGGACAGAGCCAGCTTCTCGACAGCTCGTGGGCTGAGGCTGTGCAGCTGGCCAACGGCTGCAGGGGAGGGAGTCCGGGGGGCGGGGTGGGGGGCCCCGGAAGCAAGTGGACCCGAGGGCCGTTGGTCAGCCGGCGGGGAGGGGTGGCAGGATACAGTAGGAACAGGCCTTTCTCCTCAGCAACACCTGCCTGGGCCTCGCTGGATACCATACCACCACCCCCCGACAGGAGGTGAGGTCCCAGGCACTTCCTGATGGGCCTCAGGGATACAGCCTGCAAGTCCTCACCTGATCAAGACCTGGGGATTGACTCCCCCTCCAGCCCCTAGTTCTGGTGGGAAATTCCACTTGTCCTCAGGGGCAAAGGCAAAGCCTTGCAAGAAAATAAAATGCACCTTATTGAATGCTGCTTCACTACATGTGGGGAGGGAGCTGGGTCTGCTGCTTCAGGGAGCAGACAGACTTATGAGGCCCAAGTCACGGGCACATGGCATCAGACCCAGCAGCACAAGCAGGAATAAGCAAAAGGCACTTGAGAAGGATCTGCGGGGCGTCCAGCACAAACCATCCTAAGGTGGGGGTGCTTGCTCTGTTCCCAGCGTCCGGGAGATGGCCTGATGTGGGGCAATTAGGGGCCCAGATGGTCCCAGAGCTCGGAGTCCAATGGGCCCTTAAGCCCACCTTGGCAGGCAGGGAGGCCATCCTCTTTCTTATAGATGACCACATGCCCACCCTCCCCGGCCTCCCCTGGCCCCGTCGAGCCTCAGAGGAAAACCAAAGAAACTAGGGGCTGGCCGTTTCTGGAAAAACAAACGTACACAGGACACCGTAAACAGCCAGTGAAGTTCCCCGAGCCTTGGTGGGGGGTGGACCGAGCCAGCCCAAGCAGGGAGCAAGTTCCTCGGCTCAAGTTTCGCATCAGGTGGATTTAAAACTTAATAATGAATGAAACGGACCGCAGGCTGCTACGGGCAGGGGAGAGGCAAACAAAAGCTCAGATTCGGCTGCACTGACCTTGCTCTTGTAACCCCGAGGAAATAAACCACTGCCCCCGCCAGCACAGCTTAGTGTCCAGAAAAAGCCTCACAGACGTAAAGCAGAAAGTCTGGGCCGGAGGCGGCCCAGATCCTCCGGAAGGGGAGAACAGGGGGCCTGCACTCCCAGGTGCAGGACACATAACACACACACACACACACACACACACATACAGTCAGACAGGCACCACGCTCCGCACACACACATCCGTTCACACACGCTCCCCCCTACAGCTCGCACATACTCACTCATGACACACACGCTCACTCACCTGCAGACACGTACGCTCACACATGGTCACACTCGCTGCAGCCACAGGCATGGCCCCGGCCAAGGGTCCCAGAACCCCAGGCTCTCACAGCCGCCTCTGCTCTCCCAGACCAACCCCAAGACTGAAGATAGTAAGCCCAGCTGCAGGGTCTTCAGGGGTCCCTGAGGGCTGGCTCTGAGCCTGCTCCTAGACCCCACCCACCTCCCCGATGTCCACCCTGGCCCCTGGCCCTGCCCCTGACCGTGTGAAGATCTGCCTGACCCCAGCCAGCCGTGACGGCAAAGCTCTGCCAGGGAGGATGAGGCTCTCTCCAAAGCTCGCAGCCCCGAGTCCCATACCTCCCGGCAGCCTCTCCACCTCTGACGCCCAGCCCGGCACAGGGAGCCTCCCAGAACGTCCTCCTGGGGTGTGGGCGCCTGCTCCCCTGGGGGCTTCCCATTACAGGGCCCTTCGGACCGGAAGGGAAGGATGCACCGCTGCCACGGCTCCACCGATTAGACCCGGTGGGAGATGCCCTGGGCCCCTGCCTGGTGATTCCCAGCTCTTGCCAGCTGGGCTCCGCGGGGCACAGACAAAGGGACCCAAGGGAGGAGATGGCTGGGGCTGGGGCAGCTGGGAGACCTGCTGGGCCCCCGCCCCCTGGCCAGGCTCAACTGGCTTTTTATTATTTTGATGTCTTAGCTCAGACATATTCAAGCTGTCACAGAGCCCTTCCTGTGTGCCTGGTGCGCTGCTAAGTGCTTTTCTCACAGTCACCGCTGAGACGGGAGCCAGGGCCCCTCCCGTGGCACAGGCAAGGAAACTAAGGCACAGCCACAGAGACCTCCCCCAGGAGTGACGGCACCACAACCGCCCACAAGCAGGCCCCTTGCCCAGGACATGGGTGTGGATGGGTGTCCTCAGGTCACTTAGAGAAGACTGCCCCTGCATAGGGGAGAAAGTCACAGGCTGGATCTCCTTTGAGCCCTCCCTGATAGCAGCCCCGCTTTCTGCGTTCAGGGAGGGGCTCCCCAGAGATCAGAGAGGTACAGGTGCTTGTAGGGCTGATGAGTGGAGGACACAGGCTTGAACCCAGGTCAGCTCAAGGGTAAGTGAGACAAGGAAGATGCTTTGCCCAAAAGATCCAGTTTGGATGTGTCTCTCTGCCACGCCCCCCCGCTGCCCCGCCCTAGCAGAGAACTAGAGCAGAGCCCCTGCACTCAAAGCCCCTCTCCTCCACTTAGTCATCAGCCCCAGAGAATTCCTCTTCACCTCGCAGACTCAGTTTCCAGTTGTGAAAAAAGAGAATCATCGTGAGAAACAGATGAGAAAAATTCATGTGAAAAAGCTCTATCTGCGGCGCCTGCATGGCTCAGTCCGTTAAGCATCTGCCTTTTGATTTTGGCTCAAGTCATGATCTCACAGTTCGTGACAGGAAGCCCTGCATCTGGCTCTGTGCTGACAGCACGGAGCCTGCTTAGGATTCGCGCTCGCTCACGCGCACTCTCTCTCTCCCACCCCCCTGGCCCTCCTCTGCTGGGGTGCACTCTCTCTCTCAAACAAATAAACTCTTCAAACTATTTTTAAAAATAAAAAAATAAAATTTAACTGTTAAAAAAAAGCAAAAGAAAAGGCACTTATGTGAAATGTCCAGCAAAGGCACATCTGGAGAGACAGAGAGCAGGTTCGCGGCTGCCTGAGGCTGGGGCAGGGAGCAGGAATGACTGACTGCAGAGGGGCAGGAGGCTTCGTTGTAAGATCACGGAAATGCCCTAAAACCAGACTGCAGCGAGCGCTGCACAGCTCTACTGAGCTGCTAACTGCTCACTTAAAACAAGTTAAGTTTATGGCATGCAAATTAAACTTCAGCGAAGCCGGGAAACAAAAGCAGTATTTGGCCAATAATAATAATTAGCACTAATTAGTACCTCGAGTGCTAATGGTGTCAGTAGCTACGTGTCCTGCGCATGCCGAGGGTGCCAACACCGTGATCAGGGCTTCTCTGGCCTCGGTTAATCTCATTCCATCCTCTCGACCAGCGGTGTCAACCCATTTTTGAGATGAGGAAGCTGAGGCCCAGAGAGGTGCGTACCTTGCCCTCGGTCACATGACCAGAGGCCCCAGTGGTGTCTGGCCAGGGCGCCACGCCTCCCGACAGTACGGGATCTAGTCACCCCGTGGTAGATCAACCTGGCCGGCGCCACCGTCCCCAAGGCCCATTGCCGGGCTGCCCGGTTGGCTTTCTTTTTCTGCAATTTCTTTTTCTGCAAACAAGTTTCAAAACTAAAGCAAAGCGCATTATTCTGGGAGCAACAAACTCAGCGACTGCTGAGATTATAATCATCTAAAGGGAAACGACAATAAGGCCTCTTACACTGAAAAGGCCCAATTGGGGGAAGCGTGCATGTTGACATATAGTCTCAACTTCAGACCGCACTGTTGAAAGCCTTTTGTTCTAAAGACATTGAACCCTGGCTGCTGCCAGCCCACCCCTGCAAGTACACTTTGCTTTGGGGGTGCTCAGCTTCATGCTCTAGGAGCAGGCTAGGGAGCTGCCGGGGCCGGAGCACCCAGGATGTAGGGCAGGGATGCCGGCAGAGGATGAGGGCTCCCTCCCCCACAGCGGTACCACTCCCCTCGCAGGCGTGCACACACCACACACGTGAGGCCAGCACAGCACACTCTCTGGCGGATGTGCACAAAGGGACGGGGTGCAGAAACAGGGCCCAGGAGGTCTCAAGAGCCCCTGCAGCTTGAATGTTTCAGAACTCAGGGAGAAAGGAGGTGCAAGGAAAGTCCAGTTCAACCTGCTACCTTTTGATTTCCAAGTAAATGCTCGTCTGGACTTCCCTATGGCTGGGCATTCTTCTAAGAGCCTTGCACGTGTTAACACATTCAATTCTCCCAACAGCCCAATTGGATGGGCACTGTTATCTCCATTCACAGGGGAGAAAACAGGCCCAGAGAGGCTGAGTAACTTGCCAGTGCCACACAGCTGGCTGGCAGGAGGGCCAGGATTCGATCCCAGTTAGCCTGGCTCTGAGTCACAGCCTTCACCCTCAACTTCCCACCGCTTCTCAGTTTGGGAGGGGGCACTGTCACAGAAGAAGATCAAGTGGGAAAGGCAGTGACTAATGCAGGCCCTCGTCTTCCCCTCCCCTAGAATGAGTACAAAGTAATATGACAAAATGAGTAGAAAGATCACTTGCAAAATGGAGATTAAAGTCATTTAAAAATGACTAATCCTGCAAAAGGCCTGGTAGGAAATGGGTTATGTGAGGCTTTTGCTGTCTGCTGCAGGAAGGGAACCAAAACAAGCATAAAAGAGGGGAGAAATTTCAATAAAAATTCAAGTAGGTGGCAGAAAGAACATTAACTGGGCTTCAGGACACGTCAGCGGCAGAAAGCACAGGGTGGACCCCAAGCTCACGTGGCCGCCGCGCTGGGTCAAGTCCGCAGGCGCACTCTGTGACTGGCAGAGCAGAGCGACTGCCGCCCGGGGTGGCTGGGAGCCTCGGCCGCAGGGCTCCTCTGGTCACAGAGAATCAGGCCATGGCTGCCAAGGAAGTGCCTGGACAGAAGGGGGACAGTGACTGGCCCACAGGTCACACGAGTGAGCAGAAAGGGGGGCCTTCCTACTGCGGCGGGGAGGAAGGAAGAAGCGAGCCCTGCTACCAAAGTCTGCAAGAGGAATGAATGGTTCTGAAAAGAGCCCTGGGAGGTACCCTGCTGTGGACAGGAAGGGGGAAGGACGGATACCCAGCAGCTCCAGGTTTCTAGGACATTCCTGGGCTAGAGAGAGCCATCCAAGTGGATGAAAATGACCAGATATTCCACACCAGGAAAGAAGGCAGATGTCCAGCAAGCAAGCGTTCTGGGGGAGAATGTGTTGGGGCCAGAAGAAAGGAAGCAGGGCAGAGAGTCCAGAAAATTCTAGGCCTCAGCTCCCTCTGCTATAATATGGGAAGCTGGAATTTTGATCTCCAAGGTCCCTTCAGGATGAATCTAAAGGTCATTTTGGACAAGACTCTGACCACCCAGATTCCCTCCATGAGAGCCACAAAAAGTTCTATTCTTTATGAAGCCACAGAAGGTTTCCTCACCACTACCCAATTTCCTTAGGAAAATGAAAATTGCCAAGGAGGCAGGTTCCCCACTGGACTAAGTTCTACGGTCCTCCAAGGGCAGCCTCCCGGGTGCTTCCATGTGAAGAAACAGGAATGAGAATCGTCGTGACCCTTCTACAGCTCGGAGAAATGGGAACGCAGACTCGGGAAACATTTATGCCAATCTTGTAGGGTATTAAAGGTCCAGAGACAAAAGGGAACTTCCAGAGATGATAAATAGGAAGCGGTTGCCTAGAGTACTGAGTTTAGAAGGATTATAAGGCCGTTTCTGGGCTCAGAAGAAATGAGTGCTGAAATCAATTGGTGATGTCTGCCGTGAGCACAGATGTGTCCAAATGAAATGCTCAAAGGGCACTAAGCAAATGAGGCAGGAGTCTCCTGACTCCCAATGCTAAAGTGAAGTCACCTGGCCAGCAGGTTTCCTCCTCCAGGAAAAGAACTGAAAAGGAAGACCTTGGGGCAGAGTCCAAAAACCCTGTTGTTCGAGCAGAGACCATAGGGCGTGGAAGACACCACGGTGCTGTGCTGCGATCTGAAGGGGGTCTCTGGCCAGAGAAAAGGGTCTGCTCCACCCTGGTTGATGAAGAGGCCCGGCCGCAGCGGGCACAGAGCAGCCTGGGTGTCCTAGGATTCCAGATCGATGTTCCCAGAGCCCGAGGTGGTAAGAGTGGGAAGACATCTGAACAGGCTCAGTCACACCACAGACCACACTCCTCATGGGGCAGCCAGAACCCAAACAAGCGTCTTTCCAGGCCTGAAAGGACCCAACCTCAGCTGAGGGGGCGTCCGGCCGTTCCTGATCTCTTCTCAGGAAACTTCAGCTCCACCCAGCTGTGGCTCTGCTGGAAGCCTGGGGCAGCACATGGGTGCCCTGGGCAAACCCCAAGGCCCTCTCCTCCGGCTGCTTCCAGCAAACTGTGATGTGAGCTCCCCTCTCAGCAAACCCCGGGCACATGGGGGCCTGGATCCCAGAGCATGAAGACCCAGGAGGAGACAGGGGCTGCCAGGCCAGAGCTCCCAGGCTGGGTGGGACATCCTCACCATCCCCGCGTCTCCAGGGACCCAGCCCCCAGAGACAGAATCTAGCCTCAAACTAGGCCTGAGGGACCAAGGGGCCACAGACATCAAGAGGACCAAGTGCCTGCCCTGTTCCTTACCTCCGACCACGTGCCAAAGCTGGCCATCCATCCAGAATATTCCTCAACTTAATGACATCCACACATGCAGAGTCAACACTAGTGCAAGGGGAAGGGGAGGGAAGCGAGAAGAGGTTAACAGACCATCACTCATCTCATTTCATAGATGGGAAACTGAGGCCACACAGCAAAAAGCAGACCAATGCAGGACCAAACTCATAAAAACCACAGAACTTACTGTTTATGGAACATTCTTTGCAAGCCAAATTCTTGGCTAGCATGTTCTTGTTTGATTCTTCCACACACTAGGAGGCAGGAACTGTTACTGTCCCCTTCTTTATAAGTGCAGACTGAGGCACACACAGCTAGGGAGTGGCAGATGTCCCCCCACCACCATTCCCTCACTAACCACTAGACTATCCTGCCTCTGCTGCCCTGAATGCTGGTTCAGGCCCGACCCACTGCAGAAGCCGCTCCCTTGGTCCTGAGGCCCACCACGCACCAGCACCAGCACCTATGGCTCCCTTGGTCCTGAGGCCCACCACGCACCAGCACCAGCACCAGCTTAAGGAGAGCCAGGAGGAGCCACGCTCCATAGTCCCACCTGCCACAGAGGCAAAGTCCTGTCCTGAAGTGGATCAGCAGGCCGGGCTGGCTCTGAGCCCAAGCACCAATGAGTGTAGCTGGCCTCTTTCCTCCCTTGAAGGCAGATCACGCAGGCTAGCACAAGGGTGCAGCGCTGACCCAGGAGGTGGTGGTAAGCAGAAAAACGACCACCCCCCTTCCAGGAATGTCCCATGTCCTCTGCCCAAAACCTATGAATATGTCACATTATAAGACAAAGGAGGAATTAAGGTTATAGATGGGATTAAAGTTTGCTCCTGTACCTTAAGATAAAGAGATTATCCTGGATTATCTGGGTGGGCCACATGTAATCGGCAATCAGTCCTTAAAATGTGGAAGAAAGTGGCAAAATAGAAGGTTGGGATGATGCAGTGCCACAAGCCAAGTAATGTGGGCAGCTTCTAAAAGCTAGAAATGCATGGAAACAGACTCTCCCCTTCCAGCCTCCAGAAAGGAATGCAGCCCAGCTGACGCCATAATTTTAGCCTTACCCCATGAGATCCATGTCAGCTTTGTGACCTAAAGAACTATAAGAAAGTAATTTTTGCTGTGTTAAGCTACTAAGTGGATGGTAATTTGTTACAGCAGCAATCAGAAACTAATACAGATTTTGCCACTGAGAGAGAGGTGCTGCTATAATAAATACCTGAAAGTGTGGAAGTGGTTTTAGAATTGGACAGGGGGCGGCCATCAGAATTTCTAGGAGCATGGCAGGAAATGCTTACACTGCCTTCAGAAGATTGTCCATAAAAACAGGGATGTTAATGACTCTGTTGGTGACGACATAGAAAGAAGTAAGGAGTACAATGAAGAAAAAACCTGAATCATCAGGACCAGACTGTTGAGTGTGCACCAAGGGCACTGATGGTAAAGGCTGAGAAGAAAATGAGGAACAGGATACTGGAAACTGGAAGGAAGAGATCCCTATTAGATAGCGGCAGAAAGCTCGGTGGAATTGTGTCCCACAATTATGTGGAAAGCAAAACTCGCAATGGATAAAAAAGGATATTTAACTGAGATCGGCAAGCAACATGTTGGAGGCATGGCCTGCTTTCCTCTTACTGCTTATAGTAGAAAAGAAAGAGCTAAATCAACAGAGCTGTTCAATAAAAAGGAAGCCAAGAATTGATAATTTTGGAAATTCTCAGCCTACCCAGATTGCAAAAGACATTATAATTAAGAGATTCTCTGACAGGAAAGCGCACTCTAGAGGGAAGACTTAGCGTCGGACTGCACATTGTGCTAACATCTCAGAAAAATCCAGAGCTGAGAGTATTCAGTCACGTGAAAGGCTCTTTGATAAGATTAAGTGTGTGGCTCACAGATGCCCTACATCAAACCAGGGAGCATCTAGGAAATGGGGGGGGGTCCGAATTTCTCTGGAACCAACTCAGTAGAAGCCAAAAGTAGAGATAGGATCATCTAGAAAATATCTGCAGAGAATCCTGTTATCTAACAGAGTAGATCCCCATGACATACGCAGGAGACCCACAAGGTTCTTGAGAACATTGTATCTGCAGAAACACGGCCAGCTTGGACCAAAAGGACAGAGATGAAAGAAGGCTGGTAGACTCCCAAAATTCTACAGCAGAAAACAGGCTAACAAAACTACTCAGCTGCAAACATGTGCTATCTTTCATTAAAAAAAAAAAAAAAAAAGATGACTCAGAGGGCGGAACCTCACGTCCAGAAGGCAAAGCCACAGCCAGAGGGTAACATTTTGAGGCCAGAGGGTGGGGCTGTGAGCCCAGAGCATGGAGCCTTGGGCCACTGAGAATGAGATCATACAGGATTGGCTTCAGACTCTAGCACTGTATAACCACAGGCAAGCACATCCCCTCTTTGTGTTTTCATTTCCCCAACTCTTGAAAGAAGGAATCAAATAAATGGGTCTCTGTAGCTCTATGAGTCTGCAATCCATTAGTGATGTCTGCCCTGGGCACAGGAATGAAGAACAGCAGGTAGTAGGCATCCCAGTTTGCTGCTGCTTTAGGCATTTTTTTCACAGAGCACATGTTTGTCAAGCCTGCTGCATATGCTTGGTCCTCTGAGGGGTACACTCAGCATTCTTAGGTTGCTACACTCTTGTCTGCCCAACCTGTCAATCAGTCACTTGTCTAAAGTTGCAGCTCTAAACCAGCACTTTGCCTACTTTGAAGCACTCTGAAAGAGAAAAAAGGAAAAACCCCCTTGGTCATAGCAATAGTCAGCCCTGTGTGCAGATATTTGGTTTTCCTAAAGGGACAGATGGGGGTACAGTGGAAGGGATAGAGGCCCAACCCCTGGAAAATCAAGAGTCCACCCCGGGAAGGAAGAGGACAAGGAAGCTGGAGGGTACTTCCTCAGAGGTAGGGCAAGGAGCCCCCCAGAGGCTACCAGAAGCTGACGTGGCTCCACCTGAAATCCTAAATTAGAACTATGCTATTAGCAAAGATAATAGCAGCTCGTATTCCCCCTCCCCTCCTCCAGGGAGCTCAGAGTGCCTTTGTGGATAGGATCTCAGCATCCCCAGTGAGGTCGCCTCAAGAGGAAGGGGGAGTTGTTCTTTCAGTTTAGGGATGAAAATTAAGAGGGTTGAGGCATCAGGGGGTCGGCGGCAGCGTAGGGGCAGGGACTGGCGTGCAGAGGTCAATGGCCCAATACTGAGGAAAGGAGGAAGGTATTCTTGCCCTTGGGGCTGCTTCTCCAGCTGGTCCTGGGGGGCGAGGAGTGGGACCCTGTTCTCTGCCCTGCCTCAAAGGGGCACTTAGCACATAGCCTCTGAAGGGCTGCAGACTGAAGGCCACTGACCAGGCACGCCTTTTTCCAGCCGGCTATGGGGTGTGCTAAAATACACCCGACAGCAAACAGTGGCCATCAAAGCCCTTAGTAAAACTTCTGGGAGTCCAGATCATCAGCGTAATTGTAAAGAGACTCGGTCCGCTGTAGGGAGACATCATCGATGGGGTGAAAGCAAAGCCCTGGGGAAGGGTATGGGCTCGCTTAGACTGAGCCGTCAGTCCTTGGCTGTGTGACTGCAGACAACTTACTGCACCTCTCTGAGCCCCCATTTCCTCATCCATTGGATGGCAACCATAGAGCGCTGACCTTACGAAACGGATCATGTGTATGGCCTGCTAAGCACTCACTGAATGTCGGCTGGAGAAAATAAGGTGATTGTTGGCATAACTTTAGCATTAATTGTAAATGCCCTCAAGTGTGTGGCATTTAAAGTTCTACACGAAAGCTTCACACCCATTATCCGGTCTGACACTGAGCAGCTCCGTAAGGCTGTAGAGGTGCGGTCCGTCCCCTACGACAAGCAGGCAGGGTGGCACACACCCAGGTATCCGGAGCAGAACCCAGCATCACACCCACTTGCTCACACTCCGGGTAGCCGGGTTTACACATGAAGCTGCGTGGTCACCCCACAGGTGAGGAAACGGAACAGAGAGGTTAGGTCCCTACGTCAGAAAGCGGGCAGTCGTTAGAAAACCTGGGGCTGGACACCCAGCCCAGGGTTCTCAGCCAGCTGGACTGACGAGCTGAGCAGCAGGACACAGGTCACCAGGGCTGTCCTCTCTCCAGATGGTCTGGGGGCCACCCGTTCATGAGTGATTTTGTAAAAATGTCAACATTTAGAACACAAGAACAGCCAAAGTGTTTTAAAACATCCATTTTCACTTCAGGCTTTTCTTTTCACTTTTACTTTAAAGTTTGTTTTGAGAGAGAGAGAGGAAGCAAGAGCGAATCCCAAGCAGGCCCCACACATCAGCCCCCACTTCTGGCTTTTCCTAACAGGGAAAGAGACCTCGCGCTGCAGGCTCTGCATCCAGCATGTCCGTGATGGAGCCTGGACCCGGTGTGCTCGCCCTCCTGTTTGCCCGGACCTGTGGGGCTCCCGTCCTCACTACAAAGTGTCCTGGGCCAGCAGCTGGGCTGAGACGCTCAGCTCCACCAAGTGAATTGGCCTCCCCTGGTTGTACAGATGGAGAAACCCACCTCAGTTTCTCCATCTGTAAAATGGGAATAACAGTCCCAACTACAGAGTTGCTATGCAGACAAAATAAGCAAATACCTGTAACAGGTTATACATGAGAATTCTCTGAATGTATAAAATAACAATGATCACTGGCTACTGGCTCCCAGCTCAACATAAGATCCTGGGGGGAGAAGGGGAGGGAGAGAGAGGCAACAGCCATACTGGTTTGAAGGGACACAAGACATTGAGTGGTCCCATCTTCCCGAGTCCTGATTAACTACCAGGAGGGTCTATGTTAAGGACCAGCAAGTGACCCTATAGAAGACGGTTTTCAAAGCAAAGGACGCTTGACCTGCACAAAGGCCCACAGGGCCCTACCATTTACAATCCCAGGACATGAGAGAGGAAGGAGCCTTCCAGAGCAGCCAGCCCACCCCCCTCATACGGATGGAGAAACTTGCTGGGGCATGGACCTGGGCCTCCAGCTCATAGACGGGGTGGGGGGTGAGGTCTGAGTCCCCTGCACCCACAGGTGCTGCCATCCCAAAGGGCCACCAGACACACAGGACAGGAAGGAGAGTCATCCACCTTTCCCCTTGAAGCCTATGACCTCACAGAACGCCCAGCCTGGCCACTCTATCCCTTAGACAAATTTACTCAGCACCGATACTGAACATCCAACTGAGTTTGAGTTTACTGCAGAAATTAAATAGACCAGAAAAAAAGAAAGAAAAGAAAAGAAAAAAAAGCCAGTTCTTGTCAGCTCACCAGAGAGGTAACTGTGACCAAACTAACTAGTGTGGAATGGCATGACCAGGTCCTGGCAGGGAAGGAGGGCCCCCCAGGGTGCCCCAGCGAGAGACCCCCCGGAGCCGGGCACTTGTAGCCAGCGGAGGGGCGGGGGAAGCCTCGGCATCAGCTGCACCCGGCTCGGCCCTGCCCTCCTGCCGCCGCCCCGGGTGGGGAGGACTCGGCGTGAAGTCACCTCCGTGTGCCTTCACGAACCAGCACCGCCAAGGGCCAGAGCGAGGGCTCACTGCTCGACTCGAGAGAAAGCAAAATGCTTTCGGGGTTGAATCACTGTTTTTCTTTACTCCCTTTGGAGATCAGCAGAGCCCACATTCGGCCGTGTTCGTGGACCTGGGACTGGAAACAGCTGCGCTCTAATTACATGTAAAGTGTACCAAAACATCCCTTTTATCACAGACTGGAAATCTGTTAGCATCTGTCTCTCCTTTGTTTCTTCCACAAGATACAAGCTTGTTTCTACATTTTTTCTCACCTGTAGCGGTGATTAAAATTCATTATAAATGAAAGGAGTGAACAGAGAAACAAGTTCCTCTGTGTACCGTTCTAAACTCAAATTAGAAACAGCTGTTTGCTAATTCATGCAGCGATGTTTTGCCGTGCTCTGTGAATCAATAATAACTCACCCTATTGCTGCGGAAATTTTGGGATAATCCATATATTTAGCTCAGCGTTGGATTCTCCAGGCAAGACTGCCACGGCGGAACCTCGGCCTGCCTTCAGGCTGGCTGGCAGGAGGGGACGTGGGTTTGGCACTCTGGAGACATCCACCGCTGCCCCGACAGAGAGCCCCCAAAACACGGGCCCTGGCAGACCAGAAGGAAACCCCGAAACAGTATCCGCATCCCCGCCCCTCCCCCGGAACCACCACTTAAAAAAAAAAATCAGCTCTGATTAAACGCAAACCACACACATCCTCCAGCTGCCGGAGGGAACAGCAAAATTAAAAGTCTAATTGGTACCCGGAACAATTTAAAACTATTAAGTATAGGTGAAGCTTTTCTGTAAGAAAATAATCCTTTGATTGGGATTAAGCTTGTTTGGATAGCATTCTTCCCTTCCCTAGGTTTTAGCTGCAAAAGTCAGAGCTACGGGACTGGAAGTCCTCGATGCTTCTTAGGAGCGTTCAGCTGTCTCCTCCACCAACTTCAGGGATAGGGTATCCAGAGTTGTGTGTTCATCTGAGGCTTTGAAGGAGAATGGGTGCTCTTCTTCTTTTGTGGGGAGAAGGCAAGAGACACCTTTGTATGTGAGCGACGCATACGGTTTCACCAAGCCTGCTCTGTCCTGGCTAATAGGCACTGCCCCTTCTTCAAGACACTACCTCCAGGGAGCCCTCCCTGACTCCCTCTGCCACCATCAGTACCTCTCCCTGACCTCGGGACACTGCCAGGGAGCCACTTCTCACCCTAAACTGTGGCTCTTACTATCACTGCCTATTTCTGAGTCTATGGGGCACTCCTGTGTCCCTGACATCCTTTCTAGCCTGGGATATGGTCTCATTGAGCCATTCTTTGAACTTCTGACTGGTATTACCTCCCACACCCTTGTTGCAGACCCACCATTCAGCCACCAACTGCAGGGCCCTCTGGGTGTGCCTGGCATGGTGCCCAGCTCTTTGTAAGCTTTCCATCCTCACTTCCGTCCTATGTGGTGAACACCAGGAGTTCTCCCATTTTACAGGTCAGGCACCTGAGAATCAGGGAGTGTAAGTACCCCAAGTATCACAGCACTGCAGTGGAGGGAGTCTGAAATTATCCTTCATTTCTCCAGAAAGGCATGAGAGCCCCACCGCTGTTATCAGAGAGCAAACCTTGCCCGGCCCGGCCTCTGAGCCTTTCTTCAGGCAGGGGGGCTCATCACGGCTGCCCTCCCCAGTCACAGTCACCCAAACCCAACCTGTTACGCAGAGCCCAGCTCTACCCACCTCCCCGGCACCCAGCAGGCCTCTCCTGCATGGCTAACAGTCAAGCAGGCCCTCATTTTCTAATGTCCATTGGCAGCTAAGAAGATGGCAGCCAGCCCAGCGCATTCTGGGGTCCGCAGAGTGTAGGCGAGGACACACGGCCCACGCTCCTCTATGAGATAGCAGGGAGGTTTCCTCTGGGAAGCCCGGGCAGCTCAGTCCTGGGCAGCATCAGGCAAGAGTGAGCACGGTTAGAAGGCAGGGGGCACTCAAACTGAGCTTTATGGAAGGAGTCTGATCGCCACTGAGCAGCGCACCCCAAACACGGGAAGCACACCGTTGCTGAAAGCCAGGATGATTTTAGGGGGCAGCCAAGTTGGCCTCAGATAACACTGACTCCCAAAGCGGGGAAGTCAGTGCCCTCAATCCGCTCGCAACCCTGACACCAGGCCAAGAAGAAAGATTGCGCTTGGTGCTGTCTTGAACTTCTAACGGCCCAGCAAGGAGAGGGCAGACCCCAGTCTGAGCGTTCCCAGGACCTCACAGCTCCTGGCTGGAACAGCATGAGTGGGGGGTTTTCCTCCTCAGGTTCGTTTTTAATTTACTTTTAAGGGTTACTGTCTCTTTACAGCGAATGATACTGATTTTCCATTTGCAGAATTAAATTAAGTATGAAAACAGACCTGACTTAACAGAAAACACTAGGTAAATCACAGCACCGGGAATACACTCAAATGTCACAAACTCATGGCGGAGGCTTACATGGGACCGTAGACCAGCACCACCACCCCACTCCCCCAGCGCTGATGTGAGCATGAAAGCCTTCATCACAAGGTCACTGCAGGGCTCCAGCTGGACCCACACCCATGTCCCTCTTCCCTCTCATATAGCTGGAGCCAGGAAAGCCAAGAGGGTGAACAAGGTAGCCCCAGGGGGGTCTCCGTTCATCTGACCTTGGGCAAGTTTCCAGGCCTCCAAATGCCCCACTGCACTCCCCCCTACCGCCGCCCCCAGTTAGCCAGGGCCCTAAACAAAGTCTGTGGCCCTAAATATGCCACAGCCACAGCAAACCCTTCTGACCGCAGACCAAGAAGAACCTGATCAGGCGAAGCGTGGGGAATCAAACCTCCACCCCATTCTCTCCTCCCCACGATGCCCAAGTCTGAAGGGTTTTCCGAGCCTCTGCATGGGCACAAACAGCTGAGGCGGGGCCCCTGGTCCTGGCATAGACTGCACCAGTCCAGGGGTGCCAGCCGCCCACCCTGTGACACCCCACGCCCACACCGAAGGAGCCAGGTCCCCAGGGCCCTGGGTGATGTCACAGCGAACCCAGCCTCAGCTCCTCGGGGAGCAGATGTGAGAGAAAGTACCTGGGAGCTGCGGCTGGGGAAACACCTGTCCTAGGAGCCCTAGTGCTACACCGGGCCGCCGTCTCGGCTGCCCTCCACCCCTCAGCCCCCGCCCCCAGTCCCCAAAGACCATCACTCAACTCCCAGAACTCCCAGCAACCAGGGCAGGTGCGGGGGTCACCGTCAGGGCACCTGGGTGGGGCCCGAGCCAGGTTCAGAAGTTCTCCGCAATTCAGTGCTCCCTCAGGAAGGCCCCTTAGAGAATCAGAACTCACAACACGGAGGCTATCACCCCCCCTTCCGGGTCTGGCTGGCCACAGGCGGAACGCAGCAAAGCCCGAGAGACTGGCCCACAGCCCCTCCGAGTGGGCTGGACCGGCATGGGACCAGCACCTTGGTTCTGGAGCCAGCTCCCGCCCCCAGCAGCTGTGCGACCTTGGGAAAACTCTTGGCCACGCGCTCCCCTTGCTCTACCTACAGAATGCAGCTGGCATATGTGACTTTCTCACTGGAGGTGTGGACACGGGAAGTGCTCAGTGAAAGTAAAGAATGAGCAAGCAAATGAACAGATGACCAGCTTTTCACAAAACCCAGGATCAGAGAAAACCACATGGTGCTTCTAACCTAGAACTCTGAGCTTAGAAAAGACATTGAAAAATGAGTAATACGTATGGTATATCCTACATTATACATATACGTACATGCTACACGTGCATGTAAGCGATGGATAATAAGGATAATAAGGATAATAAGGAAGCACATAATAAGGATATTATGTGCTAACATTTCTTGAGGATTTGCTCCATCCCACTCATGTGGGCTCAATATTCACACTAGTCTGATAAGTCACTATTGCCAACCCCATTTTGCAGATGAGAAAATCAAGGCTTACAGAGATTAATTAACACCTCCAGGGCTTACAGGTCAGAAATGGCCGAGCTCGGCTTGGACTATGGGTCACCTGACCTCAGAGTCTGTGCTCTTAGTCACGGCGGGATGCTTGTGTGTCAGTCATCCTACCTATACCTGCAGGAGAGAAACAGCGAGTGACACCAGCTCAGGAGCAAGAACATGTCCCCCATGGAGACAGCTTCACACAGAGCCCAGGCTGCATGCCCAGCCATGAATCCCTGGAGGAGGTCTGGACCATGTCCACATTCTCAGCCCAGACACCTCCACGGACGAGGCACGCACGCAGTCCAACCTCGGAGCACAGACCTGCTGCTGAGGCTCAGTCCGGCCCATCTGAGGCCCAGCTCAAATGGTCAGCCCCCAGCACTGGGAACCCAGGGGCGTCCCAGCACGTGGGAAGACCGAGGCACCCCTCACCAAAGCACTCACTCTCTTTGCACTGACCTGTGCCAGGTACCCTCTCGGCAACTCCGTGAGACAGTTATGAGCTTGGTTCCATTTTGCAGAGGAGGACACTGAGGGCTGGAGAGACCACAGGGACTGCTGCAGCAGGCGTTTCCGCCATACACGGCAGAGCTCAGCCGGGCACCCGGCTCAGCCACAGCCACAGAGGATGATCGGAGTCCCGAGGCTGAAGCTTCACCTCAGGCTTCCCCCCACCCCGGTCTTCACCTTACTCCTGCTCAGCCCAGAGGCAGGGGGCCAATGTCCCCTGGTATGGCCCTCAAAAGAAGGGGGACCAGAGCCAGCGGTGCCCTGTGCATGCATAGATATCCCAGCAGAATCGAGGCTGGGGTCCGCAGCACTGACCTAAAGACCCCTCTCCAGTACGGACCTCTCCCCCTTCCCGCCACAGTCTCTCGGTCTCTGACACCTGCTTCCTGGGAGCACCTCCCCATCATATTACCTGGATCCAGGTCCTGGCCTCAGGCTCTGCATTCTGTCATGGCTACCTGAGGGGTGGCACCACATTCGGGAGCCAAGTCCGTTCAGCCCCTCAGCCCACCTTGTACCCCATGCCAGGGTTTGCCACGCTCAGATCACTGAGAAGCCTTGCACTTGCCTTGAACTTGACAGCCCTACCTACCCAAGCATAATCCTGGCTAACTGTCTCGATGAAATCATGGGTAGGATGTTTCTTTGTTTTTTTAATGTTTATTTATTTTTGAAGGAGAGAGAGACAGAGTGAGAGCAGGGAAGGGTCAGAGAGAGAGGGATACACAGAATCTGAGGCAGGCTCCAGGCTCTGAGCTGTCAGTGCAGAGCCCGATGCGGGGCTTGAACTCACAAGCCATGAGATCATGACCTGAGCCGAAGTTGGAGGCATAACTGACTGAGCCATGCAGGCACCCCGGATACGATGTTTTTGTGACACTCATTAAAATAAACATAATTACTTAAAATGCATGAACCACCTAAAGTCGGGCTGCGTGTCCCTAAAAGCGGCTCAGGTCCTCACTGTGGAGCCCCTCTCTGTAACCTGAGCTTTGCACAGGCCTGCACTCTCAGTGCGTCCCTCTCCCTGCCCAGGCTGGGGGCCGCGGAGCCGTGGCATGCCTTCCTGGCCATGTGTGCCCAGCACGGTGCCCGGCCAGAGGCAGGCTCGGGACAGGCAGTGGACCGAGACCCCCAGGGAGGGTAGAGCCCTAGGATTCTTGCTGATGTGCTGGTGGCAGCGACACAGCCACTCTGCGGGTCTCACTCACCCTTTATACTCATCCAAATCTAAACTCAGCAGAGAAAATTCCAATTTCCCCTGGATTTTCACGTTTCAGCCTCCAGAAAAATTGCCATCTTGGGCTGTGTTACTGAGCTATTGAGCCTCAATGACAGAAGACGGCCCCAGCCTCGCCTGTGGTAGGAAGGAGATTAAAACAACCTGTCAGGCCTGGGGAAGGCTCCAGAGGCGCAGCCGCGGGGAGGTGGCCACCTGGCCCAAGGCCACAGTGAGAAAGAGAAGCCCCACGTGGCCAGACTAGCACATCAGGTCCACGCCCCCTAGAGGTGGCTGTGCGGCCTTGGGGGTTGCCCCTGTGTGGGCAGAACAGCTGAAGTCCTGGATGTCACGACGGGAGTGTGTGGCCCCCTGTTCCCTTCTCAGCATCATTGACCCTTCCCTAGGTGCCCCTACACTGCCCGCTGCCCCTGCTTTCTCAGGCTGAACGGGCCTTCCTCTGGCCCCATGTTGTGCCTACTCCAATACACAGACTTGAAAAACACCATCATAAACTATATTCACTGAGCACTTACTATACGCTGTGCTAATTTTTATGTTAATTATTTAGTTTCTTAACGTGTTGGTCATAAATGTTTTGCTTGCATTAATGCATCTGTTAGTGTTTAGAGGTAGAAAGAGAGGGAGACAGAGAATCTGAAGCAGGCTCCTTGCTGTCAGCGCAAAGCCTGACATGGGGCTCGAACTCACGAACCGTGAGATCATGACCGGAGCCAAAGTCAGACGCTCCACTGACTGAGCCACCCGGGCGCCCTTGTATTAATGCATTTAAACCACATATAAGCCTTTCACTAGACACACTTTACAGATGAGGAACCAGAGGCTCAGACTGCTGAAACAAACCTCAGGGCTACCCAGTTAGCCACTCACTGTGCATGTGGGGACATTGAGGCCCTTGACATGTGGGAAGGGACTTGCCCGAGACAAAACCCTGCAGAGGCAGCAGGATCACCCTGCAGACAATGGCATGCTCCTCCAGGGGTATATCCGGAAAGGGGGGGTGGGCATTACACTGCCACCAACCCAGTCCCGGTGAACGGCATCCCGGAGGGCAGTGCTAGGCCCACTGCTGTCCGGGGCCACTCTCCCCAGCAGGGCTGGGTACCAGCTCATCTCAGTGCCAGACAAGAGGAGGTCCCACGAGGAATGACCCAATGACACTCAGCCTCCCTTACTCCTCCATTCAGCCCTACGTCTGAATAGCACCGCCCACATCATTGTTCATCTTCCACGGAAATAATCAGGGTTTCCCCACAGGTGCACTTGGCTTAGAACTGCCTGGAGACAATTCTAAAAGCCTCACACTTCTGGATCCTTGGGAGCCTCCCCAAGGTGCCTGGTGATAACTGCCTGATAACTGAATAAATGGATGGATGGATGAATGGATAGATGGATGAAAGGGTGCATTCCAGGCCTTGGCCTAGAAGAAGCACTTGGTAACCATGCCATGAATAAATGAATGTTGGATGGATAGATGGATGCGTGGATGGACGGCCAGATGGATGGACAACATACTGAAGCTCCAGGGCTTGCTCTGGAGAGGACACTTCCTGGGTGGCTCAAGTCATGAGCCCATAGTCATGGGATTGAGCCCCACATCACACACCACACTGAGCATGGAGCCTGCTTGAGATTCTCTCTCACTCTCTCTCAGCCCCTCTCCCCTGCTTGTGCATGCTCTCTTTCTAAAAAAAAAAAAAAAAATTAAATTAAATTAAATTAAAAAGAGGGCACTTCCTAACTGTGGTACAAATGAATAGCTGAGTAAGAAAATGAACAAATGAATGGCAAAGCTATTCACAGAGAAGGTGCAAGGGGCCACTCAAGGAGGTCTCTGTCAGGTGGAAGCCAGCAGTGGTGGGGTAGAGGCTCCAGCTGGAAGCCCAGGAGTTAATGAGCTTGACCATGAGCTTGACCACCTGGGCCCAGAGGGGCCGCCCCCTGCGGAGCCCATCCAGTGTTACTGAGGTCCCTGGGGGGCCCACACATTGTGGCAGAATGCAATTAGTCCCGGCTTCAGTGCAGCACGCATTTGTCATTCTTTTATTTGAAAGAACCTCTTGGAACCAGGGGGAGAGCATGGGGAGGAGGAGGGGCGGGGTGTGTGTGTGTGTGTGTGTGTGTGTGTGTGTGTGTGTGTGCAAAAATGGAGGCACAGCTCAACTACCCTGCCTCAGCCTGCATCCCTGGAGAACTGGCATTATAACAAAGGAGATGCTGGGAATAGAGGGGAGGGAACAGTTGGGGTGGGGATGGGGGGCCTCCTATTTATTTAGACCAGAGCAGAACACAGGGTTAGATTTAATAAGATAATAGGCTGAGATCCCATGTTCTTGAAAGGTACAGGCTCAGTGGTGTAATTTGGGGTGAGGGGACTACATTTTTGTCTGGTAAAACCCCTCCAATGGCTGCCTCTTTCCACATAACACATTGGAGGCTGGGGCTGAAGGTGGGGGTGCGTGTGTGGGCACACATGCACATGCACCCACACACATGTCCACACATGCATGAATGTGCGTGCATGTCTTCCCCACCAAGGACCTCTAAAATCTTCCCACTAACTACCCAAAGAACCCGTGTGCCCTCCCACTGAGAACACACAGTCAGGCAGGACCCCTCTCAAGTCTTTCTGGGAGAAAGTCACACCAACCAAGGACATGTAGGTGTCACCCTTCCCAGAGGTGACATCTTGCCCTGAATTTCCCCTTCCCTGTCCAAAGGGGCCAACAATTAAAAGCAATCACTTCCCACTCATCTTAGAAAACTCCCTGCATTCACTCATTCGTTCACTCTCCAAATATTTACTGAGCACCTACTCTGTACCAGGCTCTCTAAACATGCTGAGGCAGGGGCGCCTGGGTGGCTCGGGTGAGCATCCAACTTCGGCTCAGGTCATGATCTCGCGGTTCGTGGGTTCGAGCCCCGCGTCGGGCTCTGTGCTGACAGCTCAGAGCCTGGAGCCTGCATCAGACTCTGTGTCTCCCTCTCTCTCTGCCCCTCCCCTGCTCGCACGGTCTTTCTCTGTCTCTCAAAAATAAATTTTAAAAAATTTAAAATAAATAAATAAATAAACATGCTAAGGCAGCCAACATACCCAGCGAAACCCCACTCCATGAAGCCTGCGTTCCGGGAGCTTCAGGACCACAGCCAGGAATGCTCTGGAACCAAGATAGCCTGGGTTCACCTCTCAGCTCCACCACTGACCAGCTGTGTGACCTCAACTAAGTTCCTCAGCTTCTCCCAGCCTCCTGTGTTTGTGGCAGGGATTACATCAGATAATCCAGGTTAAGTACTTTGGCCCAGGGCCGGGCACACAGAAAACACTCCCTGAACGTATCACTGCGTATCATTTCCAGACCCGGGGCAGCGGGAGCGGGGGCTGTTGGAAGACCCTGGTTCACCGCAGGGTTCCCCGCCCTCGGTGAGCCCTACTGCCCACTCCCAGTTTGCTCATCCCAAAAGTATCCTTAATTTCCTAGGTCCTCACATGCCCCTGGGTCTGGAACAAAAGCCACTAATGTCATATGACAGAGAGAGCCGAGCCCACTATCTTACCACTGAGCCCATCAGAAAACCCCAAAATAGAAAAGCCTCCAAAAGGACACAATCCATGCTGAAACCAGTACTTAAATCCCTCTACAACAAGGTCCGGCCCCTTAGTGGGGAACTCATTCCCTCCTAAGCCTCCTTAGCAAGAAGAAAGGATGTCAACATCTGTCCTAAGGGAGGACCTGCTGGCCACCTCTTAAGGACAGGAGTAACAGGATCCTCCAACACCCACTGTCCTCCAAGAGGACAAAGAAACAGTCATCTGTTACACGGTGGCCATTTTTTAAAATGACATTGCAATTTACATTTGTTTAATTCCTTCAGTAAATATTACCAAGTGCCCATATACGGAGCCCTGTTCTGGGCTCTGGGGACAAGGCAGGAAGCATGACAAAGTCCTTGCCCTCAGAGAGCCTATGGTGTGATGAGACTGGTAATAAAGCAATAAATCATCTATAATAAGTCGGGTGGCAGAATGAAGAAATGTGGAGTATGATGGTGAGGTGCCCCTCCAAACAGGTGACAAGGTCATACTTGAGCAGAGACCTGGAGCAAGCAAGGAAGCAAGTCAGGGCAAAATCTGGAGGAAAAGCATTCCAGACAAGGGGACTAGCAGGTGCAAACGCCCGGACGCCGGAGCCGGCTAACTTGGATTCCTTCCCAATCTCCATTCTCTGAGATGCCAACACGAGGCTGGAGTGAAGGCACTGGTTCTGCCCTCAGAGATCGTAGGCTGAGCTACTCATTCCCACAGGGACCTGAAGTCCAACCCCACATTGACTCACTGTGTGACCTGATGCTGGTCTCTCAACCTCTCTGATCCTGGTTTCTTTCGGCAACAGCTACTTGGGACTGAGCATCCTCCAAAAAGGCACTGCCCCGGGGGTCCTCCCCAGTCTGCCGCTCTGTGCAAAACACACCAACCATTCCCCTCTACCCCACGGCGCCATCCTCACACCCGCGCCAGCAACACCACGCAGGATTGGTACTCCTGCCAAAATAGCTATTAACCCAGTAGCCAATAATAACACGTTATCCTATCAATTTGCTTCTGAAACGCTGTGTAATTGCAGAACCCAAGTTTGCCACCTCGGTAGCTTGGTTACGACATAAACAGAGAAACTCACCAGTTCCTTCCCGAGGAGAACAAGTGGTTGGCCACGACAAACATCCACGGACCACCCAGACACCCCACCCCACAGAGCCCCTAGGAATCCATCAGGAATCCTGGTCTGCGGATCAATGGTCCGAAGGCCTGTATCCCTGTGCTCCTGGCACGTCACCTCTGTGTGGGAAAGGAGACCAGAGCCTGGGAGGTGATGGCTCAGGGCCATGCTGGCTTTGTGGGTGGCAAGGTCGGGCCCCGAAGCCAGCACTCCGGCAGCCTCCAGGCTCCTGGCTAGGAACCACATGGCAGGAGAAGAGGGGCGAACATGAGGGGGGGCGGGGGGAAGCCTAGGCACCTAAGGGCCAGCAGGCGCTCAAAGTCACACCAGCCCAAGGGACATGCCAACCATCACCAGAGACAGATATAAGCCAGGCCCCCTCACAGAGGGGCCAGGAGGCCACCGGGTGGGGCAGAGAGAGAAGGGCAGGGGAAGGCAAAGAGAGCAGTGCCAGACCCAAAAATCAGGGTGCTCCCCGAGGAGCCCGCCCACCCCCGACGATGCAGGGCCCGACTCAGATCCGACACACCACCGCCGATACCTCCGAGGCCCTCACTTCTCGTCGTCCACTCCAGGAAAAGTTTCCTTCCTTCTGGATTAGATTCCACTCTGAGCGAACATTCCGCTTCCCAACGAGCTGGAGCCTCTAATGGGACTCTTGGCGGTCAGTGCAGACACCGACTGCCCTGTTTTATTCATTCTTCCCCTCCAACCCCACCCCTCCGCTTACCTCTCCCCCTGCTCACCAAGGGCACCCCAGGACAAGTTGGTGGATGCCCTTGTTCCCGGCACCCAGCAGCAGGGTAGCCAAGGCTGGAGAGGCGCTTCCCACTGCCCCACCGGTGACCTCAGCCCCGGGACGCATCCCCACCCTCGGCCTCAGCCGGGAAAGGATGGGTCGAAAGTGTGCTGCTCCCGCCGCGGCGCTTGGCGGAGCATTCAGCAAGTGGGGAGAGGAAGGGCCTCGGGGAGGGTGGGGAGGAGGAGGCAGAGGAGGCCAGAGGCTCGGCCACTCAGCCAGATGTTGACCCAGCTGAGGGCCCCAGGCCCCAGGGGCGCCCGGGAAGCTCTGGCTCCCCCCAACCCGCCACCCCCCCTGCCGCAGCCAGCTCTAGGATTCCTGCAGAGAGGGGGGCCCGGGACAGCACTGCTCCCATGCCTGTCCCTGAGGTCGGGGTTATAGAAGGAACACAGCTCAGGGGCTGCCAGGACAGGGTGGGGGACAGCCCCTCAGGGGCCCCTGGGTGGGGTGGGTGGGGTGCCGTCTGCGGGAAGGAGCTCTCAGCAAATGCAAACCAGGCCTTGGAAACTGGCCGGACCACAGCCACTGCACAGCTCCAGGGGGAACCCTGCTGCTCGCTCAAAGGTGCCCCAACCCAGCAAAAGGTGGTGTTCAAAACGAAAGGGCAGGGAGGGGGCCAGGCAGCTTAGGCAAGACTTGGGGGGTGGCAGCTAGACGGACCCACACAGGCCCTCCTGTTCTGTGCCCTGGGCACCCTTCACTGCTGGCACGTTAGCCCCCAAGGCCCGCTTGCCTGTGAGTGCTGTAAAAAGCCACCTCACGGCACAACTCCCCCCACCCCACCCCGCTTCCCTCCTCGGGGCCTTCACTCAGGCTTCCAGCAGCGCTGAGCTGAGCACATGGTGAGGAAGAGAGAACGGGGGGGCGAGCGGGTGGCCCAGGGACCCACGGCTACAGCTGACCATTGGGGATCGGTGGGACCTCTGGGTCCTGAAATCAAGAGCTTGGGGTCTAGTCGAGTTCAATGAGTGTGTGTGTCATCTACCCATTCATTCATTCATTCATTTAGACATTCATTCAGTCACTCATTAGGTTATTTGACAGAAGTTGGTGACGAGCTTCTGACCCACCAGGCACTTTGGAGCTGGGGATGAACAGGCGGGCACAGCCCTTGCCCGACAAGCTTTGTGCGGGAGGCAGACATCCTGCGTCTGTGATCCTTGCTACGACTAGAGAAGTCCATGGGCTGTGAGGGACTGGGAGGGTTTCCTAGAACAAGAAAACCTGGAGAATCAGCCAAGGGAAGGAAGCAGGGATGCAAAGAGAGGGCCAAGTAGCAGCACAGCATGTACAAAGGCCCGAGGGGGGACTGAAGTCTGTGGCCACTTCCATCAAACCTCTGTCCCTCTGCCAGCTCCTCACTCTCGGCAAAGGTGGGTGGCCTGAGCCCAGCAGCCCCCCCCCCCCACAGCTCACAGACTTGGGGACCCCCCCCCATGGCACCTCTAGCCACTACGCCCATATTGGAACCTGGCTTTCCCAGGCAAAGTTCTTGTTAAAAATGTTTTTATATGTTTATGGGCGGGGGGGGGGGGGGGGAAGAAAAGGGACTCCTGAAGGTCTTTTTCTTTCCAGAAAAAAAAAATTAATAAATAAATAAAACCTCAAGAAAAGGGCATGGAAAGGCCTCTGCATCTGTAACCGCTGAACAAATGAAAATTAGCTCATTTAATCAGCTCCTCATGGCCTGGCCGTCCCGAGTGGGCCCCGGAACATAGCGAACTTCACAGCAGAACCCCGCCAGCCAATGTCAGTTTATCCTACAACAAAGGGATTTTCTAAATAGCGCGATCAAAACGCAGTGAAGGCCGCAGAGAGCTGGGGACCCAGAACTCGACCCCCCAGATCCTGGTGGGCCCCCACCTCCCTGCTTCATCCCTTTGAATGGAATTGTTCTTTTGGCTTTTGTTCTAATTATCTAAACATGTGTGTAACTCTGTTCTACAAAGACCATTTTAACCAGCAAAGAGGGTAAAGCCAGCCCCCACCATCCACTGCTGCAGCCCCTGCCCCAAGCCCCATGCCATCAGCCCCTCCCCCTCCCCCCCCCCACCAGCCTCCAACCCATGCGTACACACACAGGCACCCGGATGCCCTTGCACACCGTGGTTACATACACACACAGCTGTGCACAGTCACACGCGCATAGTTATACGCACACAGTTGCATGCGTGCACGGTCACATACAGCAGTTTCCTCCACCACACACAGGCACACAATACACACAGCTCTGCCGTTCCTGTCTAACAGCTGGAGGTGGGGGAGGCGCAGCTCACCAGACCCCCAGGGAGGGCCGCTGTGCACACACCTGAGGCCCAGGCTGGTAGCAAGGACTCTTATTTCCCTGGAGCACTTTTTCCTCGCAACTTGCCACCTGGGCTAAGTCATTAGGGCAATTGAGGAGGGGGGGAGCAAAAGGCCAAGGAAGGGAAGCTGGGGGCTGAGGGCAAACAAGGCACGGGGGTCCACGACGCCACGGGAGCACGAGCCAGTGGCCGCTTCTGGGCTCCACCACCAGTGCTGAGTCCTTCCCAGTCAGCCCACCTGCAGGGTGCCCAAGCCCTGGGGGCCCGGTCCCACAGGGAAATAAGGCAGGCCGCGTTCAAGCCTTGGCTGCGGCACCCACTAGCTCGGAGACCTTGCCTCCCCTTCTGTAAAACGGGAAACAACAGCAGCCTCACAGAACGGTCACCTCGGTTAGAGATGCAGGCTGCATAAAAGTTTGTGCTGGTTCCATTGGTACATGCAGGCACAGAGGCCCAGGGGGACGGTCACATGCACACAGGATCGGTGACACAACCTGAGGGTAGCTAGTCGTTCTGTAGCTTCCAATTTCTTACCCACCCCTAATCCCTAGTGTGCAGAAGAAGAGGGACTAAAAAAAGTGAAAGAAATAAAACAAGGGGTGAGGAGCGACCGGCCAGGATGATGGGAACGTCCGGAAGGTTTCTGACCCATTCTGACAACATTTTCCATATGCCTTCTCTATCTGATTGTCACAGCAACCACCCGGGTGAGTGCAGTTATTATCCCCAAGCCACAGACATGGAGACTGAGGCTGAGAGGGCTGTTGTCATGGGGGGGGGGGGGGCGAGTGGGAGAGCAGACTCGCCACGGAGTCTGCTGGGTGCCCAGCTGCACGCCCGTGCCCTGGCCAACTGCGCTGCCCAGCCTGCTCTGCAAACGGCAAGCTCTCCTCTGGCAGGACCCCGTGCGGGGCTGGGGTGGGGAGCAGGAGGAAATCCCACCCAAGGAACTCTCCCAGTGCACGGGGGCCAGCAGCTTGCCCCTGGCTCCCAGGGGTACAAGAGCCACAGACCCAGGAGGGCAGCCCTTTCCCACACAGTGGCTCTCAAAGGCCTTAATATCCCACACCTCAATGCCAGGGAGGTAGGAGGCAGGGGCTCATGCCCCTTTCAGACTTGGAAACTGAGGCTCATAATCGGTGGGCGTGGATGGCTCAAGTGACCACAGCCTACGGGCTAGCTCTCACTGGGAGCGGAGTCTGTGATTCTTGAGTCCTCCCAGGCTGGCAGCCACGACATAGTCAAGTGGCAGGAGACTCAGAGCCACCTAAGGTCGCCTTGGCATGGGCAGGGACACCTGGGGAAACAGTTCCTCTGCTCGCTCACCAATGCCTGCAGATCCCACACCCTGCAGTTTACCCCAGCCCTGACCCCAAACAAGCACCGGGCCACAAGAGGAAAGAAGCATAGGCAGTGGAGGATAAGTGTGTGAACTTGGACTGAATCCTGACTCTGCCACCAACGTGCTGTGTGACCTAGGGAAAATAACCACCCTTCTCTGAGCCACAAACCTCAACTGTAAAATGAAGACAGCAACAATGGATGCCTCCCTCCCAGACTTGAGGGTTGAAGGGGATGATATCTGGGAAGTGCTGAGCTCAGAGCCCGCCCCAGCCCCCCAAATGGGAGCCCTCGGTAAGCACAGGGAATGGGGCAGGAGGAGTCAAGGACGGTCTTAACTCTACCTTATGTCCCCCATGGGCTTCCCAAGAGGCCCAGGCCATCACTCCCAATGGGCATAATTCCCTCTTCTCTCAGGCTCAGGAGGATGGTTGCCCCGATAGACTCCTTGTAGGCTCAGGTGTCCCTGACCTAGCCCAGCAGGCAGCTGACGGGGCAGCTCAGAGCATGTGGCCTAAACAGGCAGCCCTGGGAGGGTGCAGAATCGTCCTCACAGCGTCTGGGCCCAGGAGGCAGGACCTGGACCTGGAAGGCCCCCACAGAGCCCCAAACTTCACTCTTACGAGACGTATTGAGAAGAGAACCACAGGAGGACTAGGTGGTGGTATTGTCCCCTCCCATGCTGGCCACTTCACCCCACACACAGAAGCCTGGCTGGTCTTGCTTCCCTGCTACTAGGCCTCGTGGCCTTATCCAGCCTCCCTCCTGCTCTGAGCCTCAGTTTCCACTCACTGGGGCTGCAGTGAGGGTCAGGGGGGCGCGTGGCTGTGAAATGCTCTATAAATGCAAGGTGCCACGGCCACAGGCAGGCTAAGTGGTGACAACTGGGTAGGAAGGGGAGGAGATACCAAGGGCAAGCTCCACCTTACATCCAGGCAATGGCCACAAGAAGAAAAGAGGCTCACCCTGGAACTGGATGCCACCCCCCATCCACCACGGCGGGAGCCCCAGAATGCAGGCCACGTCTGCTCCTGCCGGGCAGCTCCCTCCTTTCTCTCCAGTACAGAGAGGAGTGGCTGCCCGACACAGCACATAGCGCATAGTAGGTGTCATCGACCAGTTGATGTCTTGCTTTTACAAGACTCCAGTGTAGACACTCACAGATCACAGCCAGGGAGAAAACGACCCCTTGAACAGAAAGTGGACTATGTCTGTGCCTGTCAAGCTCCAGCAGCTGGCCCCGCGAGGATCAGACCCCTCAGCGCCGCGGCCCGGGAAGGGTGGGAGGGGGATCTGCCCACTTCACAGGACACCAGAGGCTGTTCCCATTTGTCCAAGTGCCTACAGACAGGCTTCCTCTGAGGCCTGTGGGAGACACAGAGACACAGAGTCAGGGGCCCCAGTGTCCAGGCCTGGCTCACTTCTGCCCCTGCACCAACCCCAGCAAGGGACCTCCTCCGTCTGAGGCCCAGTTTCTCCAAGTGCTCCAGCTCCCTCTGCCCCCGAAGCTGGGAAGTGGAGTGAAGTGGCACACGGCCTCATTCTGAGCCAGCGGAGGCTGCAATTAATCTGAGGCAGGGATTTTCCTAATTGCGGAGTTTTACAACCCAAACAGAAAAGATAAAGTACAGCTAGCTGGAATGCTGGCTTGAGGCAAGACATTTAGAGCATCTTTTTAAAACGTCGGTGTGGTAGGAACGAAATTGCTCCTAGAGGACATGAACAGTCTTTGCCTGGAAGAGAGTGTCCAGTTCTCTTAGGGGGTCAGGCCAGGAACACGGGGAGGCAAACATCTCAAAATAGATGTACTGTTGCAGGGGGTGGGGGTGGGGTCCAAAAAATAAATATATAAATAAAGGGAGGCTTACCTCCAATTTTCCTAAATGCCTTGCTTTGCGGGCAGGCATGGCTCCACACCCCACAGCCCCTCTGGAAGGTGGTGTCAGAGCCAACAGGACTCCCACGACCAGGAAAGCCAAGCATCCCTCACTAGCTGGACCCAGCCACTCACAGGGAGCAGAGAAACGGTGTTGGCATGCACCGGGCAGTGTCCCTCCAACACCAGGGTGCCTGCCCCATGGACCACGGAGAGGCAGAAGGACAGACTTGGCAGCAACCACCTCTGAAACAGACACACACCAAGGGCATCAAATTCCGAAGCCAACCGCCAGGGCCTGGCCAGGCGCTGGCCCTTCCTCCATGTCCCAAGTACAAGTCAACCTGCTACGGGGCACCCCACTTCCTGCCCTTGAGGAACGGGGCCATGGACACGCATGCATGCACATGCTTCCCAGGACAGTCAAAGGAAAATGAAGCCACCGCCCCTGCCCACCCCCCACCCCCCGCACAGCCAAGAGACAGGAAGGAAGGAAAAGTCAGCTCCGTGGGGTCAAAGGACATCTCCACCTAACGTCTACTGAGCATGACTGTGTAAGTCTCCCCAGACTCCTTACGAATGCCAGTCCACGACCCCCCCAAACCCTCGAAGCCAAGTGTGTTCCAGAATCCAGATTTTTTCAGCTTCTAGAAAGGTGAATTTCCTGAGTATCTGGGAACACCTCAGAACCAATCAAGCACGCTCATGTCAACAGCAAACACAGATATTCACCAATGTAACTTAGATAAAGACTATAAATAGCTTCACATTGGCCAGGTCAAATTCTGCTGCCAAATGAGCTACCAAAAAGAAGACAAATGTGAGGTTTCAGGCTTTCTGAAATTCAGAACTGCCAACATGGGATACATGGACCTATGCTGTCTCTTTAATCTTCCCAGTGACCGTACAGGGGAGGAAGTTAAGAAGTACTTTCCCTGTGGTCACACAGCACATCTGTGGGGGCCCGGTGGCCGCTTGGCCTGAGGGACTGTGGGCTCCACCCCAGAGGGCTCCGTAGTTGCCCAAAGTACTGAACTGCAGTTTAAAAGCTTCCTGAAGGGATACCTGGGTGGCTCAGTCGGTTAAGCGGCCGACTTCAGCTCAGCTCATGATCTCACAGTTTGTGGGTTCAAGCCCCGCATCAGGCTCTATGATGACCATTTGCTCAGACCCTGGAGCCTGCTTCTGATTCTGTGTCTCCCTCTCTCTGACAGTCCCCAGCTCATGCTCTGTATCACTCTCTCTCAAAAAAAGAAAAATTAAAATGTTTAAAAAAAATTAATTAAAAAAAATAAATAAAAGCTTCCTGAAGAAACACTCAAATATCCGTGTATGACCCCAGAGTGTCCACAACCCAGGCCACCACGTGTGTGGTGTTCAGGCCATCTCCCACCAGGAGGCGCCCTTCCTGGACCCATAGAGACCCAGGTGGCATCCCCACACCTGCCTGGGCCCTTTCTGGAGCCCAGAGGCCCAGGGGTGGATTCCCACCAGCAGTGAGGCTCCCTGCCCCACCCTGAATGCCCAGGTAATTACTCCCGACCTGACACCGTCTGCACAGATCATTTTACCTACAACAAATATGCTCGGCACCTCCCCAGTCTGGGAGCAAAGGCATGGGTAATCCCATCTGATGGAGGCCGGGAGTTTCCAGCAGGACTCCGGGAGGGCCAGGACCCCATCTTGTCCAAAAGACGTGGGAACCCCACAACTCCTCGGGCGTACTCATGGTCATCCCTGACCTCCCTTCCTTGGCAGGTTTTCTTAACTGCAGGGAAAGACCGTGGCGCGGACAAAATCCTGATGCTCCACTACCAAATAATCATACCAATAATTTCATGGGCATTAGGACACTCCCACCGGCTGGAACAGTAGTGTCCAACCCTACTGGACGCCACCCTGGACCATGATCTTTTTAAGGAGAAGTCCAACGTTGAGAAAAGCCTCCAGCTGCAGCGCTGGCCCATGCTGTCTCTGCTCTGATGTCTAATTAGAAATTGAAGCAGGCACCTTTCTTCAGAAACCCACTTAGACAGGAGCATCAGGCCGACGGCCCCAAATATGGGCACGCGTGTGTGCACACATGCATGCCCATGCACACATGCATGCATGCACATGCTCTGCTTCCTGCCTTTGCTGCAAATCCCAAATCAACACCAGCGAGGACTCCCCAAGTTCGCGGCACCGTGTGTGGCCAAGAAGAAGCCCAGGATTCTGTATCCAGGGTTTCTTCTCTAGAGGACCGTATGGAAAAGGCACAAACCAAGGCAGACCCTGGTGGGGCCATAAAAGGGTCCTCATCGGGCCCAGGATGTTCAGTTCTGAGTGGCCTGTGCGGGACACCAAGAGGCAGATACGACTTGTGCTAAGTCTTCATTTACTGTAAAAAATTAAAGGTCAAGGTGAGGGGAGAGAGAGAGAGCATTCTGGGCGGAGGAAATAGCAAGAGCAAAGGCAAAAAACCGCAGCTAACATGCTAATGGAAATTTTTCCAGTTGACAGATAATAGGTAAATGTGGATATAATGGGAATTCTACAATGTGCACTTTTAACCTATGTGAATTTAGCTATGCATTCAGCAAAAACACAGAGAAATGTCTGTTTAAACAGTGTCTGTGATTCCCTGATATTTCCCACCATGAGCAAGTGCCTGGGAGGAATAGGAAATCAGGACCAAATTTCGCTTTTCCTTCCACCGTTTATGTTCCGTCGGCCTCTCCCGCTGCGAGGGTCTCGGCGTGCCTACAGACTTCTGGGGGGAGCGGTGTGTGGCACATAGAGTGTCCTTGGGTGGCTGGCAGCTCCATTTATGTCTCCACAAGAGTCTGTGATTCTGGCCACGTGTATATGACGAATCACAGCTGACACGTACACGTGTGTTGTCCACCTTACAAGTAAGGAGGAGAATGAGGCTCCCAGACGTGACATCACTCTACTGGAATCATGAAACCAGTAAGGGCCACAGCCTACACCTGACCTCACGCCGTGCGGCTCCAGAGCCCACCCCGAACCACTAGACAAGAGAGAGATGTGAACACAGATGTATTTCAGCAAAATAACAGCAGGAGCTCCTCAGTAAAATGAGACAAAAAGAAAGCAAAGGCCAGAGGCCCAGTGAGGAAGCCATGCAGCAACACACCCTCCGGAGGAGCTAAGGGGTGGACTGTAGCAGTGGGTGGCACTCCCAGCCTCGGAAAAGACCGGAGGGTCTGGTGAGGGCGCTCTGGAGGCGAAGTCCAGCACTTGAGAGGTTTCCTGTAATAACTCCAGCCTCTGAGCTCCCAGCAGCCAAGGGGTGTTGGGAAAGGATAGCCCCAGCCCTTCCCATCCTTCATCAGCACCTTCCCTCCACCTCTCACTACCCCCCCAAGAAGTCCCGGGAAGACCCTTTCCCCCACCACCCGAGGGACAGAACAGTGGGTAGACAACTAGGAAAGCATTGAAAGTGGAGGGTGAGGCCCAACACCCGTGCTGTGTATTCATCTGCTCCCAAAATGACACAATGAATTTCTTCACGCTAGCATCACTGGGTTGTGGGGAGAGGCCCAGAAACAAAATCAAAACTTCCAACTGATCTACCAGCACGCTGTGTGACTCTGGAGACATCACTTAACCTCTCTGAGCCTTGGTCTCCTCTATCACCTGTTGATTCATCCATGCAACAAACATACACGGAGGCCCCATTACATGCCAGGTGCTAGGATGGAATAGAGCGAGGTCAGCCAGCCAAGCCTGCATGGCTCGGGGGTCCAAAGCCTGCATGGATGCATGTCAGGAGTTGCACGCCCCCATCCATGTGCTGGAACCATTACCCTGGCCACCTTTGACTAGGAGGGGAAGCATCTTGGGAATTCTAGAGAGTTCAGCCACTCCCAGCATGCCCTCCCTGCTGGGCCCACTGCCTCACCCATTCCATGGTGCCATCAGCTCAGACTGGGCCCGTGGAAACTCAGGAGCCTGGCTGCCACCGCCCCGCCCCCCCTCCAGCTGCCTTTGAGCCTGCTGCCGCCGCTGCTCATTTCCAGGCAAATGTTCTAGTTAATTAAAACACACCCAAGTGCTCACACGCTCATGAAGCCAAGCTACAAAATCAGCTCCACCAGCAGCAGCTTCTCTTCTCCTGTCTGGGATCCATTCAGGCAAAGGAGGTTTCCAAAGCCATGGCTCGGGCGATCCTACGATGCACACACACTGCACACAGGGGCGTGTGTGTGCACACACGTGTTGGTGCACACATACACATCCATGAGTGTTCCACACAAAACTGTGTGCGGGTGTGTGACACATATGTCCGTGTACACACGCTTGCACACACACCACAGTGCTCCCTCCCTCCCTCCTCCAGCTACTTTGGCCCTCCAGCTCAGAACACCAGCCAGGATTAGTAAATAAACACTTGCAGCATAGGGGAATTAATGAATTAACAAATGAATCCATTGATTATTGATGCAGTCAGCAAACGGGAACAGCACAGCTCTGGCCCCAAGCCCAATGTCATATCCCCACTGGATCAGTAAAACAGACTGAATTCCCCAGGGAATGGGAAATGCAGCGGGTTGGGAACAGGGTCGATCTCTTTGCCCTTCCACCCATGCTGTGGAGCTCCTCCAGGCACCTGTGATGTCACCGGCAGGAGAGGGCCCTGGGCATCGTGGCCAGGAGACGGAAAGCAATGCCTTCAATGGGATCCAGCTTCCAGAAGGGAAGCAGAGCATGTCTGGTAGTCCACTGGACCTCCTGGCACTCTTGGCCTAAGACAGATACCTCGCCATCACAAGGCAGGTGAATCTAGATGACTCGGTATTCTCCCACACTCCACGTCCACCAAGACCAGCAAGATGGTAGGGGCCATGAACAATCACATTCCTGACAAGGATTTGACACCCAGGCAAGAATTCAGCCCCTCACAGCCCCAGATAAGGCACGACAAGGATTTCTGTTCATGGAGATGGGGGAGCTATGCTGGAACCTCAAGTTATATCACACAGACAACTGACCTCTAACACACGCCGTGGGGCGGGCAAAGCTCTCTGCACGGAGCGAAAGACGTGGGGAGGGATATTTAGAGAGAGTAGAGTCAGTGGACTCGGAGCCACCCTGTCACCCACTCAAAGGGCAGTCTTGTACCAGCAGCTCAGCACCGCCTGTGATTCTGAAAGAAATGCAGTTTCAGGCCCCACCCGGACCTGCTGGCTCAGAATCTGCATTTTAAGACATCTCATTAGTAACTGCGATTATTTAAGAATGAAATGAAATTTTTTTCTTCGAATTTATGTGTTTTATTTTTCAAAAGCCACTAAGCTATTAGGACACAGTGTTCAGTTATTTGGGCCCGACCACTTTAACTAAGTTAACTGTCAGGTATTTCTTTTGGCTTTGGGGTGCCAAGAAAAAGTCACCAAGGTATCATGAACCAAGATAGTTGGGAGCCTCTGAACTCTGTATGAGGCATGTCTAGGTGACACGGACACAGCAGAGAATAAAACGAAGCCTGTGTCCTCATGGAATTGACAGGCTGGTGAGGGAGCTGGATGGTAACCAATTAATCAAATGATTACATAAGATGTTAGGTAACCAGAAACGAACGAAAAAAATAAAGCAGGGTGAGATAGTTACTGGCCACCCATTGGGTGTGAGCTCTGCACTCCTACTCTGTCCTCTCCATGTCACCCTGTCCCCATGCCAGACACTTTTCCTCCTTTCCACCTCCATATTCGGCTAGTCACCAAGTCTTGTCCACCCTGCCAGGTCTCAAGTCTGTCCACCAGACTCCCCTCCTTCACTGCCGTCACCCGATTCCAAGTGGTTGTTTGCTTGGTTGGCTTGTTGGCTGGCTGGCTAACTGGCTAGTTGATTGACTGACTGGCTGACTGGCTAGTTGACTGGGTGGTTGGCTGGTTGACTGGTTGACTGGCTGGCTGGTTGGTTGGTTGGTTGGTTGGTTGGTTGGTTTGGACCACTACCATGGTCTCCTAACATGTTTCCCCATCTGGTCTAATCCAGACATAGTAGCCCAAGGACTCTTTGCAGAACACAGGACTACTCACATCACAGCCCTGCATAAAATCTCCTTGAGGCCTTCCCACTGCTCCAAGCTAAATCCCTAATCCACCCTATAGGCCCAAAGTCATCTTTCCCTTGGGTTACAGGAGGCTTCTCCAACCTTGAATTGGATTAGATCCACCAGCCTCATTTCTTTTTCCATATTGATTTTCGTGTAGTACTTGCTTTTTATCTATAGCAAACACCAAAACCCCAGCTTGCAAAGATATGATGTCATCAAAAAGAATATAGACCAATCTGATGTTGAAATGGTGGACGATCTTGGACTAGCAGTTCACCTCATGTCCAACAGATGCTGAGTATTGCTATATTCCCCTTGAAATTTTACAATATATCACAGAGCTCCTATAGGTTAGCTGTGGCACCCTGAGGTACCCTGACACAGAGTTTGGACACCAATCTCAATTATGTACTGAATGAATGAATGGACAGATGGATGGATGAATAAATAAATGAGAAGCATCATGAGAATCTGTGAGACATGAAAGTCAATCATCACTCCACACACATGTTCAGACACCTGGTGAATGCTGCTGGCTCAAGTACACCAGCCCCGAATGCTTCCGAGCCCACTGGGTCCTCTCTCTGGGTCTTAGTCTCCCCACAGTATTCAGGTCAGGAGCCATCAGGTACACAGGTCAGGAGCCATTGATATATAGGTCAGAAGCTATTGGTAAGCAGGTCTTGAGCCATCTGCCACTTGTAAAAGCACAGCCTTTAAGCCAGACAAGCACCTGTGTGCATCGAGGCCAGTGCAGAGACAGGGAGACAGCATTTTCTAAGGAACGTTCATATCCCACCGCATGTCCATCAGCCCATGGACCCCCAGAACTGGAACAGCAGAGCGTAGTCCAGTGAGGAGACCCAAATGCTCCCCCAAATTTGAGGGTCAGGCTCAGCTGAGCAAAGCAAAACAACCAACCACTTGGGGAACTCGGTAGGGAGTCGGAAGGGAGGTGAGAAACGAAGGGTGGGTTTGGAGGTAACGGCCGAGCTCCAAAGGCTTCCTTTGTCCTGAGCAGTAGGGGCGGCTGCACCAGTTTGTGGAAAATGAAACCCACCAGCATCCAGACTAACCCGCTCCCAAGTTTAAGTGGAAAATAAAACACAGGTTCTCTTCTGGCAGCTTTCTTTCCCCAGGCAGCAGAGCTTTGGTAATGGAGCACTTCTGGGGGTGAGGAAAGGGGAGAAAAAGCTCTTGTGTATGAACACTGTCAAGTTCACATTGGCAAGAGATTTCACAAAGCAAGCAGGGCAGATTCACAAACCTTGGCGCTGGAAGTTTGGACGGGGAGATTAAGTGGCAGGGTGTGTGCGGCAAAGCAGAGGCTAACGAGACCTCAGACCAGATCATTTGCCACAAATGTCGGGGACTTCAAAGTAACAGTCTGCCAGTGAGGAGGGACCGTGGGCACGCCCAGCCCCACAGCCTCAACGCCGCCTCCGAGTGCCGGCCTTATCAGGTTCCTGGGGGGCCCTGGGCTCCACGTGTAACCAGCTAGCAACAGTGGGACCCCTTCTGTACCCGACACAGGCCTTGTGCCCCCCTCCATCTCCTTCTCTCCGGTCTGCCCCCCGTCCCTTCCTGCTCCTGCTTCTACTAATTCTCACCCCTTTCCCCCTTCTTCTCTCTCCAGAGCCAAAGTTCACCCTGTCCCTATGTCTTTTTGCTCTTCAACTGGTTTCCTTTTCTCTTCACCCTCACCTCAGGGGGTCTATCCACCTCCCTGCCCACCCCCACCTTCACTCCCCAATCCTGCCTCTGTTTCTCTCAATCCCCCGGTTTTGCCCTGCCACACTCCTCAGGCCCCTTGCTCAAATACAAGAGAAAGGAGCCAGGAAATGGCCAGGCTGCTGGGCTTGTTGTGACCCACGGGGCTGACCAAGCAAATCCCCTCCCACTCGTGCAGGGAGAGGAGGGTGGGCCAGGGGGCCCCGCCTGTGCACAGAAGGCCCAGCCACAGGGAACAGCCTAGGGCGGCCAGACCCTCCCAGGCCGTGCATGCAAAGCCAGGGTCTGGAGCAACAAGGAGACCTGGGAATTCCCTGCCCTGGCCTGGGGTCCCAGGAGGGGCATTGCATCTGGCCAGAACAGAACCTCTGACAGATGGGATGGCGCTCTGCATGGCAGGAGGGCCCGAGAGATAAGAAGAGAGGGGAGAGCAGGCTTGTGGGGCACTGAGCTGACAGAAGCGATGGGGGTGGGTCACGGAGAGTGTGAACTCCGAAGGCATGCCACCAGGCACAAACCTCTCCGTCACTTCCTGGCTATGTGACCATGGGCAAATTATAACTTCTCTGAGCCTCAGTTTCCTTGTCTGTAAAATGGGAATGATGGTCTCTGTACCCACCCCACAGGGCTGTTATGATGAAACGGGGTGCTACCTGTTGTAAGCACTCAACAGCTACTACCGCTGTGCCCCGTGTGGTAGCTGAGTAGGTATCAGGGCCTCAACAGAGTGGCCACCTAGGTGGCCCACCCTAGGGCACCCACCCCACTGGGCAGGCAAGGGACCTCAGAGCTGAGGGAGTACCCAGCAGCTTGTCTCCAACCCTGATAAAGAAGGGACATTTCTCCAGGCACAGGGCAGCTGTGCCCGTGCCCCCACCACCTTCTGTGTTCCTCACCAATCAGAATCTGTGGACGCGAGCAGGGGGAGCCTGGCACCTGTGCTATCTGACCCTTCCCTCAGCAACACTTATAGAGCTCTTCTGTGTGCCGGCCAGCAGTGGCTGTGGCTGAGGCCAAGGTGACCCCTCCCAGACCTGACCATGTCACGCAGGGCACAGACAATGATCAGAAATACACCAGGTATGTGTAACATCACCACTGGTGTAAGAGCTACAAAGAAGAACTTAACATAAGTGTTTTCTTGTAAACAATATGCACACCTGATACAAGTAGGTTCCTTCTTGTGAATCCCAGATCTTGGAACGTCAGAGATGGATGAGATCCACCCTCATCTTTAGACGGGGAAACTGGCGCCCGGGGAAAAAAGGACCGAGTTCACACACAGCCGCTCGGTGGCAACCCAGCAGTAGGACCCAGTTCTCCCGAGCCCAAATTCAGAGCTCCTTCCTCTCTGCCACAAGGCCCAGGGTCCAAAGGAAACTGGAAGGAAGAAAAGCCTCCTGGGAAATCCCAGTGTCCTGGGAGTGACGCTGAGTACTCTGGCCACATAAAGTGGATCTTCATGCAGTTGTTAAGAGCAGCTATACGGACCACAGACTCTAAAGACGGGTCAGACCATGACCTCACTGGACAAGAGGGCAGAGTATAGCAGATTCCCTCTGGTTATAATCCTGCAATCTCACGTGTGAGGACAAGGACTAAGAGAAATGATACAAACAGGAAATTAAGGTGTTTGGATAATGAGAAGTTTTTCCCCAAAATTCAACTAACTGTTGCCTTTCATTCATCTACTGAATTCTCAGGTTATAAAACTATAATACATGGCTAGACAGATTAGGGATATTTATTTATTTGAGAGAGAGTACATGCATGGGGGGGGGGGGAAGAATGAAAGACCTCTCCATTCACTCTGCCCACGCCAGAACCCCCAGAGTCTCCCAACACCCCACACTCCCTTGCCCCCAGCTTCTAATCCATCCCCCAGTCCTGTCGATTTTGCCATCTAGAAAGCTCTCGAATGCGCCCTTTGTTCTCTTTCCACTTCCACCACCTGCACCGTCTGCCCGGCTTCCCCACCCAGCCCACACTCATTTTCCTCATACCCCCAGCACCCCTACTTTGGCCCACAAGACCTTCCAGGGGTCGGCCCCCACCCCTCTCCACAATGCACCCTGCTGCTCACCACACTCCCCAGCACTGCCTGCTGGTGGTCCACCAACTTCCACACGCCCGCCTGCCTCAGGGTCTTTGAAGCCCTCTCTGGACAGCCATCCCAGTTATTTCTGTGCACTGTCCCACGACACTCACATCAGTTCTTCTGTCCCATGTCTCAGACTCTTTCTTCCAGACACCTACACGCCTCTAATGCCAATGTAGTGATGACCCGATCCGTCTGGTTGTCCTCCCTCGCGCCCTCGGTCTGCCTCGCTGATCATTGTATACACCATAGGTGCTCAGTAAATATCTATGGAAACATCACTGTCTGAAAATCCTGGGACTTGGGCCTGGGGTAGGTGGCAGGAGGGCCAGGCACGGGCCCTCGGAGTAAATGCACCATGAGCACTGTCCAAAGAACAAGGCAATTCCTACGAGGGTCTGTTCCCATGGTAGCAGGATGCATCCACACCCCTTTGAACACCAAATGCTTGGTGGCAGTGATGTGTGGCCTCAGACATCGTGTGCAGAAGCCGTCCAGCCCAGCGGAGCGCGCCACCAGGAAGGGCCCCTGCATCTGACTCGGAGCTAGATGCTCTCAGGCCACCGGCCTCCCCTGTCTGCTGCAGGCAGAGGCTGTGGACCGGCGGTCAAGGCCCTCCTCGCCTTTCCGCCTGGCTCCACGGGCTCCTGCAGCCCGAAGCCCTACCCACCTCCTCCTGCCTCCCCACCCAAGGCAGTCCCATCTCCCAGCCTTTGCCCTCTCTGCCCTCTGACCAAGAAATTTTCCCATCTCATCTCAACCCGAATTTCAGCCCTCGACAACCTGAATTCCTGGCTTCTCTTGGAAATCTGGAAGCTTGGGCAATAGTGGGAGCAGCCCCCAGCCCAGCAGCTGTACCCCTAGCGGGCACAGGCACTAGATCTCCATCGCCCTGCCCACCCAGCCCAGCCCCCACCGCCCAAGCTTGTGATCCCAGACACAGCCATGTGCATCCTCACGCCAGGGCCAGGCCACAGACCTCTCCCCATCAGGGCCACATGTTCTCATCTCTGTCCCGCCCAAGAGCCAACTCTGGGAGGTTCTCTGCGTCTGCTCAGTGGGAGCTGAGGAGCTGGGATGGGGGCGCAGACGTTTGAGACGGTGCCAGCCACCCCCTCTGCCGCCCACCTCCCCTGCGTCGGCCCAGCGTCTCCATTTCATCCCGGTTCATATACCTTACTGGTTCATACACCTCCTCCTGTGGCGTGTCCCTTATAGTTTATTAACATCCACTAATAAACAGTGTGCGGGCCTCCCACAGCGTCGCCAAGAGAAGCCCAGCTCCGAGGGCACGGGCGAAGCCTTCCCTGTCCCGCTCGCTCTCAGCACATCTCTGGACATAAGGGAACAATTAGGAAAAACTCCCTCTAGGTTATATTTAGAAAGGGGTGGAGGGGAAAACGCTTCCTCTAGTAATTTTCATTCAGTTGCACAGGACTGTCTGTCCCCACCTACCCCCGGGCCAGCACCGCAGGGCAGGCGACCGCCTCTCCCCGAACACAGGTTAAAATCAAGCCCAGCCTCAGCCCAGCCCTGATTATGCCCGTGTTTAAAAATAAGATGTGAAAGATGCATTATGTAAGACCTGTAACACTCTCCTGCCCACCTCCGACTCTGGAATCAAAGATCATCATTTCTGCCATCAAAAAAGAATGAAAGAAAAGCAGGAACAATGAAAATAGCCGCCCAACATGAGCCAGATCAAAGCCATGGGCACAGAAAATGAGGAGCCAGGGGGGCCTTTAATTACTGCCTGCCTCCTCCGAGTCGTGTGGCGAGAGGGGAGAAGAAAAGTTTTGAAGGCCACCAGGTTCCGTCCTGCTGCGGCTCCTGTTTCCACCGCCAGCACCAGTTCCCGACAAACTCACGCCTTTCATTTCCCTCCCTTTTTTCCCTCCTTTTGCTTGGCCCCCCACACGCCAGACAGGACTCCCGGACTCCCCAGGGCTCGCTGTCCACCAGCAGAGAGAGCTCAAAGGGGCTCCTCGGAGACCCCGAGGAAGGGGTACTGCCCCCCTTGGGAGGCTGGAGGCCACAGGGGCTCCGGGTGGGACCCAGGGACCCACCATGGGAGCCGATGCAGTGGACCATGGTGACTTTTTTTTTTTTTTTTGCGAGTCTCCCTGGTTGAGAGGGAGAGAAAAAAAAAACTCTTCAAATTCACATTGGGCAGGGCTCCGTGGGGCAGCAGATCAAACCTGAGGACCGGCTGTTTGAGCTCAGCGGCAGAAAAAAGGATTGCCCAGGGACTGAGCTTAAGTAGAAGCTGGATTAGACTTCAAACGCAGACTCCCCCTTTTTCTACACAGCAGACAGTCATGGCTAATATTGCAATATGGACTCTAAAAATGCATTACAAATAACTTACTCTGGACCCAGACTTGGGCCTTTTGTATCGAGGGGAGGAGCTAGGGAGATAATTTCAACAGAAAAGGCACATGGGAACCCGCCCTCTTTCTTAAAAGCAAAGGGAAGTCCATCGAGTCTTGGGCCCAGGAGGCCACCAGCAGGCCCCAGGCGGGAGCCCATTCAGAGGAGGCCTTGCTGGCGGCCCGGGAGGCTCTCTCAGAGGCTGAGGGAGGCTCGGGTCTTCCCCAGTTAGGAGAATCCAGGGGTGTCATAAATGAAGAAACGCGAGGACATGGCGACAAGACAGCAGCACATTTAAAATATCTAATGATTTGAATAAATCACTGACATTCTTAAAACACATACACAAACCACGGGGTGTAACTGTGTTACTCACGTGATAAATGAGTGACTCATTGAAAAAAAAAACTTGCAAATTCACAGGTGGCGGGCATGGGAAGGGAAGACAAGTTCGAGGTTGTACAATTTTCTCCTCACAAAGCCCTCAGGGTCCTCCCGTGGCCCCTGGAGGTCCAGAGGCCTGGGCGGGGCACAGCGGTGCTCCAGACACGGATGAGCCTGGGCTGGGCTGGGGCGGGCCAGTCCTAACCGGGCTCCCAGGGCCAGCACAGCAGGGACGGAGAGAGATCCCGGCCATGCACACAGGCACAGAGGTGAGACTCTGGAGGCCAGCGTGCAGGAACAGGGCATATGTCCTGTTTGTGTGTGGTGGCTCAGGACACGGGCTCAAGGTGGTGACATATGACGAAGACCTGGGGCAGGGAAATGCTGCTTTCCTAGAGAATTCTCCTAGAGTGGTTTCAGAAATACCTGAAGTCCACCTTCCGAGGATGACACCTCCCTGTGGCCATCAGGGGTCTGGAAATGCCTCCTATGTCCCTGACATGGAGAATAGGCCTGGCTCCCCTCTCTTCCCTCTAGAATGTCTAAGAAGAGGTCAGTATTCCCTCAAGTGCACATGCACAATGGGGCACAGAAGGGGTCCCAAAGGCACATGGCATCGGAATTTCCAGTGTAACTTTACAAAGGGCAGCAATAGGCTGGGTGTCGCCAGGAGGTGGCCTGGCTGGAGAAGGGTCTGTGAGGAGAGGCTGGGAGGGCTGTCCTTCCCCAGACAGAAAAATCAGGAGGATCCTCCCTGACAACGGCCACATCTCTGGACCCGCCAGCCCCCAAGGGCTCCCAGGAGGGGACCCAGCGCTGTCACACGAGAGAACTCGGCAGTCAACGCACTGTGGGTGGCTCCTCTCCTATGGCCTAAAGCTCCATGCTGCTCCACCTCCCGTCCACTGGTGAAGGCTCTCTTCACACCCTACTGTACCCCATCTCATCCCTTTGGGGTGTCCTGTTCATGCCAGAGGAAACAGAAGCATAATTCACGATAGCCCCAGTGTGCCAGGCAGGGTCTTGGCCTTTCACACGCACCCCTCTGAATGTCCTACCACCATGCAAGCGAAGCTCTGCCAGCCCCATTTCACAGAGGGATAAACTAAGGCTCACAAATAGGTTACCCGCTAAAGATCACTGATATAGGGCAGAGAAAGAATTTGAACACAGAAGTGTCAAGATCTAAATCATCTGCTCTTCTTTCCATGGTGTGATGTCACCTCCCAAAGTGTCCCAGAGACTCTCTAGACCTTCCATCCTATCGATGATAATAATATTATTATTGGGGCACCTGGGGGGCTCAGTCGGTTAAGCATCCAACTTCGGCTTACGTCCTGATCTCTGTTTGTGAGTTCAAGCCCCACATCAGGCTCTGTGCTGACAGCTCGGAGCGTGGACCCTGCTTCGGAATCTGTGTCTCCCTCTCTCTCTGCCCTTCCCCTGCTCCTGCTCTGTCTTTCTGTATTTATTATTATTATTATTATCTTTGGTAAAAAGGTACAGAGAGGTTGCAGAGGAGACACCAATAAGGTACTGATGGGTTAAGCAAACAAAAGGTATTCATGCCACAAAAAGGACTCAAGGCCCTGCCCACCAGAAGCCCCACTCCTCCCCAGGACAGGCACAGAGAAAGCAGCACTAAGCAGCATTCCCAATGGGAATGGGTCGAAGGAAGTTGAGAGGGAAAGGGAGACTCTCAAACAAGGAGATGGAAAGATTGTGCCATTTTCCCTCCCTTTCAGAGGACAGGACACGTCAGCCACCAGCTTTCAAAGGAGGAAAATGGAAAATCCAGGGGAACTGCCTCCCTACGCTCCCCACAGCTCAAGACTGAATTATGTGGCCAGGTCCAGATCCAGACAAGGCCCAGCAGAACTGCATCCAGCTTGGGGGGTGGGGAACAGGCAGCCCCAGGAGTCTGGCCTTGGCAGCACCAGGAGGCTGAAGGTGACCCGCTGGGGGGTGGAGCCAGTGGGTTGGGGGAGGAGGCTCCAGAGAGGGGCCAGGAGGTCTGCGGGCAAATTTAATGAATTCCTGTGAGCCGATTCCTGTCTGGCTGGACGCAGACCCTGGGGAGTGTGTGGAGACAGAGGGGGGGACCTTCCCCAGAAGCCATCGGCTCCAGCCTGAGGCACAGGCATCTGATCAGGCCATTGATTACTTCCTTCTCAGAAGCAGGCCCGAGGCTGTTGACTTTGGGCCTCGGGTCACCACAAGGGGGTCTGCAGGGGCCATTCCTTGGTGGGGCGGATTTGGCCAGACCAAGACAAGGAGGGTCCTTTAGAAAGGAATGAATGCAGCCCACAAAGATATACTCACAGGCAATACATAGGTATATAAAGAGTATGAACAAAGATATACTCCAGTCTACCCGGGTTCTTATCTCTTGGCAATTCTGGTCTCTGACATTTCTAACTTGTAGAAAGAAAATGCCACCTTCTGGGCCTCTCCCAGACGTGAAGATGTCAAAGTCCGTGCACACCTCATTCTGTGCTCAAGGACACGACCTTGGGACCCGGGGCCAGACGCACATCGGTTTCTGCTGTGTCCTGGCTGGGCCTCGGTTTCTTGATAGGTAAAAATAAAGGATCCCCAAAGCATATATGTAAGACAGACGTTGAGGGCATTAAAGGATGAGGTATCTGAGAAGGAGTCAGCGGGGCGGCTGGCACAAGGTGAGTACCAGTCAGTGGCCTTGTAATGATGATTAGCCTGCAGCAGGCACAGAACAATTGCTTAGCTTTCTCTTGATGTCAGGAACAGGGCACCTGCTGCCCCACTGCCCCATTTCTTATGCAGAGTACGTCACCTGTGAGTATACCCACCCATGGGCCAGAGGACACAATGAGGAGGTTTTCTCCCTCCATGTCCTGTCCTCCCGCAGAATGCTGGCGTGCATCCTTAGCGCTCAGAGCTGCTCAAAACAATGCGGCAAGCGGGCAGTGGAGCCAAGCCCAGGACCTCCCAAGAAAGCAAGCTGTGAGGCCAGGGAACAGAAGCCACTGGCCCCGTGGCTCCCACCAAGGTCCACCAACACCTGGACCCAAGTGTGACCTCCCCCTCCTGCAGCCGGGCCACAGAACCCCTGAAGCCACCCCTCCATCTTGCTGGCAAGCCAGCACAGACCAGCCACACAGGGAGAAGGCTCTAGAAAGGGACACAAGGAGAAGCTGGGCAAAGCTCGACCCCCGGGGTAGACAAGCCCCGACAGGCAAGTAGATACCTGCCCACCGGCAATATGCCAGATGAAAAGCCTCTTCCAGATTTCTCACACATTTCCACGCCTATTCTCTTTCTGCAGTCTCTCTGCGGAAGGTCTTCTTCTCCTTGCTGTTGAGATGAGAAGCTAAGACTTAGGAAAGGTTCCTGACCCCTGGGTCCTGAGCACAGCCCAGCACTGTGCCTGGCATACAGTAAGTGCTGGATAAATAGTTCTTGAATAAATGAGTGAAAAATAATCATAGAATCCCTCTGCGAGTTCCGTGAGGGCAGAGACCACGACTTACTCACGTCTTGTCTGACTGCGAGAGCTCAGTGGACAAGTGAATGAATTAATGAAAACAGTAACAGCTGACGTTTATGTAAGTGCTCCTCATGTGCCCAGCATCGCCCTGAGCACCATCCATGGGTGCCTCCCTCGATTCTCACAACAAACCAGGTGGTGGGGCCTCCTGTCTGTGTCATTTTGCGGATGAGGAAACTGAGGCACGAAGAGTTAAGTGGCCTGCCCAACGTCACACAGTAAATGCAAAGCAGAACTGAAATTAGAAGCCAGCCCGTTTGACACATGAACAAAGTTCAAAGGCAGCTTCCCGATGCCTGAGGTCGAATACACCATGCTTTTCAGCCTGTCCGCCGTCCATCCCACCTTCTGTAAAAGCGGTCCTGTCTTCTTGGAGCGAACACTCCTCTCTGTGTGATTCAGATACCCCAGGACTGGCCAAATGGCATCCCTCAGCCACCAGCCTGGCCTGAGGTGGGCACGGGACTGGTCTGGGCCAGCCAGAGTGAATCCAGAGGCTTTCCTAGGAGTCGTCAGAACAGAGGCACTCTATCTCAGCAAGGAAGATGTGAGATTGGAGCCACTGTGGGGAGGGGGATTAACTGGCCCTTCTAGGAAGAGCCTGGCTCAGAATGAAACCAGCGAAGAGGAAAGCGAAGACAAGAGAACATAAGAGGCGGCCTCTCAAGGACCCATCCGCTGGGGTTTACTCTCAGGCCAGTTTGAAATGTGGTTTTGTACCTCGAACTACTTCACAAAGCACTTTTTTGCCCACATGGTAAAAGCATCCGATCTCAGGCCCCCTGCAAGCATGCCCCTTGGCATGCCTTCTCTTCCCATTTCCTTACACCCGTCAGATTTCCAAGGGTGGACGGACCTACACCTTCCTCTCCTGCAAAGCGCACTCCACACAAGGCCCTAGCTGGCCTCCGAGCAAAGGGAGCAGCGGCCCTGTCATCGGCCTTCCAGGAAGGACGCTGAGGCCTTCTCTCCAGGACAGGCACCACCACCCCCCTGGGCCACGGCAAGGGTGAAGGGGACCAGGCAGCCGATTCTGGGCTACCCCAACAGCTTCTTGGGGGCAGTGCTGAAAGGGCGTCTAGAAATCCTCATGAGCCTTTCCAAAATCCAAGATGTGGTCCAATATCATGTGAAGAAACAAGTCTCGCAGTTAAGAAAAGCTGTCAAATGACGCCCACCACGTACGTGCCCCACACACCTGCTGACGACAGGAGGGCCTGGCCCTCAGAGGCACCCCTGACTCCCAGCCGGGCACCCCACACACCCACACCCGCGGCTCAGACCACGCCTTCCCCTCTCTGGAGACCTTTTCCCCAGCTCTACACCAAGCAGGTCAAGCCAGTCATCCCTCAACCACCTTACAGACTTTTCTTTTATTTGGTTTAGAAGCAAAGAGAGCACAGGTTCTGGAGCGGAGAAGTCCTGGCCCAGACTCCAGACCTGCCGACTTCAACAAGAACCGCCATTGCGTTATTGGGTGCTTACTGTGCACACTCCAACCCCTTGTTTCAACGCATCCTCCCGGCGCTCCCGTGAGGTAGGTACTGTTATCAGCCCCATTCTATAGATGAGGAAACTGAGGCATGAGGACGTTCAAAAACTCCAGAGGAGTCACAGAGTTTGCGAGTGACAGAGCTGTGTGGTCTCTGGCAGGCTGGCTTGGTGTCTCAGTGGAGTCATCTGTGAAATGGGGGACTGAGGCCCAGCTCTCAGTGTTACGGAGAGAAGGCATGGGTCCGTCCGTAGGAGAAGAATCAAGCTCTGAGCCCCAGGACTGGTTTTCCCCTCCCTTCCTCCCACCTGAAAGACAGAGGTGTTCATACCTGCTCCCCTTCCCACCTCATCAAGCAGATAGAAAAGTCACCCAGGAGGGGTGAGGTCCTCATATGCAGGACGCCATTTTTGTTGTTGTTATTGATTTGAAAGGCTCTGATTTAAATAATTGGGCCATATTGAGCTCTGGCTCCAAACAAAGAAAGTGAAACAAGGCTGCCAGAGAAAGACCCCATATGAAGGGCTCCCCACAGCGCCGGATTCCTAAAACCTGACTCCATGACTATGTTCTCAAGGTGTTTTTCCACCTCCAGTGGCAGCTTTGGGAGCAGGAGGCCCGCCTGGCCGGGCTGGCCTCTCCCCTCTGCCCCTTTGAAGTGCCCAGCATGGGGTGGGCTGGAAGGAAACCCTGGGCCGCAGAGGCCGGCTGTGGCGGCACCTACCCGCCCCCACCCGGCCGCCTCCCCCCTCATTGTGCAGCCTGACTGGGCCTTTGTTGCAGGAGCCCGTGCAGGGGACAGCCAGGGACCTGGCCTCATTATGTGCCTGACCTCAGGCAAGCCCCCTCCCCCCAGGGTGGAAGGTTAACGTGGCTGCCCGCCATGCAGGCCTGGGCCTCCGGGAGGCCTCCTTCCAGGGACAAAGAACCAGCCCCCTTCCTCCTCTCCAGGCCCCAAAACAGCTGCCGGCCTGCAGAGCCCATTCAGGAGGGGAGCTGAGGGGCCTGGAGGCGTGCTGTCCCAGGCTTTGATGGCTCAGAAGTCACCAGGGGGCCTCCTTTCCAAACCTCCTTCCTCCGACCCTAGAGGGGAGACAAAGCTCTGGGGAGCTGCCCAGGGCTGATGCAGGAATGCAGCCAGTCTTGGGGGAGGAGGCCGGCTGGGGAGGGGAGGGCCTGCCCACACCTCTCTCTCTGACCACACTCAGGACCTGCTTTCTGGAAGGCTAATGACAGCCCCTCACCCAGGTAGGACAGGATGGACCTGACAGGGGGTCAGAATGAAAGCAGAAGCCTCTCAGTCCTGCCCTGCTGGGTCCCTCTGTCACCTGGCTTCTGTTACCTAGCCAGAGATGGGCTGGGAGCAGGGCAGCTCCCAGAAAGAGAAGAGGCAAGAAAATATGTGGGAGCTCCTTTCCTCACTAATATCTACCAAGTAGGACCCTGGCATACATGCCAAACACCAGGTAGAATCACCCGGAAGATTGGTCCCGATTGCTTCCCTTACATGTCTCCAGTTATTCGGAGGCCCGCACCCCACGCGCCAGACTGACTCACCGTTTTACTGCACACTGATTTTAATTTCAAAAGACTCCGGGGAAATTTTTTGGAGTGTTTTATTTGCTTACGGTCCTGGAGCCAACAAGGGTGCTCCCTGGGGCTCAGCCAGACCCGCAAGGAAACCAGCAAGCCGGGGCCGGGCAGTAGAGTGGGTGTAAATACCAGAGTTGTGCATTCACGCGTGTCTGCGAGCAGGTGTGCCCAGCGTGTGCACAACAAAAGGCCGGCTGACGGCCTTACCTACGGAGCAGGCGGGCAGCGTGAGGCCGCGGAAACAGCCTGGTCGGCCTATTGTTGAGAAGGGCTGCCTTTCAAGGGACAAAAGGTAGAGGGGGGCAGGCACATCTGTACGCCGCACAGGCATACGCTGCTGTCCCATTATCGGCCCAGTCTCCGCGGCGGCGCCGTGTGGGAGGCACGCGCGTGCGCGTGCACATGTGTGCGCGTGTGCGGGGCTTGGCCCCACTCGCATTGTCCTGCCCAGCCAGGAGACCCGGCGCCCTGCGCTCTTACAAAGACATCGATTTTCCTCCTTGCCTCCCAGAGTAAGATCAGATGAGCTTCCGGAGTGACACGCCCCTAACTTTTCAGTGGGCCTTTCTTTTCCGACTTGTTTGTACTATATATTTTTTTAAACATAGTCTGTCTAATTGTGTCTGTGCCCAGCCGCATCTTCGCGGCTCCCATCCGCCAAAGAGAGGAGGGCATGCTGATTATCTGAGCGCACAGGCTGCTCACGGGGCATCCTGGGCTCCGAGAATGCCAGGGGGTTAGGAATTGCGGAGGGGGGGAATTAATTGCCAAGAAAACACAAGGCTGTGTTGTGACTTTGATTCCATCAATTACCATTATCTTTCTCCGCAGGTCCGCCAACCATCCCCCGGAACCGGCCGCGTTTAACTTTCTTTGCCAGTCCCGATACCCCGTCAGATTTCTGGCGGTGCCACACCGCCCGCCTGGGCTCCTTCTGGGCCCTTATCAGCCGCTCCCAGTCAGCCTGGCCCCGCACAGCTGTTCCAGGCCCTCAGCCCCTCACTTTATCTGCTCGCGCAGACCTCGGCCTGGCAAGCGGCGGGCCCGGCGCCTGCTCCACATTCCCCAGGAAGCCGGCTGGGAACACAGCCGCCCTGCTCCCAGAATCCTCTGGGAGTTCATTACCAGCCAGGGTACCCCAGCCCGGCAGCCAAGGTGCGGGCCGCGCCGCCCAGCCTCGCCGCCGGCATCATTAAAACTCCAACCTTCTGAAGAGAAGAAAGAACAAAACCACAAATTTAGATTAATAAAGCATTTGTTGATTCTACAGCAATTTAGCAGGCCCCTAAGAAACCCACCAGAGACCCGCGGAGCTCCAGTAATTTTCTGTTATATTATCTTTCTTGTAAAATACTTCCCCAGACAGAGTCCCCAAAGGGGCTCAAATATCACTGTGACTAACCAAAATCAATGTGCACTCACCTATTGACATTTTTACATAGTTTTTGGATTTAGTATCCAGCCGAAAACACAATCAACTCCTCTGCCAAGGAACCGACAGGCACTTAGCTAGTCAGCTATTAGTGTTACAAAGGAAAAAATGCAGGCACCCAGGGGAGCAGGGCGAGGAGGCACTGACGTCAGGGGGTAATTGGGTGTCTGAGAGAAATTGCCAGCGGCTGGCCGGCTCCCCCGGGGCCGCACAAAGCTGAGCTGTAACTCTAATAAAGGAGAGGAAATTCTAGAAAAGGGGGCTTTGCTACAAAGGAGCCGGGCAGACGCCAAAAATAGCCCTTTGGAAATAAATAAATAAATGTGGCCAAAGCATATAGATCTAAAAAATAAAATAAATCACTGCACAGAGGAGACTTTCTGGCCTCCTCTCCCTGGACATCTGTTCGGGGGGCTCCAGGACTCCGCCTCCCCCCGAGCCCTGCCTTTCTGGAACCACACAGATTTTAGTGCTGGAAAGAGGTTTCCCCATCTATTCTGGCAAACGGGGTGGGTTTTCTAAAGAACCTAAGTTTGCAATCCCCTCTTTCCCAAAGGCAGCGCCTTCACTGTTTACTTCAAGCACACACGGAGAAAGAATTCCTATTGTTCGGTTTTTTTGGTTGTCTTTATGGTTTGAGTTTGGGTTTGGGTTTGTTTTTCCGCACCACCCCCACCTCACACAGGGACAGGAGGGTGAGGGGGTGGCTCAGATAATGCCACCTCCACTCAATGAAAACCTTGGAGGTTCTCGCCACATAGCTTGGGCCTCCCCTGGAAAAAGTCTGTATTCTTGGAAGTGCGTTGAATTTTCCTCCTCTACCGGTCTCCCACCGACCACCGCGGCTCTCAACCCTGAGGTCAGAGGCTATGAATGTATCTGAGCAGACTTCACCGCCTCCCCCAAACGAGGCCAAAGTCTCCAAGAGGAGGGAGGACGGCAAAATGGCGGCTCCCACCCTGCAGCTGAGGAACCCGGCCCCAGGCTGGGATACGGCCTCCCGTGGGAGTCCGCAGCCCTCAGAAGACCCGAGGAGGGGGCAGGGAGAGGACGGTCTGAGACCCAGAGGCCGCTGGGAAATTCAGGCCTTCTTGGTCAGGCCGGGAGAGGGTGGCTTGGGGAAAGAGATGGCAAGAATGGGATCCCCAGGGTCAGACTCTATTTCATCGTTTTGAACGAAAAAGGAAAAATAGGCCCAGGATTTAAAAAAAGAAGAAGAAGAAGAAAGGAAGGAAGAAAAAGAAAAAAGCAGAATGCACTCCAACCCAAAGCTACTTGGAAATTGGTCTGAACAAAGGTCTTCAGCTAAAAATGTCAAATCAGCGCCACGGGGCTCCTTGCCCTCAGTCTCCGGGCCCCTGCTGAAGCCCATGGGGCCTGCTGGGAGGAGAAAAGTCCCCCCCTGGGCTCTGCCCAGGGCCACGAGCCCGCAGCCCCACCCATCAAGACACCACAGAAGCCACCAGAGCTTCCTGGCTGGGGGCTGACACACAGGGGCCCCAATTCCTCTCCTCACCAAGTGCCCAGTGTGGGCACAGGGAGGAAATTCCAGCCGGAAAAAAAAGAAAGGGATCCTACAACTGACAGCCCAGGGGAGGGAAGCAGAGCTCAGGAATGCGCCAGCCAGCGCCCTGGCACCAAATCACAAACCTTGAATCAATGATGCAATTGCTTAATTAATCAGCCCGCTCAGGGTGGGTGCAGAGGATCTCGGTGAGTGTCTGACCCAACCAGCTCCTGATGGGCAAACCCCCCTCCTCGGGCCCCCTCTGCTGGACCCACGGGACCACAGATGGTTGAGCACCGTCTGGGAGTCTCACCGAGGGGGGAAAATGTGAGTTCCCGAGTCCCCTGTGTGATCCAGTCACTCTGGCAGAAAAGAGGAGGGAGGAGGGAGGAGGGAGAGAGGAGGAGGGGGGAGGAGGGAGGGTCTTATCAGCAACTTAGAATTTCTTGGCCTTGTCTGCTGCAAGTTAGCTCTCTCAATGTTATTTTCTTGTCCCAGTCAATGAGACTGTAATAGAAATAGAGAGAGTGAGAGACCTCTTTTCAGCAAGCCAGTGAGTGCCAGATTTAGAAAAGAAAAAAGCAGCTTAAATTAACCCTAAGGCTTAACATGTTGAAGTCTTGTAACTTATAAAAAAAACAATACCGAAGGTGAGTGTGCCAATGGGGGGGGGGGGAACCAATGACACGCAGAAGCTGGTTAGTGTGTGTGTGTGTTGGGACAGGAGAACATCCCTTCTGTCTTTTCTGACTTTAGCAACAAAATGCTTGCAAAAAGTAACAAGACAACCTCGCTATTTCCTATTCTGGCCCCGACTGGGAGAGAGGGTTTGAAACCAGTTTGCACAGGGGGTTGGACCATCTCCAAGGTTGATTTTCTCATCTTTAATGCACAGAAGGGAGGGGAAGGAAGGGGAGGGGAGGGGAAGGGAGGACAGCAAGCGGGCCAATATCTCACACCGACCCCAAACGGTTAATGATAATGAGCCGGCGCGCGCCCCAGGAGTTTCACAGGCTCTGAGGAAGAGGGGAGACCCGGCGGAGGGGCACGGCAGAGGTGTTTTCAATTACCAAAAAGCAAAATAATTTATTTTTAAACAATACCCCCTCGACACTGGGTGTTTAAAGAGAATATGCTCTGGCCCCTAAAATATCAAAGTGAGATTTAAAAATAGAAAAGTCATTTCCCCCCTTCCCCGTTGCAGATTTTACTGTAGCGTTCTAGAAGGCAGATTAAATGAAGGAAGCTCAAACACACTCAATTTTGTCCTTTAGCAAATTCTTCTCTTTCACTCTTGCATGAAGAAAAAAAATCTCCCCACAGAGTTTTTCTCTTCTTCCTGGTGTGGATCTGGGCCCCTGCAGTGCCCTGTGTAATTTCCAGTTCCTCAGAATTCAGGTATTAATAAAGACCCCATGGGGACTTCCAACAATATAACCCTACATTTTGAGGCATTATGAAAGGAAACCCCCAGGGGTCTGTGGCTCAAATTTCTGAAATGTAGGCATTGTAAAAGGCACCCCAGGGGATGCCCGCAATAGAAATCTGCTGAATTCAAAGCATTTTGGAAGTCCTGGTGGGAGTCATTACTCCCACTGGAAGCTTTTTACAAAACATGTGTTGCTGACATGTTGACAGATTGCTCAGTGAAGTGTTTAGGTGCCTGCACAAGGCGGGCCTTTGGAGACGCTCGGCGCTGCCAGCGAGTCTCCGAACGCTGGAACCGGTACCATCCATATTTCATGACGGGGGAGGCCGAGGCGGCCGGGGACAGGAGGAGTGTTCTCCGAACCAGCAGCGAGCCTCGCACCCCTCCGCCACCGAGCCACTTCAAGTGGGCCGGCCCAGTCCTTGCCTTTGGAAGCCGGTCTGTGCAGCACAGCTGTGACGGCCCTTGTATCCCTGCCAAGGGCTTTACTGAAGGAATCTTGAGGCGACCTCACTGATCACTGCAAGGCGTCGGGCAGACCGAACCGAAGAGGGGGGCTGGCGGGAGCGGGAGTGGGGTGGGGGGGTGGCTGGCGGGACCCTCACCTCCATCCCCAGCCCTCCAGGAGAGAGGCTGCGTGGCAGGGAGGGGTTGGATCTGGGGCGCATTGGTCTTGACAGCGTTAAGCTCGCGAAAGTGATCTGTGACTTTAATAAGGCAGAGGGGCTCAGAGGAATTAGCTGCCTAGGTGATGGGGGCCGGAGATGGATGGAAATGTATTCATGGCCTGGTGGGCCAAGGGCCAGGCGGGGGCCCTGGGGAGGTCGGCTCACCCACAGCCCCACGCGCTCTGAGGCTCTGTCTCCAAAAGACTTGCTCAGCCACTCAAGGAGCAAGTGCCAAGCAGGCCTGCCTACGCGTGTATACACACGCACACATATATGCACATGCGTGCATGCGCGCGCACGCGCACACACACACACACACTCAGTCTGTGGCAGGATAATGTGCCATATGCCTGCATTCATAAAATTTTAAAGGTAAAAGCAGATGTAATTTGATAAATGTATACATGTATACACCAGGACAGAGGCACGCACATTCCCATGCCAGGTCTTTTCCTTCCTCCGTGGCTCTGCAGGACCTCCCCACACGTGCACCAGAATGAGAGAGGGGACCTGCCTCCACCACGCCGTGGCCCCCGGAACACACAAAGAAATCTTCCCTGGAAATGTTGTTGCTTCCTCTAAAATTCTCTTTGTACTGTCCTATGACGTTGCCGGCTTGGGGGTTTTCCTTCACTGAATTTTTTTTTAAGCGCGCTAAAAACTAACAATCATTTCTGCTTGGCACAACAGCATGTAGAATCAGGACTCAGGAGGTCACGAGGAATGGCAGCCACACATCTAGCCTGGCCCTCCATGTTCCCAGAACTTCACTTCATGCTAGAAACTGACTTTGAAGTTGACACAAATGGTTTTTCCAAGAGAAGGGTACAAGACTCCATTCTCCCAAGCCCCCTTATGGCCTTCAAAGGCTCCAGAGAGGTCCTGGCAAGGGGCCTGCACCCCGGGTGTCAGCCCTGGGGGACGCCCACTAGGGACGATAAGGATCTATGGACTTCCTGCAGTCCTTCCCACCAGCAGCCCCCGGCTGGCACTGGCTGTCCTGGAGAGGACCCCAAGGCGCTGAGCCCGCGGGGATTTTACACCTACCAGCTACTACGTGTCCAGCCCTGAGATCACAGCATCGCAAAAGCTTGTAACAGACAATCAGTAATAATCATGTGTTGAATGAAGAAAAGAATGAAGAAATGGACGAATGATAATCCCAAGTCATGGATGAGGCTGTCGAGAGTCAAGCCCACGAGGTAATGTAACTCCATAAACATAAACTGACAATCTCCTAGTCCCAAAGGAGAGAGGGGGTGCCCCCTTCTTCAAACAAAAAACCTTGGTCCTGGGGGCACCTAGGTGGCTCAGTCAATTGAGCATCCGACTTTGGCTCAGGTCATGATCTCACAGTTCATGGGTTCAAGCCCCGCGTCGGGCTCTGTGCTGACAACTCAGAGCCTAGAGCCTGCATCAGATTCTGTATCTCACTTTCTCTGCCCCTCCCCTGCTCGTGCTCTCTCTCTCAAAAATAAATAAAAAACATTAAAATTTAAAAAAAAAAAAAAAAACCCTTGGTCCTGGAGGCTGAGGAGGCAACCGAACCCAGGCTCCAGACATGCAGTTTCCAGAGAGCTGCCTTGCCAACACCCCGCTACACTGTGCCCGGGGGGGTGGGGGACACCTGGGTGGGGGGAGCAGCACAAGGGATGGAGAGGGAAGGGAAGAATCTTTAGTAGAAATGACTTCCAGGGATGGCACAGTTCTATGTAAAGCTCCTACTAAGCGTGCCAGGCCTGTAACATGAGACCCTCTTTAAGTCCATCCCTCCCCCCTCCTGACTCCCTGGGTCCCCCAGTCTTGCCTGCAGGATTCGGTCCACTTCTTCTTGGACACCAGGAATCTGGATACCCATCTGACTAGGGTGACCATCTTGCCCCACGATATCTGGGACTTGCCCAGTTTTAGCACTGAAAATCCAATGTCCCAGGAAGCCCCTCGGTCAGCCTATACCCTTGCCCCTAAATTGTGAGCTCCTAAGGGCAGGGACCAGCATAGAGCCTGCCACAGAAGAGGTGTGCAATAAACACTTGTTTAATCCATGCATAAGTTAAGGCTTTTGGTCCCAGGTTCCAGGAGGCCTGAGGGGGGTACAAAGGTGTGCAGCTCATCACACAGCACAGAGCCCCATTCCCAGGTAACCTCAGCGCGTGCACCAGGCACCCAAGGCCAGCATGCCTTGCTGCACTGGAGGCCTTCAAACACGGCTGCTGGAACTGGGAGGTTGCAGGGAACCCCACGCCCCACTGGAGTTCCTTCTGCTCACAACCAGCAGCAGCCCCCTGGGCCCCCCAGATCCTCCCAGCTCCCTCCTGGCCTGGAAGTCATTTCTGAGCAGGTAACATGGCTACTGACCTCCAGGCACCCACTCGGAGCCTAACCGCTCCAGCCTCTTGGGTGCCCAAGCCTTCAGGCTTGACTCTTAAAGGTTTGACAACAGCAAGGTGGATGGTAGAGTGTCCCTTCAGGAGAGGGCAGAAGGGTACTCAGAGAGAGTAAAGAAAAAGGCCCAAAGTACAGGCTTCCTTAGATCTGGCCATGTCAGGAGAAAGAAGAGAATGCAGGACCATTCACTCATCCATCCAGCAAACACATCCACGAACCCTCCAATCAAATGCTGGCCCCTGGGTGAAAAAGGGTGAAAAGCCAAAGTCCCCCCCCTTCACAAGGCCCATGGGTGAGCTGGTCAGGTAGGTACTACAATACACACCTGAACACAGCCAGACAGAGGGGCACCAGGAGGCTGGTTAAAGGAAGCTGCAGGACAGTATCTAACAGTATGATAAGCTGTTCACAGTCTATAGGTAAGTGGAGGGTGAAGCAGAATCTGAAGGAAAAATGCCAAAGGACTACCCCGGCTTTCTAGACTAGGGCTAGGTTTTATTTTCTTCCTTTGGGTTGTCTTTATTTAATAGATCTTCTACAACGAATTCATCTAATCAGCATGAAGCAAGAAAAATGTATTTGGAAAACAAGGGCACGGACCAAGAGCTCCTGGGAGTCCCAGAGAAGGAGGCTGGCCTGCCGTGTGCTCGGAGGTCAGGGATGGCTTCCCGGGGAGGCTGGAAGGACGGGTCTGGCTTTTCCAGGGGAGCAAACTGGGGAGTGGTTCCACAGGCCAGCACATGACAGACTTCAAGGACAAGGGCAAGGTGGAGAGCGGTGACTCAGGCTGGAAAATACGGACAGACTCAACCACAAATGGCCACTGGAGTGAAGAGCTGGATTTTGGTCTCCGGGGCACCGGAGGCCAGCGTCCCTCTGAGCTCTGGCCCATCACACTCCACATCAAATGGGAAGCCACACTTGCCTTTGGAGAAAGAGCTTCCATGGAGCAGTTCATTAACAAGATGGGTGGGGCTGCAGTCCCAAATGAGACGGAGGCTTCCTTCCACTTCTCACCTCCAAGCCAGCCATTGCTACAGCGTCTGGCCATGCAGACGCGCTGGAACCAGTCCCGTCCCGTCCAACAGGCACCAAAACGCTGGCCCCACGCTCTAAGGGGGCTGGCTGACTTAGGAGGCTGGGGCCAGGTGTGACCGGGCCTGGGGCCCCACCGCCAAGAGGTGGACTTCCAGCCGCTAGCAGGACAGCTGCCACCGAACGCAGGGTCCAGGTGTCAGGAGGAAATTAAAACAAACGACCTCGCCGCATTTTTTATTATCCATTCATAAAAAATACAAGAGCAAGATGGGAGAGAAATAGGTCACTTCAGTGAGATTTACAGTGACTTAGAAATCTAAACATCACCCGAAGGTCTTTGGACTCCATCTGGCTTCTGAAGGCCAGGCCGGCCTGACCCAGAAAGGGAAGAGAGAGTCTGGGCACCAGTGACGCAATGGCACCTTCGTCCTCACAGCACAAGTGGCTCCAGGCCACATGACTGCTGGACCCCAGGGAAAAACCCATCAGCAGCCCTCCAGAATGACCCACAGATGATGTACTCTCCACACGGCAGCCACAGTGATCTTTTAAAAACACACACCCGATCAAGTCACTCCTTGGCTTATCCCTTCCAATGGCATCCAAGGCCCTGAAATCACCTGGCCCAAAACCCTCTCAGCCTGATCCCACACCCTCCCGTCACTGCCCGCTGAGTACCTACCCTCCTGGCCTCCTTGCTGCTCTTCCGACCTTCTGTCTCACCTCGGCTTCCCCAGGGCCTTTGCATACACTCTGCTTTCTGTCTGCAGCACTCTCCTCTGGAGCCTTCTCCCACTTATCTCTTATTCATTCCAGATCCAGGGCCAAGACTTATAGAAAACCTACGCTTGCATGATTCAAAATAGAAAAAACCACTAAACTCTATTTTTTAAATGTTTTTATTAATTTTTGAGAGGCAGAGATAGCGCGAGCAGGGGAGGGTCAGAGAGAGAGGGAGACACAGAATCCGAAGCAGGCTCCAGGCTCTGAGCTGTCAGCACAGAACCCAACATGAGGCTCGAACCCACGAACCAAGAGATCATGACCTGAGCTGAAGTCAGACGCTCAACTGACTGAGCCACCCAGGCACCCCAAAAAACCACTAAACTCTAAAAGAGGAGTATCAAAGTCTTGACAAAGCTTTTATTGATTCATCTGTACAAACTCTAATGTTTAAAAAAAATACTTTAAATCAAATTCTTGCAAAAGAATTTCTCTCTCAGGTGGGGGTGACCCTGCCTTACTGGTCACATTCAACTGCACTAAGTTGGATACAATATGGTTGCAGATCTAAATTGGTTGAGATCTCCGTCCCAGTTTCACCACCTCTAGGAAGCCCTCCATGACATCGTATTGCTGCCAACCCACCACAGAGACCGACGTTATTTTCACAGCGCCACGGACCTTCCTCCAGGAGCCCTTACCGCAGCTGTGCCGTCCCCATGGTCAGCCTGAGTCCCCAAGCACACCATCGGCCCCACCCTGCTCACCGTCACAGCCCGCTCAGCACAGGGCCTGGCGCACGGCACGTGCTCAGGCAACAGACTAAGAACTGCATGGACGACCTGAGGGGACAACTCCCATCACAAGCACAGTCCTCCAGGAACCAGGAGGAGCCGTCCCCGAGCTCCTGAGACGAGCCAGTTCCCCTAGCGAATTCACAAAGTCCTTCCAGCAAAGGTTTACAAGCCACCGCGAGGACAGGCTTTAGCCTCCAGCCTCTCTGCTCAGAAAAGACAGATACGTCAAAAACCCGCGAGGAAAGGGAGCCTCAAAGTGCTGGGAGAAATGTAAGGAAGCGGAGATAAACTTGGGCATGCTGCCTCACTTCCGCACCCTGTCTCCCCATGCGATCCCACCGGCCAGGCTCGTGCTGTCCCCAGCAGGTGCCACCCTGCCGGGTACCGCAGAGGCACACATGCGGCTTCTCCCTGAAGTACAGGATTATTAGAACTTGCATCCTCCTTTGTGCCTGGCATGCCATGTTCTTTAACGAAAACACACATCGATCCTACTCCATGCCAGGCGCGGTGCCAACTTCTAGGGACATTGGAGACCTGGCCACAACCTCAACAAGAGCCTTGTCCGGCTCGACGGCCGCCAACCAGGCATGGTACCGGCTCCCTTCAGGGGCACTGCTTTCACGTGCTCAGCATCAGGGAGGTTGCTACTGGCATCTAGTGGGCAAGGCCAGGGGTGCTGAGTGTCCTATAGCACTGGCAAGGACCAGTCCCTCAGAATGAAGACTTGCCCTGCTCAAATGCCACCCCAAGGTTGGAAATTCTAGCACAAGTCCGTGAGCTGTAAACAAGCCAACAACCCGCCTTGACTTGGATATAACAGCCGGAGCCTGGTGTGCCAGAAGCGCACGCTAAAAGAATGTATAATCCCCCGAAGATGAGATCGGCCACACGCGTTCAGCTTTGGCCCCAAGCAAGCCCCAGCGCCCACCACAACGCTCCCGCCCCCTCTCCCCAGGTCCTTCGTGCCTCCACACTTGCTGAGTGATCCCGAAGTCCTTGCTACTCAAGGTGCGGTTGGGGCCCCAGCAGTGTCTGCGTGCGTCCCCTGAGAAGTTGTAGCAAATGCAGAATCTTGCCCCCCCAACTCCCTGGACCGGCCAAATTAGACTCTGCATTTTCACAAGATCCCAAGTGATCCAGGCGCACAGAGAAGCTGGAGAAGCACTGCTCGGGGCTGTCCCAGGACAGGCTCGGGGGCACGTTCTGTTCACAGACCCTGAGGTGACAGCCGGGGATGGAGACTCCAATCACTTCTCACCTCCATCCGCGCCCCTCCCCCGCCCCATGCTTCCAGCACCCTCAGCAAGGGATGGCAGAGAACCTCCATGGAGAACACGGCAGGTGTCATAGGACAGGAGGGCAGCTCTCTTCTCCCTACTCAGCTCAAAGGAGGGAAAACAAGAGAGGGACCTCGTCCCCAGAACAACCCAAACACATCAGACTTAAGAACACAACTGGGGAAGATTCGTACTCATGCCCCAGGTAAGTCAAGGGGTGACACATGTCAGTGCGAGGGCATTACGTTTGTTGTTCCTCAGGTGCCTGCTGGCCATGAGGGGACCCAGATAGAGTATAAAATGAGGGCTGAAATGCCTTCTTCAGAACCACACCGACACCTGTGCGGCCATTCCCAGGCTGAACGTGGGGATGCTCTGGAGTTTCGATCCAAGACCCATCTCATGCCTGCTCTCCCAGCTAGACAGGATCTGACTCCCTTTTGTAGACAGACACCTCAAACCACAAAACTGATCCAGGTACAGTAGCTGACACCAAATAAGTACTGGGGTTATGGGTGAAGGACAGGGTGGATGGATGAGATGGGATAGGACGGGATGAGGTGGGGTGCAGTGGGGATGGAACAGAATGGATAGGATGAGACAGAACATATGGAATGCAAGAATGGTTGGGCCAGCGATGCCAGCTCCTCACCATCAGCCATGGAAAAAGTGCTCATTCAGGGAGACATGTACAAGAACGTTTACTGCAGCAAACAACTGGAAACAACCCAAATGCCCATCACCAGGGGACCAGCTGCATAAACCACGCTATATTCATGCTACACAGTGCCACACAGCAGTTAATAAAAAATAAAAGAGATCTATATACCAACGTGCAAAACTCTCCAAAGCATAGTACTATGTGGGGGGAAAAGAAACCAAGTCGCAGAATGATAGATCCAATATGTTATCATTTATTTTTAATAAAAAAATCAATATGATATTGTTTCTATGGATGCACATGCACCATATTTCATCGAATCTAAGATGCGACGGTTTGTCAAATGCACCATTATTTTACACACCACTAAAAAAGAAAAAACCTGTCAACTAAACCAAGCCCAGCCATTTACTGTAGGACCCATCTCGATTACAGAGATGTTAAAGTGTGTCTTAGGACTCATGTGTTGTTTTCCGTAAATCTGTAGTAGAAGGTCTTGAAATATGCAAGCCAGCACGTGACAGCAAGTTAACCTGAGGTGGGTGGTGGTGGGCAGGATGGAGATGTTAGCCCTACCTGCCTCCGAGGTTTTCACAAATAGAAGACATTGATGTGTCAGTGACCTTTAATAATCTCTAAAAATGTATGCTACATAAAGAGTAACTGAAAGGCGCATCTGCCCCCACTGAAAGGTGAAGCAATGCCGATAGCATTGGACCAGCCCATGAGTCACAGGAGAAATGGGGACTTTCCGAGGTGATAAGCCAGGGTGGGGCTCGGGTGGGCGGGCCAGTGGGATGCCGCAAAGCTTTGTAAGGAGAAGGAAGCGCTTAGGAATGTCCAGTGGGGAAGTGTCTCGGAAAAAAGAAACGACAGGAAGAGAACTGGACGGGGCGGGGGAGAATACACAGTCTACTCACAGACTAACATCAAGGCTACTCGGGGGCCTGGGGGTGTCCCCCCAAACAGCCCCTTCATCTACCCTTGCCGTTCTCCACAGAAGCATCTGGAAAGTCATAATGCCATCCTGAATGCATCACTCACAAGGGATCTCCTTGGACTCAGGTTTCTAATTCCGCCTTAATATCCAATTCTGTGTGTCAGGGAGAGCGGAACCTCGGCCTGCAGCAGCCGCGTCACCTTGCCCTGCGCACAAATAAAAATAGCTTTGGTGCTCAGGGCACAGGTTTCCTTGCCCTATCCTCTGGGGGTCCTGGGAGCGGTGCAGCGGCGAATGGAAACCACGTGCAACATAAATACATAATGAACAAAGAGCCTCCTCAGAAGCATCCCTGACCTTCCTGCTGGTCCTGACTTCCCCCCTGCCATTGTCCCCAGCGAAGCCATAAATGGAATGACACCGCGGAGGGGGGTGACGGCCACAGAGTGCCTTCCTTGCCAATTTCTCCAGTAGTTAAGCAGTAAATGGTGTTAATCGGAATGATAACCTATTCCATTCTCCATTTATGCAAATAACAAAGTTTTGGCAGCGCAGGCCGTGATTTGAGCAGCTACACCTGCCAGGAGTCAGGCGTCACGTCTGACAAATGTGCTCCCCTGTTCGCATGATCCGTGGCATTACAGCGAAGACCAAACCACAGACGAGCGCCATATCCCGGGGAAAAGAGAAAACCGAAACCCGAAACCCCCCAAGGCAACCTGACGAAGCCCCAAGCCCAGAGACAAACACGGAGACAAACACGTGGCTCCAACCCCCCAAAACAGATTCCCACAGGAAAGTCCCCCTTTTATAAACTGGGGTTGATCTCCGAAATCTGAATGTGCCCTGGGGAGCTGACCAGCAGGCTCCCGTGCTTTGGGGCTCCATTTAGGTTCAAGCATGGCTCCAGCAGAGACCTGAGGTTAGGAAGGGACCGTCAGGGTATTTGTTCTCCTGCCCCTCTCTGGGTGACAGGCAGCCTTCTGGGGGGGTCCCAGCGAAAGCTCCTCCTCCCTCCAATGTCGCCAGGAGGTCCCCAAAATGCTCCCCCATCCCGTTGGCTTTCCTCTGCCCTACCCACCTCTACCGTACCCACCTCCATAAAGGGCTCTTTATTAAACGCTCTTCAATTACCTCATTTGAATGTACCATCTGTTTTCTGCTGGGACCCTCACTAAGGGGGTATCTTTTAAACAATTTTTAAGTAAATGTGTCGACACAAGGTGTTTGTTAAGATGGTGATAAAAAGACTTTAGAGGATGCAGTGTAAAGTATGTCATCAGAGGCAGTGACGAGAGATTAAAAAAAAGAAAAATCAGTGATGAGGCAAGTGGCCTACAGCAAAGGCAGACAGAGGGTGAAGCCTCCCCAGGCCCCCCCAAGGCCCTTCTCTCTGTGACCCTGATGGGACCCACCCCCCCACCGGACCCTTCCCTCTGTGACCAGACCCCCCCAGGGCCCTTCCCTCTGTGACTGTGACTGGAACACCCCCACAGTGCCACCCCACCGGTGTTCCTCAAATCCCACCCAGGGACGTGGGGGTCTTCCCATGCTCCACAGGCAGGGGGGCACTGGGGGGCAGCAGCCCAGTTGCACTCAGCCATCCCCATGCGCATCCCAGGCATCATGATGTGTTTGTCCGTCCGTCCACCTCTCCATTATGTCTCTCCTACCGGAGCAAAAGCTCCGGAGGGCAGGGATCTGCTACATCCGGGACACCCGGCCAGGGCTTGGCATGAAGTAGTGACCTCACAAACACTAAAGGTCCAGAATCCAAAACATCCCTACCCCCTGGAAGAGCAAACTACACCCCCTGTTTTGTTTTATGGTCCCAGGAAGCAGGTGGGAAACAGTGTTGGAGGCAGGAAGGGAGGTGGGGCTCAGTGGCCTTTGAGGAAAAGGCTCCTCTCCAAGCCTCAGGAGACTCCACAAGGACTCCTGGTCCTTAGCCACCCACAGGAGTGACAAATGGAACCACCTGGCCCCACCTGGGCCACGTCCCACAAATCATTCAATACATATCTCCTGAGCACCTACTATGTGCTGGGCCCTGTGCTAGGCCAGAGCCAGACGCAGGCATGAAAAAGATAGAGCAGGACATTGTTCTCAAGAGGTCACCTTCTAGTCACAAAGACAATACCCAAAAAGAAAATCAAAAAGAAAATCTGAAATGACAAGATCTGCCAGGAAGGAAATCAAATGGGACAATTTGATAGACAGTGAAGAAGACTTTACCTGAGGAGACGGGGCATCAAAGAGGGCCCTGTGTAAACGACATTGGAGCTAAGATCCAAAAGGAAATGAAGGAGCGATCTTTGTGAAAACCTGAAAAAGCTTCCAGGTGGAGAGCAAAGGTGGAGCAAAGGCCCTGCGGCAGGAATAAGCACAGCCAGTCCAAGACTCAAGAGGAAGGACCCGGCAGGAGTAAGGGAGGCCAGGAGAGGCAGGACCAGGTCAGTGAAATGGCTTCATTCTAAGTGCACCTAGACAGGGGCACAGTCAGGTGACAGTTGGCCTGGGAACAGAAGCTGGGACAGAGCTGGAAGGCCACAAGCAGATGCCAACCACCCCTCCTCCCCAGTCCCCCTACGACCTGCCCTCAGCTACCTCCTCGCCACCTCCTCACCACTCAGCCCCTACCAGCCCTCAGAGGGGTCAGACCCGGTCCAGGACGTCTGGCCTGTCACCTCCGCGATTTGGCAGTGCTGACACACACAGCCAACCACTCGGCAAGGCCAGGGCTCCCAGCATCCACGGCAGAGGGCTTAGGGAGGGGCTGGCTGTGTGTGTGCTCCCCCCACCCCACCCCTGACCCCAAGACAATGTCCATCCCCCCGCAACCTGCACAGCTGCCTCCCAGCCCGTCTTCCCAGATGCCCCGCCCCCCTCCCTGGAGCAATGATGTCATTCCCAATGGCAGCCAAATTCTAGCCAGTCAACTCCAAAATAAAACTGTTTAACACAAAATGAAGCATTTTATAATCCCCTGTACGTTTTTTTTCCCTGAGCTGGCACACACGGCGTTTAAAAACACTGCCAAAACACTCAACCAATAGTTCAGTTTTATTTTAGACCAGAGCCAGAGTTAAATTTCAGATTTCCTTGCTCTTTTTGCTGTTCTTAAAGCCCAACCCCTCCCCCACCCCACCCCTCCCCCACGCTCACTCCCACCCCCACACCTTTGCCACAGCATCGAAAGCAGTAGCTAACTCCCTCTCTGAGGCCAGGCCTTGGATCCCCTGCTGGCTGCGGCCCTTGAACCACACGGCCCAGCCAGCAGGGGATAAATTTGGTTGATTTCCCATTTTGTTTGGGGATGTTCATTTTTCCCCGTTTAGGGTGTCGTTTTCAGGATGCCAGTCACAGGATCTCAAAGTTCAGAGGAACCTAAAAACTCACCCAGTGCCAGCCCCACCCCAATATCCCACTGCCCTCCCCCTGCGGCCATCCCATGTGTCATCTCCAGCCTTGTGAGGTCCCTTGCCACCAGGAAGTTGGACCTTCTATGTGGACCAGAATGGGTGTCCCGGTGGCCTTGAGAACCGGTCTTGGCTCTGTCCCTTGGAGCATCAAGGCTAAGGGAGGGAGGGCTGGGAGGTTCCTTCCTTGCTCCCCAAGCAGCTCTAGGGCACAGCTTTGACCAGACCTTCTGCTACTCAACCGTCCCCCTCCGTTAATACTTTTATCCAGAGGTGACAGTAAAAATATCAACCTCCGGATCACTATCCTAGGAAGAGACACCAGCCGCGAGGGTGGGTCTGGCCAAGCTCATGCGTATCCGAAGTCAGGTCACCTACTCTGGGCTCTTTGGTTAAACAACCTAAACTCCATTCGCTTTGGGCCGAAGCTGCCTCGCAGCACCCATTCCCCGTCTCTTCTGCGGCAGCACCCTGTTTCCCTCTGGGGAACGGCTCTGGCTCTGCCATTCAGAGCACTTCGTTTGGTCTGAGCCGAAAGCCAACATAGTATTCATCGGAGCCACAAGTCACAGGAAAACCGGGGACCCCAAGGCCTGGAGTTAGCCGCCCCTGGAGCTAGCGCCGACTGCATCTGGGATTTCTAGTGACCTGAGCCACTAAACTCCCCCACATGATTTAAACAGATTAGGATTAACTTTCCAACACCAGCCGCTGAGAATCCTGCAGGTAGGGCTTCGAGGCCTCCCCTTCCCCATCTTCCCCGAACCCCTGTCCCGCCCGGGTCGCTCCGGAAACATACGAACAGAGGGAGCACCTCCCTCATCCTGCTTCTGCTGACACAGACCCAGAGCACACTAACCGTTTAGGCAGGGAAGCGGCGCCTCCTTCTCCCCACTCCTACTGCTCACGTGGGCCTCGGCCAGCCCTCAGTTACCCCGCAGAGGGAACCAAGTGGTCCTTTAGCACAAAACCACTACCTACAGGTCCGTTAAGAATCTCGCGGCCAAAGCCAGCAAGGGGCGTGGTGCTGGAAAAGGTAACCACTCTCTGCCCCATGTCTAAAATAGGTCTGGGCTCACAGTAGGTGCTTTAAAAAGTCATTCTAGGGGCACCTGGGTGGCTTGGTCGGTTGAGCATCCAACTTCAGCTCAGGTCATGATCTTACAGTTCGTGGGTTCGAGCCCCACATTGGTCTCTGTGCTGGCAGCTCGGGGCCTGGAGCCTGCTTCCGATTTTGTCTCCCTCTCTCTCTCTCTGCCCCTCCCTGCTCATGCTCTGTCTTTCTCTCTCAAAAATAAAAAAATAAAAAAATAAAAAAAGTCATTCCAGGAATGAATGAGTGAATGCATGAATGCATAGATCCTGTGGTTCTAAGGCCCACATTTTCCTTCGACCAGTAGTTTGCTTTGTTCTTTTGGGTGCTGGGAGTTGTGGCCAAGGTGAGGGACCCAGGAACAGGCCATCGACAGCTTTCAGCTATAATAAAGGACTCTTTCTTGGAGAACAATGCTTTCTGGTGGCCCCTTTGACCCCAGAAGCAGGTCAGGATCCAGCTGGAGGCTATTCCGATCTTTACCTACAGGCATTTCTCAAAGCTTTTCAAATCTCAAATTGGAGGAAACCAAGATTGATGGCTCAGGAAACACAATTTTCAGGTCTTTATGGCCACCAGAATGAGGAATGCGCAGGCTCACCTCCAGGAGAAAACAAGAGGGCCTCTGTGAGGGCCTCTGGTCCCCGTGCACCCTGTCCGGTCCCCCAGGCAGGGACAAGGGCAGCTGGACTCGTTTTAGAGCCCTGAAGGGAAGGGACTGACCAAAGCACCACATAATCCGCCCTGGGTTTCTCGGTGACCCAGAGATTGTGCAGCTCTATGTGTCTACATCGGGGGGGAAACACTTAGTATTGAAATACCTATAGAATAAAGGGGAAAAAATCTTGTTATTGTGATTTTGGAATACTTTGTCTGCACCCTTCTTCCCCCTGAAGCTGAGGGTGGATGGTGTGACTTTGGTCACCCTGGGTTTCGCAGGTTTCACAGATGCTTCTCCTCACTATCTGGGCACCTCAGCCACTCAGCCCTCGGGGCCAGACCAACCTGATGGCCGCCCAGCCTCTCTCCAGCCTGGGCCCCATGTCCTGAAGGCCCAGCAGCTGGAGGATGCCCCCAGGGCATGGCCTTCCTCACCCACGACTCTGCCCTTCAAATCACCAGGAGGCAGAGGATGGGGGAAGGGAGGGTGGGCCCACCTCTGTGGGACCCTAAAGTAGGAGCACAACTTCCATGAAGTTTATAATTCAAGGGTCAAAGTCACTCTTCCCCAAGAAGCAAAGAAAACGTCCTGTCCAAGTGACGTGAAGTTGGTGGGTCTGGCACCAGTCCTCTGTCCATCTTGGTGCCGCACTGCCTCCCCAGAATTACTAGCTACCTCCTGGGGAAGAGGGGGACTTCTTGGCTTTACACACCAGCTATGTTGAGAATAAGGTCAGAAGGTGCTGCGCTAGGTGATCTTTGAGGAATCTGCCCTCCGCTCTGAAAGGAGATGGCTGCATCCTATCAAGAGCAAAGTGAATGGACTTGACCATGGATAGCCAGCAATCTGGCATCTGATTCTATATTGTACTCCTCCATATCTGTTTTAATGTTTGTATATTTTTGTGAGAGAGAGCAGGGAAGAGGCAGAGAGAGGGAGACAAGATCCAAAGCAGACTCTGTGCTGACAGCAGAGAACCTGATGCAGGGCTCAAACCCACAAATCGTGAGATCATGCTATGAGTTGACGTCGGACACTTAGCTTAACCCAGTGAGCCACCCAGGCACCCCTCTACTCCTCCATATTTGCCTTAAGAAGACATTTGAGTTTCCTGGTACCATCCTGGGAGGCTGTCCCCAATTCTCAGTCCCCGGGTATGCATGGAGGTGCCCCGACTCCCATCACCCTGAGCCTAGCTACTAAGCAAGTCCGTCTCCCCCTGGCCTCAGTGACGCCTGCGGGAACGAGCCTTGGTCACCGCTGCTCTGCTAAGCATCAACCTCAGGACTTCCGTCCTGGCAATCAGAGAGAGGGGTAGAGCCTGGAGGTGCACCTCTGCGGCTGACACCTGGGGACGGGGTGTGTAGAGACAGCCTTGGAGCATGTCCTTAATGGGCCACGCTGGCAGCCAGCCTTACTTCTCAGTTCCTTGAGCCAATGACTCTGCCTTTGTTCCGCTTGTCAGTGGGAGTTGAGTAGGCAGATAGCACTGAGGACCTACTATGTGCCAGGCAACCCAGAGGCTCATGGCGACTTCACTTTCCAACTAGATTATACATTCCTTGTTAATAGGAACCCTCCCTCTCTCTCTCTCTCTCTCTCTCTCTCCCTCTCTCTCTCTCTCTCTCTCTCTGTCTCTCTCTGTCTCTCTCTCTCTCTCTCTCTCTCTCTCTCACACACACACACACACACACAGAGCCCTAGGCTTAAAGTAGATATGGTATTACTTCTTGCTGGCATGACATATGCCTTCTGGAAACTTCCAAGCAGTAATAGATCACAGCAGGATGGACCCAGAAATACACACGCGACCAACCTGAAGGCCAGCTTGGGGTCTGTGTTTTCCTCCCCGGACCCTGAGGTCCCGCTGGGCGTACATCCTGGCCCTAACAACAGGAAGCGGGTGGAAGGTTTGGCTGCTGCAGGGAAGGGAGTGGAAACCAGGATCCAGACTGCACCAGTCCAAGGCCAGCCCCCTTCACTCTCCCAAAGGCCTCCAGAGTCTCCTCACTAACGCCGGTCCCTGGCGGTGTTTGTAGCACACATTCCTGGCATCAGGTGCCACGCCTGAATTCCATCCTTGCCCACCCCTACACAGAAAACAACCCATCCTGGGGCACAGGATTCAGAAAACCATCAAGGCCATCAGGCTAGCCGGGTGGGAAAGAAGGAAAGATCCTCTCCAGTTTGGAGAGAGCCCCCAGAATCCTCAGAACACACACATGGTCACACCTTTTCCCGTGGAAACCAAGAGAGACATGGATTCTTCCCACCGTGACCGCTGCCTTCCACACTGTTAGATTTGGTGTCCAATTTTTGGAGACACCTGAAGGCCCTGCAGCGTTTGCTCCACATAATCAAGTCAAGGGGGACACATCCTATAAACCCGCAGGCTTCCCAGGAGGTGAATAACAACACCAGCATCTGAAAAACAACTCCCCTCTGTAGGACCCCCAGGAGCCAGGGCTCACCCGCCGGAGCCCAGAGAGAATCACGGTCCCACACAGCCAGCTTCCCAGGCACCTTCGCATCGGGGACTCGGAGAGCAGGGCGTAGGCAGTGTAGGGAGGGTTCTAGTCTCACCATGAGCCGAGCAGACCCAGACTGGCCAGTTACTCACCTGGCCATCCCCTCCCCTCCCAAAGGGCAGCGCACTGATAGGACAGTGCACACAGTCAGCATTTCCAGAGAGCTGTGGGCTATGATGTCTTTTCGCAGGGAAGCAGCTTTGTATTTTTTTTTTTTTTAGTGTTTGGGGGGGGTGGGGAGGGGAGGATGAGTGGGGGAGAAGCAGAGAAAAAGAGGGAGACAGAGAATCAGAAGCAGGCTCCCAACTGTCAGCACAGAGCCCAGAGTGGGGCTCAAACTCATGAACCACGAGATCATGACCTGAGCCAAAGTTGGATGTTTAACTGACCGAGCCACCCCTGGAAGCATCTTTTTAAAGGCACTGGGGAAGCCTGCTATTTAAAGGGCACCTAGGGCACGTCACCTCGAAAGTTCCAGAATGCTTTTGTAAAGTGAATACCTTCTCTACTGAGTTACCTTTTACTTAAAGAAACAGTTCCTACACCCCCAGCACCCAGAAGGGTCCCTACACAGAGCACGTGCTCAATAAATAGTTATTCAATGAAGAAACCATCTCTTCCTTCTGTAACTCTCCCTTCTGATGATTCATTAATTGAAGACCTACTATGTCCAGGCATGGTTTGAGGAGCCTTTATTTTTGCTCTCTCACACCTCCCAGTCCTTGACCCATGGCATTGCCACTGTGTACCTTACTGCAGACAGCTCTTACCTCACAGAGGCTGTGGCCTCCTTGGGTACAAAATAAGCAAACCTTCCTTGAGCACCTACTACGTGTTCTAGCCATAGGCCAAGGCCACCCTGAGAACAGAGAGGAGTGCAATGCGCTCGTAAACATTTTAGTCTTTGCCAGTCTGGTTGGTTAAAAATAGTAGGTATTTTCCTCTGGTTTAAATTTACAGTTCTCCTACTCCAAAGAAGTTTCTTACTCTTCCTAAATGTGTAGAACCCACTAGCACATCTTTTTCTAGTTCCATTTATGTCCTTTGCACATGGGAGGTATTCCAAATATCTAAAGCCCAGTGCGGCCCAACCAATCTGGGCAGGAGCTGGCCTCAGGCAGCTCAGACTTTCCCTGCTTTCCTGTTGATTTATTGGTTATTTTCTTAGTGTTGGTAGGAGCTCCCTACACATTAAGGAAAAACAGCTTTTGCCTGTGATATGTGTCTTTGGTTTGATTTATTGTGGTTTTGGCAATGCAAAAAGGTTTTATTTTTATGTGGTTGGATATCTGTCTTTTGTTTTATGGCTTCTGGGTTTAGGGTTATATTTAGGAAAGGTTTCCCCACTCTGATACTCTTATATTTTTTAAAAACTCACTCATGTTTTCTTTTAGTATTTTTAAGTTTTCTTTTTCTGTTTAGATTTCTGATCCATTTGGGATTTGTTCTGGCGTGAGGAGGAGAGAGATCCAATTTCCTTTCTTCAGGATGGCCACCGAGTCATCTCAGCCCCGGTTACGGAGTGACCCCTCTGTGATCTGCTGACTCACAATGACACCTTTCTCTTACACTAAGTTTCCAGTTCTGTTCAGGTCCCACTCTGCTCTCCGCATCTGTTCCACACCGCTTAGATTCCTGCAGCTTCAGAATGTGTTTCAAAATCTGACCTGGAAGGTACCTGGGTGGCTCAGTCGGTTAAGCATCCGACTCTTGATCTCAGCTCAGGTCTTGAGCTCAGGGTCATGAGTTCAAGCCCCGTGCTGGGTTCCATGTTGGGCATGAAGCCTACTGTAAAAAAGAATGAATGAATAAGTAAATAAAAATTTTTAAAAATAATAAAATCTGATATACTTACCAGCCCTTCCATCATTCCTCTCATTCAAAATTTTCTTCCCTTTCCCTGCATGCCTATTTTTCCTTATGAATGTTAGAATCAGCCTGTCCATTTCTAACCAAATCCCATTGTTACTTTCAGAGGCTAACGTAAAGTTAACGGGTTAATTTAGGGGAAATTGACATAGGTACAATATTGACTCTTTCCATCCAAGAATAAGGACTGCCTTTTCATTTATAGATCTCTCTTCTGTGTCCCTCCATAGTTAATTTTGCTTGTTTGTGTGTCCTCTCTAATCATCTGAATGTTGCTTCCTGGGCTTGTCCCCTGGTCTTTATGCATTCTGTGCCTACCGTGAACAGGATCCTTCCTTCCTCTGTGTTTTCTAGCCGGATGCTCTTGGCATGCAGGAAAGCTCTTGATGTGGGGGTATTAATTGTGCGCAAGCCCCCAGGCCTTTTGCACTGCGAGACGCCGGCTGACACCAAGGCACCGTGCACGCTCCCCACGGGCAGAAGGAACTCGCGCCCTGCACCTGTGCACTTGGCAGCGCATCGCCCACTCCTTTTTGCCCACATGGAACCAGCACGAGGGGCACCCTGAGCAATAAGGCAGGAAGGGCCCCCACCCATGCTGTCGGAGCGAGAGAGGGCCTGAGCCGGCACACAAAGGCAAGATCCCGCCAGCCGGCGGACAGGAACGAGGCTGGCAAAGGTGCCAGCCTTCACGCAGCCCCAGCCCTGTAATTAGGGCCCACAGGTCACTCTGGCCACAGCTGAACAAACCAGGGTGTAATTAACTTTCTACCCGGCTTTTTACACAGCAGCATTTCACCTTCGCCAGAAAAGGCGGGTCTGCCTTTCCGAAGGGGTGAGGGAAACACTCAGTGCTCAGGAAGTGGGGGGCAGCCAAAGGGGGAGCAGCAAAATTACCCCCCAGGGAGCACATTTTTTGCTGTTGTTATTTGAACAAACCCCTCCCGATTTTTTTTTTCCTTTTTTTTTTAAGTTGAGCCTTCAAAAAAGCTATGTCTGTTTGGAATTTAGTTGGAAATTGCTTAGTGTCCCCAGTCTATGTTCTCTGCACAAGCTGTGTGGACCTTGAATCTTAAATCAAGCTCTGTAATCTTCATCAAGAATCCCTAACTCTCTGAGCCTCAGCTGCCCAATGTGTAAAATGGGGATGCATGGTAAAAAGAAAAAAAATAGGATCTCCCTGCTGGGACTGTCACGAGGACTACGTGGAATCATTCCTTGACCCAACAAGCACATATTAAGCACTACTGTGTGCCAGGCACTGAGCTAGGACATGGCTCTTGTCCTGAACCTCAAAAGTAGTGGGGGAGACCAGCAATAAACACACTAAAAGCTATGGCTCAGTCGGTTTAGTGTCTGGCTCTTGAGTTTGGCTCAGGTCATGATTTCACATGTCAGGCTCTGCGCAGAGCCTGCTGGGGATTCTCTCTCTCCCTCTCTCTCTGCCCCTCTCCCTCAAAAATAAATTAATTGGGGAGCCTGGGTGGCTCAGTCGGCTAAGCCTCTGACTTCGGCTCAGGTCATGATCTCACATTCGTGGGTTTGAGCCCCACGTCGGGCTCTGTGCTGACAGCTCAGAGCCTGGAGCCTGCTTCCGATTCTGTGTCTCCCTCTCTCTCTGCCCCTCCCTGCTCATGTTCTTTCTCTCTCTGTCTCAAAAATAAATAAAAACCTTAAAATAAATAAATAAATATAAATAAATTAATTGATTTAAAGAAAACAACTATTGCCAAATAACTACTGAATCTGACCTGCGTTGTGCACTGTGTCAGGGGTAGGGCTGCAGGGAGAGCCATCAGGGAGGCTGCAGCCCACACGTGGAGCCCTAGGGGGCCCTGGGGACCCCGTGTGCTTCAAGCATGCCCCTCTGTGCCCAGTGTGGAGCATGATCTGAGTCACAGACCAGGAAATGGCTCCTATAGCCAAGAAACCAACACTCAGCTCCAACCTGGTCCTGAAGGCAACTTCTATAAGTGCCTGGACAGGCCCGGGATTGGAAGCCTCAGTCCTCCTAAAGGACTCCATCTGCCTCTCCCTACCTACCATGAAAACCCAAACCCCACCAGTGGTGCTTTTAGCAAACAGGGTAGCGATCTCCAGAAGCCGTCGGGTGCCCCGGCCCTGGGGACCTGCCACATTCCAGGACTGGCCCAGTGCACGTCGCGGCCGACAGCCCTGTCTCATCACAAGGAAGAGCGTCCCTATGAAAGTCAGATCTAAAACATTACCACAGCACAGATCCAGCACCCAGATGTCCTCGGGCAGTCAGCCTCATTAATTTGGGCCAAAGCCGCAGTCAGTCTAAATCACAGAGTATCCTTAAAAGGTAGTATTTGTACCAGAGAACCGTAAAACATTCCACCTGAATCCAGACGGAAGGTCCACGGCTGACCTGCTTCAATGAGCACATAAAAAATTGGAATCAGTCCCTGGGTAAATCAAACCTCTCTCGTACCTGCTTCCACAGTGCCCCAGGAAGTTCCCAGAGATACTTTCTACGGCAATTGAAGTCCTCTGGGCTTCTAGAAGATGATGAAAAACACCCGCCTGCAACCGTTTATAGGGTCCAAACGTGCTTGGCCAACACTTCACAAACTGGGTCAACGTAAACTTCGGCTCACTCCCCGTTCTGACATCATTCAAGTTAGTAGGGCCTGAAGTAATGGAGACTTTCTATCATCAGTGCGGACAGCCACAAACGTCCTGGATTTTCCTCATCTGCTGCCTACCGATGACGCTCCGTGAGGCACAGGCAAGCCCATCACAGGCAACAAACAGGCCTTTGTGAACTCTGTTGTAGAAATCCTAGTCTCCCGGCAGACTGGTTTAAACTTGTTATTTTTGTAATGTACAGACACAGGATCAGCAACCCAAGTTTTATCTGCTTGAGTGCTGCTGTATTAAAAAAAAAAAAAAAAGAGGGATTCCCTTACCCCTCACCCCCCAAAAAGGGATAACGGAGAAGATCATGTCCCAGCATGGGAATCCATTCAGAAAATGCTCAGGAACCAATGCAGAATACAAAATGGCAAGTGTCCCTGACGCCAAGCCCATAAACGTGTCGCCCTGTGGGCAGGGGTGGGTGGGGAGCACGGAGGACTCAGTTCTGGGGCTGTACGCATCAGCAGAGCGGATGGCTCCTTGCTGAACTCACTCCGTGTCATAAGGATGTCGTGTCTGATGCATTGCGGGCTTAAGGCTGGTTTCTCCTTGGACACAAATGAGAGACAGTGAAGCAGAAAGATGGAAAGAGGGAGAGAGAAAGAGGTCTGGGTTTGTTTGGGGTTTTTTTTTAAGTTTGTTTGTTTGCTTATTTATTTATTTATTTATTTATTTATTTTGAGAGAGAGAGAGTGAGAGGGGAAGAGGTGGAGAGAATCCCAAGCGGGCTCCGCACTGTCCCCGCAGAGCCTGATGGAAGCTCAACTCACAAACTGTGAGATCATGACCTGAGCTGAAACCAAGACTCAGACATTTAACTGACTGAGCCACCCAGTGCCCTGAGGTCTGGGTTCTTGAAGTTCATGCTTCAGCAGCCTCTCCTGGTCCCAGCAGAGCCTCTCCTGTTAAGGGACAATGGAGAGAGTACCCTCTCAGACTCCAGGATCTCAGCAAAAGCGAGGCTTCCTGGGTGCAGAGTCCCGGGGGCCAGCCCTCCCCATGAATGCCACCAAGGCCATCCTGGCAAGAGGCCCCCCACCTTCTGTGGTGAACTTCCTTCACCTCAGAAAATCTCCAAACCTCAGCCACACTCCCAGATTCTGATGGAACAGAGCACTGCCCCACCCCCACCCCCATGGCCACAGCCACAGAAAGACACAGGAAGAGCCAAGAGGCCACCCTGCTAAAGCGGTTTTCAAGAAGAACCACATTTAAGACACGCCCCCCCCAAAACGCACCCCACTCTACCCTGAGGGACACACCTGCTGGGTATCTCCACATTCCAACAGCGACAGCCCTCTCGCAGAGCATGAATGGGGACGAGTGTTGTTCACACTCAAGGCTTAATTCTGAGTCCAGGAGGAGAGGACAGTGGGACTGACAGGTGGCACTGCCCTTAGGACCCCAAACAAAACTTGTTTGTTCCCTCAGAAACATCCGCCGAGCACCCAGGGCCTGCCCAGCCTCAGCAGAGTGTGGCCGTCTCTGAAATGGTCTTTATCAGTCTCTTGAGGGTCCACCTTTTCCTCCAGGATGAGAGAGTGGCCACCCTACCCACTCGCATCGTCCCTGGTACAGTGACTGGAGGACCCATGATGAGCGTCCAGCAGGCCTGGGGGCACATTTGAGCGACCACATTTTGAGCCAGTTCAAACTTTTAAAGCAGAAGCCAATTTTCACACATCTGCCAAAGCCCAATGGATAAATAAAGGCTTTTTAACATGGACAGCTCTGGAGCAGGTGTCAGAGTCCCCCTCGGTCGGACAGGCCCCAATACCCACCCCAATGGCTCCAGAAACCTCTCAGGGGACGCAGTGGGAAACGACTGCAGATCAGAGAGTGTGCAGGCAGCCTAGAGAAGGACCTGTCTTGAAAAATATGCCCACAATTCCCAATGATTTATCCTGTCACTGGGTAATCCTCAGAACCTAAGACCTGGGAGAAAACTGCTCCTCGCCTATTTCTTCCACATCAGGGAGACTCTCCCAGACTGGGTCACACCTTGAGAGGGCGGTAATGAATTTCTCAGGGATGCTATTAGGCAAGGTCATTTCCCATAGTCTTTTAAGGAATTTCTGACTCCCTTCCAATGCTCCAGGGCTTGGCGATATTCCTGGCTCCCATATCCCCATGGAGGTCGTTAGTGGGTCCTGTTAGGAAGCAGGCAGGGGTATTGGTGGCTCTCTGCAGCCTCAATAAGGATGGCTGAACACCCTGTAGATAGAGCTACCATGATGTCAGGCTATGGAGAGAAGAGACAGCCATTGGGAAAAGAATCCTGCCCAGGACGGAAGCACAGTTAGCTACTATTCCCAGCACAGACCCTCCGATTTACAGCCTTGAAGCCTCACATTTGTCCTTTCCCTCCTAGAAGCACCACCATTCTCAAAGGGGTGGACAGAGACAAGAGTATTTCCTTGGTTCTGAAGAATGGCGCAGTGTGGGGATGGGACCTAGCTCCAATGGGCACAGAGACTCCGGGAAGCAGCATTCCACAGGGGTCCACAGGAGGGCCTCAGGAGCCCCACATCAATGCTAACCGAGACCCACAAGTTCTTTTACACTTGGCAAATAAAGACAATCACTTTTAATTAGAAGATCAATTAACTGATTGTTTTCAAAGTCAGTGACAATATTTCATTCTCGTATAATTAAGATTCCACCTCAGTTCTCGGCTAAATCAAGAAATACACAGGTATCTATTGTTTTCTCAAGGGTGAGAGTACAAAACCCAGGGTCCTACAGAGGTCCTGGTTCGGCCACCACATCACTAGATGACCTCAATCCATCTCCTTTCCCTCCGAGTGCCTCAGGATTCTCCCTCAGGAAACGAGGGCACTGAAAAGCCAAGCCCATACATCCCTTCCAATTCTGATTCTAAGCTTCTAAGTTGGCCATTGCCTCTGCCTGTGGTTGAAATATCACAAGTTCCAAACAACTGGTGTTTGGTTTGCTTTGTCCCAAAACGTCCAAAACTATAAGAGTCCTCTTGGGCCCACCGTTTTAGTGTCTGTTCCCTCCAGAGGTTGAGAACGAGGGACTTGGTCTAATCAGGGCTGTGCAGGTATAGGCGTCACTAGAGGGAAAGTCATAGCTCCCCAAACACTTGGCTTTCACATTTCTAAAAAGGCATGAAAAGTAGAGAAAGCAAGAATTTTGAGTCCCAACATACGTCCTACCAGCCAATTTCCCCCCAAAACAGGTGACAGGCCCCCTTTGAAATAGTGGTCTGAGACTTTAGTTCCTTTCCCCCACAAACCAGCATCCAAAGTGTTTCATCAACATCCATGGTGGAGAGAGATGCCAGCGATAGTTGTGTAAGGAACACGGGTGCCCTGGACTCCTCGCTCAGGGCCTGGAAATATGTCGACCCCCTCCCCCTGGAGAATGGCTGCCACACCCCTATGCAACACACATGCCCCCATCTTCCACTCCATCCACCCCACATGACCCAGACACACAGACACACATGACTCACAAAGTCTTAAACTGTTCCTGCAAAGCCCTGCCTTGGCCACATTCTCTGAGGCTGTCATGACACAAGAACCAGGGCCACAGTCTTGGCCAACTACAGGTTGGGCAGAACAGATCCCCGCCACCCTCGTCCTCTTCAGAGAAGCAGGAGGCCAAGCAAAGAGGCGGAACCAGGTGCCTTTCTGCCCGTGCAGACATTCTGCCCGTTGGCCTTTGAAATCCTCCCCGTCCCACACATGCCCTGCCTCGGAGCGCATCCTTCACGCAGCTTTCCACACTTAAGCTACTTAACTGTGCACTAACAACCTCTTAATTGCTGGGTTTCCAAAAGGCCTTCCAGAAATCCAGGGTGCAGGCCCCACCCACTCGTGGCCCACATTCTATAGGCTGCCATTTGGGGAAGCTGAGACAGGGCGTCTCCACCAAATTCCTGCCTGCCAGAAAGCTGTTGCTTTTATTTTTAATTTTATTTAAAAGGCGGATACAGGGTACCCAATGCACCACAATAAAATGACATTAACTGTAAAATTACATTATTAATTCTTTAATCTCACTTGAGGCTTCAAGCTGTTGCTATGTCCAATTATCCGTATAACCACCTGTCAGAATCTCGGTGCTATTTAGCATTACCTCCAGGACAGCGGTGGGCCCGGTGGTCCGTCAGGTCTGCCAGACACTCGAAGTCCTGCTGACAGTGATCGCAGGTGTAAATTGACTCATCCTCCATGTCTTCATCGTCTTCATTTCTCTCCTCTTGACTTGTCTCGCTGTTCCTGTCTTCCAGCGCACGGCTGGTTTTCCGATCACACTCCGGCTCTCCTTCCAGGCCTCCTGCCAACAGGAAGAATACAGTCCATGTCAGCTGACGGGGTCTTGGGAAAGGGTTTTAAAAGGCTCGCCCAGCGTTTATTAAGATACATTTAATTACTCGACTTCCCAGGGTTCATTATTCTTGACACCTCTCGGTATATTAATATACGGGGTTTTTTATAGCATGTGGAGCCGTAATTCTCAACTAGATTCTTTAATTCTCGGTGCAAATCTTCTAGAGGGATTTCCTGTCATCTTCCCTCTGTGCACGGATGCTGGGGGTCGTGACCCGTCGCAGAGGTGAAAATGCCTTAGTGTTTTGTCTCCTGAAAACCCAGTTCTCTGACACACTTCTCCAGAGCCTCCACCAGCCGCTCCCGCTGCACCTGAGCTTCAAGGCGCTCCCAAGGCCTTGCAATTTAAAGCAAGGGAAATCCCTTGGCCAAGCCTCGCCTTCCACAAGGGATGCCTCCCGATGTGGTGAGAGTGGCTCAGTTCATTGCAAAGAGGCCCTGATTCTCGAATCAAGGAACCACATGTTAGTCCACAAGATAGTCAAATCACAGGCTGACATGTGTCTGAGCCCTCACTCGTGCCCCGGGGATAGGCCTAGACAGTGAGAACCAGCTTTGGAATCATCTGACTAATTTCTTTTTTTTTTTTTTAATGTTTATTTTTTTGAGGGAGGGAGAGAGAGAGAGAGAGAGAGAGAGAGAGAGAGAGAGAGAGAACATGTGTGCACACAAACAGAAGAGATGGGGAACACAGCATCCAATGCAGGCTCCTCACTGACAGCAGAGAGCCCGATGATGGGCTCAAACCTGCGAACAGAGAGATCGTGACCAGAGCCAAAATCGAATGCGCAACTGACTGAGCCACCTGGGCATCCCCTGACCAATTTCTTCAAAATAAATTACCTGTTCTGCACTTAGTACTGCAAGTGGCTAAATTGTACAGAAAAGTGAGTTAATGATCATGATAATGAGGCCTTTCATTTCCTGTAGTGCCACACTTTTTTAAAGCCCTAACTCCATATGCATAGCCCCATTTCACAGTCTCGCCCTTTCTAGAGCTCTAAGGGGGTTCAAGCAATCATGTGGTCCTGCACCTGCCCACAGGCAGGGACAGCCTTTGTTACTCCCATGTCATAGGTAAGGTACCTGGCCTCCAGCCAGGGGGACGCAATATCCCTAGCACCCTACAGGCGTTTAACTCACAGACATCCTAACTCCTGTCTCGTGCACTTCCTTGCACAGCTGGGGGAAACGGAGGATGGCCTCAATCTGAGAGATTAGTAGGATACATCGAGAACTTGTAAATCAATGTGCAAAAACAGCATGGTAAATATAACACACAGAATATATCAGGAATCGCAATGAATGTCAGTGGATTGAAATTCCTCATTCAAGTACAGAGACTCGGACTGGAAAATCAAAGTGTGCATTGTTAGCCCTTCCTGAGTCTGCCCTGGAAAACAATCCACCCGTCCAGAAACTAGCACTGATTTGAATTAAAGAGAGAAATCTCTGTTACGTGTAAAGACATTGCAAACACACACGCATATGCAAAGATGCGCATGTGCCCACATGGGTGCACACATGCGTGCAGCACATAACATTGCAGTTATAGAGAAAGTCTCCAGCACACAACCTTTAAACCCCCGAGGACTAGTCCCCAAAGCCAGAAAGAGAAAAGAAGCAAAGAATGCATTCGATTCGAGGTGGAAGCCACAGTCCTATAAATATTTCAATTTAGAAACAGATAATGTTATAAGGGCTCTATTTCTCCCATCTGCACAAAACACGCACTTCCAAAAGCACCCGACATCAAGAACCTGCGAACACAAATCAGCTCATCGGAGAGCCAGCTGCCGCCGTGCGTGGCGGCGAACGTGGCATGACACGCTGCTCGCAACTGCTCGGAGGCAGTAAAAATCAATGTTTCCATTTGTGGCCCATCAAAACACCTCTCTTCTTACCAATTAAGGGATGTACAATTTTTAGGTTCTTTTATTATCAGAACACGCCAACTCCCGGCAATACAGAAATCCCATTAAAAGCCGGGCAGCATATTTATCTCAAGAAATCTGATCGGCCGCTGCAGTAGGGACGAAAAATAGAAAGCAAAGAAATGAGAAATATCTTTTGGAGCCTCCAATATTATAAGTCATCACACAACCACAGTTACACAGTCAAGCGCCCGTCTCTGAAATTCCTAGTTTACAATCTCTTTCCTTAATAGTAATAAAAAAAAACCAACAATGTTCTGAAAGGGGGAAAAAAGAACTATCGCTCAGGTTTTATCTACGACACCAAATCTCCAGATGATAAGTTACATTCAGCACCACGCTTGTACTGCTTTACTTAACACACAATTTAATAGACATATTTAAATTATCCCCTTGTTATTCTTTTTTTTTTTTTTGCCATTTTTACTTGGCAGCACTTTCCATAATAGCGCATCTAATCCACAACTAGAACCACAAACATTACAATGCATTTGATCTCTTTAAATCTGATACATCCTGTTGACTCAGGAGTAGATAAATCAGAATGTCAACTCTTGGGTTTTTATAAGGCAAAAACCCATAAAGTCATCCAAGAGTATAAATCTGTTTTAAGGAACTGTCACCTCCCCTGCCACTGTCTACTAATGGGAAGGCAAGGTGGCCACGCACAGAGGGGCAGGGGAGGGAGGCGGGCAGGGGTGGGGGGGGCCCATCCACTGACATACCACGGGGTGACAAAGGCCAGCCAGCCTGCCCTTCAGGAAGCCAGGGAGGAAAGATGGTGGCCTGAAGAAGTTGGGGAGCGGGACCCCCCTGAAGACCCAGTCCTGGAGGGGCGCTCTGCTGTGTCAGCACATTCCCAGAACCTCAAAACAGGAAGCCCTCCGTCTGGCTCAGGCTTCACTCCCTCTAAGACACTTTCATGGCCCGCAGTCTCTGAACCTCACACTAGAGGAAAAGAGTAAATGATGCTCTTTTTCCATGTGCAGATGAAGAATCAGAGGCTCTGAGGGGTCATCCAAAGCCATGCAGGGGGATGGAACCTACAAGTTCTGGTGTTAAGCAGCACGCCCTTCCCCCAGACCCGAGGCCTGTCGGAGCCCTAAGCTCTCCAAGGCCCAGGAGGGGAGAGCTCTGAGGGGCCCCGTCCCCTCTGGAGCACTCTTGGGGTCTCCTCTTTCCCAGGCCCTCTCAGAGCAGCTACTCACGAGGCCCCTGGAGATGGAATGAATGGACCGTCCCTCCTCCACTGACCCAGCTCTAGCTGTTCAGGGGTGGCCCTGCCTGTCCCATGTCCTGCCTCCATCCAGGCCCCAGGAGGCCCCGGGAGTCCTTGTCTGAGCCGAGTGAGCAAGGAGAAGACAGGGCTCAGAGGCCGCCACTAGCCCTGGGTCCCCATCCCAAGTGCTGCCTCAAGATTCCGACACTGGGATCTCAGTGTCTGCGCCTGAACTACAGGTGACTCACTGGTCTCCCCAACCACCCGAGCCAGAGGAAGCAGAGTCAGCAGGCCGAGGAGGTCATTCTTCTCCAGGGAGGCCCTGGGGGCTGGGAAGGACTTCCAGGAAACAGGGCCTGGAGTCTACCCCTCCCTGGGCTCCACCCATGTCCTCCTGGGGCCCCCCTGGAGCAGTCACAAGCACACCCTGGGAAGGCCCTAGCTGAGCTGAGCAGTTGTGAATAGGGCCCTCTCCCTGGGGGTCACCGAGCTCTGGACTCTCCTCCCGTTGACAAGGCTCCCCACCTCCCCAGCCTCACGCACCCCTCTGGACAATTCACAGCCTAGTTGTTTTGAGATGTGTGCACCCGCCTTTGGGCCAGGAGTCCTCAAAGAGCAGCTAGCATTTACAGAGCACCTGCTGCGTGCCAGGAACCTTCTGGAAGGACACTGGCACAAAGCAAGGCCACCAGCGGCAGATTTCAAATACAGTTGGTTCTGACTCTTAATGGCTCTGCTACACGTTCTCCCCACACTAGACACTCCATGAAAACAATATTGAGGAATCTGTAAACCCTTCAAAATCACATGTAGGGTCCTTGTCCCAGCCCCAAAGGTCCAAGAAGGGTTCGCTGGCCTTGCTGACTCAGCACTTACGTCACAGCCACACAGACCTTCCTTCGAGCCCTTGAACTGCAAGTTTGTTTAGCCAAGGGCCTCACGCTTCTGTTTCCATGTAATTCTTCCCCCACCTAGCAGGGCCCCCTGAGACCCTGAGCACCAGTGTCACATGGGGGACACTCCTTCCCCAGAGGGCCCCTCCTTTTGCCACCGGCATGCTTGGCACGATGTTCACTGATGCTTTTGAAGGTTAACTTTGTTCCATCCTGCAGCTCCCTGGGTTTTCACAGACATCAGCCACACCTCACATCCATGTGCTCTTCTGTAGTGAGATCCTGCACTTGCCCATCAAAAAGAGGGGTCTAGGGGCACCTAGGTGGCTCAGTCGGTTAAGTGTCCAACCAGCTCAGGTCATGATTTCACAGCTCGTGAGTTTGAGCCCCACGTTGGGCTCTGTGCTGACAACTCAGAGTTGGATTGTGTTGGATTCTGTGTCTCCCTCTCTCTCTGCCCCTCCCCCACTGGTGCATGCGCTCTCTCACTCTCTCTCTCAAAAGTAAACATTATAAAAAATATAACCAAAAATAAATAAATAAAGAAGAGGGGTCTAATTCCCCTCATGATTGCCCTCTGGGGCTGGCAGGCCGCAGTAATTCCCTTGATATTAGAATGCAATGGAAGGAGCTCCTGGGTGGCTCAAGTCAGTTGAGCATCAGACTCCTGATTTCAGCTCAGATCATGATCCCAGGGTCATGGGATCGAGCCCCACATCAGGCTCTGTGCTGATCGTGGAGCCTCATTCTCCCTCTACCGCTCTCCACCACTCATACTCTCTCTCTCTCTCTCAAATAAAAAATAAAGAGATTGCAATGGAGCAATGCTCTGGGGTATCTGAGGCTAGTTCAGACGACTGCATCTTCCACAGTATCTCCTGCTCTCATGGGACACTACCCGGTAGAACCCGGCTGCCATCCGATGGGAAGCCCACGCCACAGCGAGAATGCAGGGACCCCAATGGGGTCCCGGCTGCCAGCCCTGGAGTGCACCAGCCTGGATGTCCAACCCCGACCAGCCTTCAGATGCCAGCACACTCAACTCACTTGGCGATGACACAAGAAATGCCACGCAAGAGGGGCACCTTGATGGCTCAGTCGGCTAAGACTCCAACTTCAGCTCAGGTCATGATCTCACATTCATGGGTTCAAGCCCCACGTCAGGCTCAGAGCCTGAAGCCTGCTTCCGATTCTGTATCTCCCTCTCTCTCTGCCCTTTCCTCTCTCACGCTCTGTCTTTGTATCAAAAATAAATAAAAAATTTTTTTAAATGCCACGCAAGACCACCAACCAGGTCCACTCAGCCCACAGAGCTGTGTGAAATAGTCATTGTTGCTTTAGGCCATGAGTTTTGGGGTGGTTCGTCACAAAGCCGTAGACAGCTGGAATGCTCCCCTACCAGACCACAAGCTCCCTGAGGGCAGAGCTTGGTCTGTGCTCAGTCCTGTCTTCCCAGCCCCAGACACACGGGGAGGGGGGGGGGCTCAGCCAATGTTCAATGAGCGAACAAACCGGTTTCAAAGAAACACGTCCCTGAACATCAATACGGTGATGATAAGTATCATCAGACTGAACCACGCGAAGCTGCCATCTTCCTGGGTCAGAGATGTTGACTACTGACAACCTCAGATACAATGAGGCCACTCTGTCCCTCGAGCTTCTTCCTCCCCTAGACTGGTGGCCCGCCACACCACATCCATACACCTCACCGTCCCTGAGCCCAAGGTATGGGTTTGGGGAACTTTCTACAAGCAAAGAGAGGCAGTAACAAAACCCTGTGGATTCACTACTGTTCATTAGAAAGCAAAAATAAAATCTTTAAAAAAAAAAAAAAGAAAGAAAGAAAGAAAGAAAAGGGGGATGCTGGCTGGCTCAGTTGGGAAAACGTGTGACTCTTGATCTCGGAATTATGGGTTCAAGCCCCACAGTGGGTGTGGAGATTACTCTAAAAAATAAAATAAGAGCTTTTAAAAAAAAAAAAAAGAAAGTAAGTAAGAAAAGAAAGTGATGAATTGCCCCACCCCAGGGCTCATTGAGCGACTGCCCGTGAGAAATGGCTTTCATTCAAGATGATTCCACACGAGGGACAGCGGGCCCTGCAGAAAGGGTGTGCAGCGACAGACGCATGGCAAGAAGAGTAGCCTCGCATCCTCTTGAGGGAAGAGGTGGCAGGAACTTAGTCAGGGACCCAGGGAGGTGCTCTGCCTGCCCACGCCCCCACCCCACCTCCAACTGAGACCACACCTTCACAGCCCATGTCCTCAAGGTACAGTTGATGTCCCCACTCTGCAGACAGGAAGGCCAAGGCTCAGCACCACACACAAGTCGTAACACTGGGAAGGGGAGAGGCCGAACTCAAACCCAGAACTCCTGACTACAGATCGCGACTCTTAACCGCTGCATGGGAAGGCAAGAGGGGAATGTCTGTGGGAGAAAGGGCTGAGCAAGAGACAGCTGGCTGAGCCCAGTGCCAGGAAAAAGGAAAGGGGATCAGCCTCGGGGTGGGGGAGGCAGCCCCGCAGGCTGCCAGGTCTGGGAACCGAGCATTTCCTACCTTCTCGGTGAGGCTTCTGGAGCTCATGAGTCAGGCCTGGCGGGGCCTCCCCACTCCCAAGGGCCAGCTGAGAGAGGCTTAGTCTGAGAACACCAGAGAGGGTCTCCTCCCTCTGGCCCCGGCCCCCAGCCAGCACAAGAGTCAGCAGAGACCTCAGTGAGAAGGCTGTCCCTTCTCTTCCTGGGATGGACCATGGGGGTCAGCCAGCAGAGCGCCCTGGGCACCCAGACAACCAACCAGGGACCACCGGGAGTCCCACTTCTGGGGCCCTAGTGCTGAGTACCTGCCCAGCAGAGGCAGGAAGCCAGGAGAAGCCCCCTAAGCCCAGGAGAAAGAGAACAAGGGCCGAGCTTCAGAGGTGGGAGATACACCAGGACCAACGATCACACACTCCATTCACTCTTCATTCCTCCAACAAATATGTATTGGGCATCTAGTGAGTGCCAAGCATGACATGCACTTATCTGCTAAGATGTACAGGGGCTCCCCAGTCTTATTCACCGTGAAGACCTCAAAGCCCATACAGGGCCTGGCACAGACAGATGCTCAACTAATGCGGGGTTGGTGAATGAGTGGATAGATGAGTCAATGAATGTCACAAAGGAGGTGTAAGTGGCAAGTGCCAGCAGCTTTAGCCGGCCTCAGCTGGGGACCCAGGTCCCAGTGTTAGCTCCAGGACACCCACCACGCCCCATGAGTGACCTTGAGCAATTCCCTTCCCCTGCCTGACACTGATTTCTTTTTTTTTTTTTTTTTCTGACACTGATTTCTTGTTGTCTATAAAGAGCCTCAACCTGAGGGCTATGATAGGTGAGGGTGAGGCTCCCCCGAATGGACGGCCATGGATGCAATGACTGTGCACACTGCTATGCACCAGGTCTACTTGAGGCCGGGAGCCCTGCGGGCTGAGGAGCCCAGAGGCAGCTGGGGCTGGGCTGGGGCGGGGCTGGAAGAGGCAAGGGTGCAAGGGAGCAGAGAGCAAGGCAAAAGCCAGAAATGGGGCCAGGGGACCGTGGGAGGAAGCAGAGCCAGCCCCTGGAGGGCCGGAGTCTGGGGAATGCCTCCCCGCTGCTCATCCTCTCCCCAGCAGTCCTTCTCCCAAGGACCTCGGCAGAAATCAGAACCACCAGACAGGGAGCTCTAGGCGCGTCCGAGGCTGGACGGCAGAGCCCGGCTGTACAGGAAGCTGGGGGAACAGCGGTGCACACGAGTCCAGAGGGGCTGACGGAGTCAAGGCTCTGCAACAAAGGCGGTCATCAGACAAGGACACGCACCAGCGGCAGACTGCTGGAGTCGTGTTCCAGGGACTGTCAGGATGACGGACAAAGGACGGAAAAGAACCCCAGACTGCGGGAGCCAGCCTGTCTGGGTTCAAATCCACATGCCGCCACTTAACAGCTGGGCGACCTTGGACAAGTCACTTACCCTCTCTGAGAAAAAATTGAGGAAGTCAAATTATTTTAATGAGGTGATCATAAGCCTGATACCTGGCCCTCACTAACTCGAGAAAAGCATAACCACAATCCCTATCTTATTTCTGCGGTTATCATCCACACCAATGCATGCAGCATCATGACTCACACAAGAGTTGGAGATACTGTACCACAGAGAAAGTTCTAGTGGGCCTTCACAGGCTCCTGAGGATGGAGAAGGTCCATGTACTGTGCCCACCTGAAGGCACAAAAATGTCCATACCGACAAGAAATTCCCCTGGACCAGGAGAGGAAAGTCCTGGGCTCAAGTCCAGGCTCCCTCCTTCCACACCCTGTGACCTTGACGAAGTGACAAGCCCACCTCCTCCAGGAAACAGCGTGACCTCTGCCGGGGGTCTGTCCCAGTCAAGCCCCCCTCCCCGCCAGGGCACACAGTGTAGACATATTTACTTTATAGCTCACAAGGCAGTTTTCCTGCGCTCTCCCCCTGAATGTAGCTGGGGGGCTCCCAATAGAATTCATAGTCCGGGAAGGTGTCTACCATTTCCAAAGCGTTTTTCCTAGAGCAACATTTTTCTTTAATAGAGAACGCATACTCCATCCTAACAGCCTGCCTATTTCCTATTTAAAAAAAGGGGGGGGGGCGATTTACTAGCAGTGTGCTCCCAAGGGCCGGAGTAAGAGGAAGCACTTCCAGAACCTGGGCGCTAGGTCAAACCCCCTGCTTAACCTGAGCTCGGTGTCTGGGCTCTGCCTATAGAGAAGGACACGGTCTCTGTGAGCACTTTCCCATGCATGCCTGGGCTGGTGGGACGGGGGACGGGAGGGGCCGAGCCAGGGCTGCAAACGGAGTCTGCCAACCCCAATTAGACACTCTGCTGACGCATCCATCGCTGGCCCCAAATTCCACGAGGCAGCCACTATTTATCCTCAGATTTAAAGTATCTGCAGTGCAGACAGCAGGGTAACATTTAACACTCAGCCTAAAGGGTCCCCTTGGCAGCAGAGCTGTAGGCAAATATTTTAACACATAATTTGCTGTCCAAGTTCCATTTCTTAAATAAGGAAGCAACTTCCGGATGGCTGTCTGAGGTGGGGGGTGCCTGTTGCTCCCCCGTCAGCGCTGTCGGCTCTGTGAATGGAATTGCAAAGCACGATCAGTCAGCCCCTGAACCTGACCTGCATCCACGAGCCTCGCTAGGATGCTCCACCCTGGCTGATGATCCAGGACGGGGGACAGGGCCTCCCTCTCCACAGGCCCACGGCTGATCACAGAAATGACTAGAATCTTCCGGAGGATGTCTCTTTAGTTGTCAGGATTTCTAGAACCTGAGCCCAAAATGATGAGCAGTGTAGAAAATGGCAATCCCTTCCCTCAGACCAGACCTTCTAATTCATTTGCATCTCTTAGCCGTGGCCCCACAAGGGAGATGTTACCATTATACCTATTTTACAGAGAGTAACACTGAGGCTCAAATGGATGAGACAGCCTCCCTACTCCCTGCACCGCTCAGCCCCTGAATAGACCAAAGCTCACAACTCCAGTGCCCTCTACTGTTGTAGAAATGAGCAGATCCGGTGGGGAGGCTGGGGTGGACAGACACCTGCCCGAGGGGGTGCCCCTGCTCAAATCCTCTACAGGGTCACCATATGGGAAAGTGCTGATACATCAGCTGACTTTTTTTTTAAGTTTATTTTTGAGAGATAGAGCGCAAGCCTGAGAGGGGCCGAGAGAGAGGGAGACACAGAATCTAAAGTAGGCTCCAGGCTCTGAGCTGTCACCACAGAGCCCAACGCATGGCTTGAACCTACAAAATGTGAGATCGTTGGACACTTAACGAACTTAGCCATCCAGGCGCCCCATTGTTTATTTATTTTGAGAGACCAACAGGCAGACAGACATAAGGAGAACATGCACATGCGTGTGTGCACAACACACACACACACACACAGACACACAGGAGAAGGGCAGAGAGAAAGAATCCCAAGCAGGCTCTGCACGGTCAGCCCAGAGCCCAACTCAGGGCTCAAACTCACAAACTGCGAGATCATGACCTGAGCTGAACTCAAGAGTCAGTCGCCCAACCAACTGAGGCACTCAGGTACCCCTAACATTTTTCTTTCAAAGAAGGAAATCCAGGGGCAGCTGGGTGGCTGGGTGGCTCAGTCGGTTACACGTCAGACTCTTAACTTCAGCTCAGGTCGTGATCTCACAGTTCTTGGGTTCAAGCCCCACGTTAAGCTCTGTGCTGACCATGCAGAACCTGCCCGGGATTCTCTCTCTTCTCCCTCTCTCTCTGTGTCCCTCTCCTGCTCTCTCTCTCTCTCTCTCTCTCTGTCTCTCTCTCTCTCTCACACACACACACTTTCTCTCTCTCTCTCTCTCTCTCTCTCTCTCTCTCTCAAAATAAATAAATAAACTTTAAAGAAGGAAATCCATATTTTTATGTGAAATCTCGGGATTTGAAATGTTGACTTCAAGTTTTAGGAAGTACAACATAGACACACCAACAGGCCTTGGAGGGCTGGGTGCGGCCTGGGGAGGGGGAAGGAGTAGCCCTTGCCACACACTGAGCCCAGGCCAATCTGCTCGTTCCTCACCAGGCAGGAAGGTGGGCTGGGCAGTGACGCAAGTATGGAAGTCTCCCTTCTTTGGACTAAGAACCTGCGTTCGAGACCATTCCTGTGTGACCTCGACTGCTTACATTTCTGGGCCTCTTTCCTCACCTAGAATATGAGGATGATTCTACGCCTCCCTGTTTAGGCCGCCCCAGGTCCCTGCCACCAGGGCGCTGCTGGGCAGTGGGCTCTCCAAGAGCTGGAACACAAATGGTCCACACATCAAGTCAGTCAACAAACGTTTCCTGAGCACCTACTACGTTTCAGCGGCTACTCTAGGTGCTATCCACACATCAAAGAACAAAGGCAAAGCTGTGTAACAGGGAGAGGCTGACATTCCGCCCCAAGCACCTGGCCCTTTACAGGACGGGGAAATACCTGCAGAGCGGATGCATGACTACCCTCCCGGGGGCATTCAATTGTGGAGCCCAACTGGCCACCCCCAGCCCCCGCCCCCAACTACGATGTGTAAGCAAGGAGCAGAGAGCAAAGATGATAGAGAAGGAAGGAACAAGACCGGGGCAGAGCAGGAAGGGGAGAGAAAGCAATCATGAACGCCCCCCCGCAAAAGGGGGAAAAATTATCTTTTTCCAGTTGTTAACGGTGTCACTCCTCCGAGCCTCACCATCTTAATAAAACTGATCTCGCTGCATGCAGTAATGAAGAGCGGTCGGACAAAGCCACCCTGGAACCATGAAAATTGTGTGCGGCTACCTCCTCGTGACCTCCTGAGGCTGTGACCACTCTGCCCTCTCCTTGCTGTCATGTTTTGTCTCCGACGGCCGCTGGGAAGGAGGAGATGGAGGAGGGGGGGCCGGAGGCAGGCAGGGGAGGGAGGGCGGCAGGGCGGCGTGGGGAGCTCGATAAATCCAGCTAATTTGTGGCCTGCGCCGTGGCCTGGCACTCCTAATTGCTCCCGAGCCTGGAGCAGGACTCAAGGCGAGGATGCTGGGGCACAAATCACCCCCTGGCGGCCTCAGCAGAAAGAGGAGCCCCTTGTGGGGAACAGAAGGGGGCGGGGAAGGGCTGTGTACCCCAAAGACAGGACCAGCGGCCAGACTGAGCGAGTGGCTCAGGGTCAAAGGCAAAAACACAAGCGGTGCAGACAGAGAGCCCAGAGCCCTGGGGCCACACCGAGGTCACTGGGGGATCCCAGCCAGTCGCACCCTCCCTGGACCTCGGCTGCCCCGATCTGTAAATGAAGGCATGGAACATGGAGCAGTCATTTCTAAAACAGCGCATCTTAGTGACTCATCATCGTGCCAGGGGCAGACCCGAGGGCAGAACCTCGCAATCAAAGGGAGCCCACTCTTTCCGCTTTAGACCTGTGGACCCCACAGAGCAGTGCTTTCTGGGAAGAGTCCGGCTGTAACACCAGAGCATGTGCAAAAGTTCACCCAGGGACTCCTCCTCCCCGTCCAGGTCCAGCTCAGTGAACCCTCACCCCCATGCAGCCGGCCACCCATGCGCTTGGGGCGCTCCACCTCTCCTTCCCAACCAGCACCCAGCCTAGGGGCCGGAACATGGCAGTCACTCAATGAATACCTATGGCGTGAACCAGTAAACAGAACCACCCGGAAGGGCCATTCCTAGTCTGACGCTCAGAGATCCAGCCACAGGTCTGTGCATCTCTAGAGAGGGTTGAAAATGGACACAGAACCAGGAACAGGCCCCTGGTCCTCCCCACTGGCCCAAGGATGCAGGGCACGATAAGGATTCCCTGCCCGTGGTCCACAGAGCCGCCCCCCAGGCTCCTAGGCTGCTGTCGTAACCCAGAAGCTGCGGCGCCCTCCCCAGTGACCCTCCCACCCGGCCCCGGGAGGCCAGGAGCCACAGTGGAAAGGCTGTGTAAAGCCTTTAAAAATTAACAAGTTTCTGGGCATGGAGACAGCCTGGTGTGCAGCGGCGTTCCAGGGAATACTGAAGTAGCGCCTGGAGAACGGGGAGCGTGTCTGATGGAGTGGTTCTCACCGTGTTGTTGCCACTGAGGGAGAAGCCAAATGGTGGCAGCGCTCCGCTGGTGAGCAGCCGGTTCCCGCCACACCCCCTGTTCAGGCCCCCACTCCTCCGCGGGCCCACACGCGCAGGGGGCTTCTTCAGGAGACCGCGGGGTCCCTCTCCACTTAGCTCATCCACTTGCGAAGGCCTGCCAGCTTTCCACGGGTCTCCCTCGGGCCCACAAAAGGGTGTCAAGTGCCACAAGTGGGCTGCAAGACATTCCAGAAGTCTCCAGGAAAACTGGATCCTAAGAGAGCTGATAGAACAAAGCCAACAGCCCACACGGCACTTTTGGGGGGCCTCAGCACGAACACAGCTAACCCTCAGGCAGGGAGTCCCCCCCACTCAGGACGTGGATTTAAGCGGGCAGTGCACTGGGCCCACACCCGCCAAGGAGAGCGGGGCCTGCTCGGTGCCCGGGGCTCTCGGAGAAACCTCCCCACACAATGAGGAACGGAGACCTGGAGAGAATTAACCACAGAGCAAAGGTCAAGTGGGCAGCGCAAAGGAAACTTCCAGACCCACCCCAGGGGCCCGGCGGGCTCCTCCACCATGGCCAATATCCACAAGATCTATATGCAGGCGCACACCCGCACCCCATCGCCTCCCCCGCCCCTCCTCAAACTGTCACTTAACTCGGATCTCAAACTGCTTGCGACGTTCTTCAGTCAACATGAGGCAGAAACCTTTTATTAAATGCTGCTAATTTTTTATTGATCACACTGTGAATCATTTCATTTTCCATTACCGCAAATGTCTCCTATCAGGACTCCACGATTACGCCGCTTTATTCCGTCTCCAGCAACTTGTCACTTCTTATCAGTTTTCAGTCTCAGCACTGCTCAAAAATTAGCAAGCGGGCTCTCTGTATCATTACTGCTTTTGTTTAAAAAAAAAAGATGCCCATACAGGAAAGGTTATTATACTTGGAATAAATATACATGAATCAAATTCCAATGAAATTCCTCCCTGACTCTAACCAATTTTAGCATTAGCTTTCATAATTTTTTTAGGTTTATTTCCACGGGAAGACTGTTCATAATTATTGCTCGTGCTCTCCCAAAACACTTATGTTACTAAAGTGTGAAATGTCTTCTAACACAAAGACAGATCTCTGGGAAGTAATTACAGAAATGCATTCAGGGGCAATAATTCTATATTAGCCGTCAGCAGCAGACATCCTCTGAAAGGCACTTGTTACGAAGGAATTATTTGTGTTACCATTGAAGGCATGGCAGCCAAGCCCAAACTGAAAGACTGCGTCCGACCAGAAACATGGGCTTCCCCATCAAGGGTCAAATTAAGTTTAAATCATTACCTTGAAGCCAAGCAAACGCGTACCTGACTTTCTATTGTGGAGACGTCTTTGAGACCCACTCAAGCACAACGTGGCCTTCCCGTTCCCAGTGTGGCGCAATTACCCCGAGTCTCAAAAGGATTCTGCCAGGAGCTTGTCACAATAGGGAGAGAGGAGGTGGCAGGGTGTCTATTAAATGCTAACTCATGTCACCAAACAGAATTTTCAAGAATTATAAATTGCCGAGATGCCTCGCAGCTGACCCCCTCGCGTTAAGAAGAGCCCAGAATATTACCAGGAAAGCGCAAGAATTTGCATGGAAGGCAGGAAAGGACTCTCTGTGGGGAGCCCAAGGGGCTGTCGCTGAGGGGACGGGGACCCAGTGGACTACCTCCCTGCCCCGCAGACGGTACAAGGGGGGTCTGGGCAGCAATACCGACTCCATCTGGGGCAGAGAAATAGCCTACAGTGAGGACAGGGAGAGCAGCGTTGGAAGGGACTAAGGAGATGCCTGCATTATTGTCTGAGTTTTGTCTCTAAATCTCGGCGTGACCTTGAACCAGTCCAGTCACCTCCCCTCTCTGAGCCTCAGTTTCCCCACCTATAACAATATCCTGCACCGATATTGTGGGGAGAGTATTAGATGAACAAGGGGAAACAAAGAAGGTGCAGCATGGGGCACCCAGGTGGCTCAGTCAGTTAAGCGTCCGACCCTTGATTTCCGCTCAGGTCATGATCTCGCAGTTTCTGCAACAGGTTCGGTGCTGACAGTATGGAGCCTGCTTGGGATTCTCTATGTCCCTCTCTCTCTCTCTCTCCCTCCTCTGCTCGTCTCTCTTCCTCTAAAAATAAATAAACTTTAAAGTTTTTCTGATTAAAAAAAACCCAAACAAACAAAGAAGGTGCAGCATTGGCCTGTCCTGCTCCAGGCAAGGTGCTCCCATTTGTAAAATGGCAGGATTGATTCTGGGAGCCATTAAAGGGGCCTCTTGACCTCTGGTTCAAGGTCACACCGAGATTTAGAGACAAAACTCAGACAATAATGCAGGCATCTCCTTAGAAATGAAAAGAAAGCTTCAGAAGAGCAGTATGTTTCCCCGGGTTTGGCGGGTCCCACGGACACCTCAAGAAATTTATGGAGACCCCCACGAGCCTCAGTTTCCCACCTCTAAAAAGCTCAGGCAGATCCCTGCCCTGGGGGATACTCATAGATCAAAGAGTCAGACAGAGACATAGAGCTCTTTAATCTGCTCACTCACTGTTGTTTCCAGAGACTGGCACTTTCTAAGACAGCTCAGGGCAAGAGGCAGAAGAGCCACCTCCTCTAGGGGCACGGGGCCAGGCGACTCTGGGCAGTGCCAGTGGCTAGCCACCCCACCCCAGGCCACACACACTTCCCTTCCCTGGGGCAGCCTCCCCGTCTCCCTGTGAAGCTCACTGGGGGCTGGCCCCACCCCCAAGCTCCACGATCAGGCCCATGACCCAGACCTGGCCAATCAAGAATGGACCCACAACCCAAGAGGGGCTACTGAGATGTGTCGGAATCTTCTAGAACCACAGAAAAATAAGTTACCTAAAGTGACAATGGGGAGAGCAGAGTGGATGGATGGATGGACGGATGGATGGATGGATGGATGGAAAGAACAAAAGGTGTGTGAGCCATGCCCTCTGACGCACTCAGTCTACATCAAGGTTTCTCTGCTAGAAACTTCTGTCTAAGTTCACTGTGAGGATATCCACCTCAGAATGGTTTGTAGCAGCCAAAAGAATTAGCATCTACATTTCCATGGAGGAGAAGGATAGTGTAGAACATTCACGGAGCGGACTCCATGCCGCAATTAAAGCTGTGAAGAGATGTGTCTCCCTCTCTCTCTCTACCCCTCTCCCACTCACACTCTGTTTCTCTCCCAAAAATAAATAAATACTAAAAACACTTTTTACACTGTGAAGAGATCACATGTATCAACAAGGATTAATCTTCCAAACATGAAGTCAAGAGAAAGAAAACACAAGTCACTAAAGATAAACTATGGTAATACCATAAAATACAACAACGTTTATAGAAAGTTTAAAATGTCCACCAATAGCATCTATGTATCATTCACCTGTACTTCAAGAAGACATGCAAGGAAGTGCTAATACCAAGCCCCCGATGGAAGGAGAAAAGAGCAATGGGGAGCCCCATGGGGGACTGGTGTCTGTCCCTCAAACGGAAAGGTATATCCTGGGTGGTCATTATTCTCTTTACCATCTCTGCAATACTGTATAATTAAAAAAAAAAAAAAAAACAATTCCTGGGACACCCGAGTGGCTCAGTTGGCTAAGCGGCCAACTGGATTTCAGCTCAGGTCATGACCCCAGGGCCATGGGACCGAGCCCCGCATCTGGCTCCACACTGACAATATGGAACATGCTTGGGACTCTCCCTCTCCCTCTCTCTCTGCCCCTCCCCCACTTGTAAGTGCACTCTCTCTCTCTTTCAAAATAAATAAATTTTTTAAAAAAGTATTGCTGAACCACGAAAAATTTTTACATCATAAAAAAAATTTAAAGGGCAGATGTGGTGAATGATTTGGAGAGTTTTAGACAGAAGACTCCTGAGAAAGAAGTCAACAGCATCCACAGCTTTTGCAGAATCTAACATCCAAGGGACGTACCACATGGCAAGTCGTGGCAAAGCCGCAGCTGGTCCTCAGGTCCATTGGTCCTACCTCAGCCCTCTGTTCCTTCCCTGTACCCAGAACAGGGTACAGAGGGAGTTTCTTGCTTGAGCAAATAAATGGCGTGTAAGGATTTGGTTCTACGGGGGCAGGAATTTGTATCTGTCTTGTTCAGTGTGGAATCCCAGCACCTAGACCAGTGCCTGGCACACAGGAAGTGCACAATACCTACTTGCCAAGTGAATGAATGAATGAATGAATGAGCCTGGGCTGAATGAAAGTCATGCACATCCACTCCTTAAAGCAGACCCTCCTGGACAAGACTCCTTCGTGGGGCAACAGCAAGTGAGTCATTTTTAAACAAATGCAGATTTTCCACCCGCATGTAAAAAAAAAATATCAATGCTCCAACTCCGATTTCTCACCAATTTTCTGACCCTCCTATGGGTAGGCTGAGATTGTGAGTCACGGCTGAGTCTGGAAAACCACCTTTGGGGAGATGAGAATGGAAAAGTCTAATTTAAGGAGGAGCCAGGTACTGCCTAAAATGCATCCCTGGCCCCCTTCCACAAGCACACATAGAATGGAAAATATTACTCGATCTCTCTCTACAGGAGAGCATATGATGGCTGGGCTGACCAAAAGGAGCTGGTTGCTAAGAAATCCCACCAGGCAACGTCAGATGATCACTTGCTCCAGTCACGATACGGTCAGGGTCAGAGTTCAAAACAGTTTCTGGAAGTCGCTGCAGCAAAGCCCCGTTTCTGGGCAGAAGGAAGAAAAACAGAAGCCATCGCATGAGGACATCCACAGTGGCCTCTCCCCTATGAGGTAGGTACTATTACCAGCCTCAGTTACAGGCGGGAAAACTGAGACCCAGAGAGGGAAGGTCACACAGCCAGAGGGTGCAGCGCAGGGATTCCAATCCCAAGAGTCAGGTGCTCCATGTGACTATGGACCGTCTTCCCTGGAATACCGGCTTCTGAGCTCCTCTGGGTTCACCCCTCTCATGCAGAAAGGGGTGAACAGGGAAGTCCATGCCTCGGCCTGACCACAGCCTGCAGCCTCCCCACAGGGACGGTGCCGAGTTCCTATAGGGTCCAGGCGCTGCCGTCCAAGCTCCACGGCATTAAATTAAGAGATGATGGGCCGCCTGGGTGACTCAGTTGGTTAAGTGTCTGACTTCGGCTCAGGACATGATCTCACTGTTCGTGAGTTCGAGCCCTGAGTCAGCACAGAGCCTGCTTGCTTTGGATCCTCTGTCTCCCTCTCTCTGCCCCTTCCCCACTCCTTCTCTCCCTCTCTCTGACACACACACACACACACACACACACACACACACACACACACTAAATTAAATTTAAAAAAAATTAAGAGACAAGGCAAGTGGACTGTCACCTCCTTTTTAAGCCAAGGCACAGCCCAGCAGGGGGGCCAGTAGCAGAAAGACCCACAAAAGACACAGGCCCCAGGGAGTGGGGTCCCACCGAGACTCCAAGGTGGAGGAGGCAGGAAAGACCACGGCAGCCCAGAAATGCCCAAGCCGGAGCTCTGCGCAGACCGGGAACCCCCACCTCCTGACCTTGGGGCTAATGCCAGGCAGGTAAGCAGTCAGCCAGTGTTCCTACTCGGCCTTCTCCCCAGAACGGTGTCTGTATTTCCAAGGAACTTTCCTTTCCATAAAAATGAAGCTTCACTCTTATTTCTGATTATAAAACCAACTGCAACCGATGTGAAAGATACAAGTCGTACAGACAAGCATAAAGAAATCAGTAAAAATCACCTGAAAGCTCACTCCCCGGAGGTCTGTGCTGAGACCACTCTGACGGACAGGGTCCGCCATTCTCAGACAATCACCTGTAAGAACCGGGTCCTGAGTTGCACGCCGATGAGTAATCTTTTGCACTGTGTCCCGCTGAACCCTGTGCTGCGGTCACCTCTTCCAGGAATCGTCCTCAGAGCCTGCCTCTCAAGTTCATCTAGAGGAAACTACACAGGTTCCCAGCCCCTCATTAAATGCCAACAAGTCCCAGTAAATGAGCTGGGGAGAAGAGGGGATTTTTCTTAGAAAAGACTTCTTTGCTCTGCAAACAGCTTCACCCTACGAATCTGCATTAAAAGATTCTTCCAAGTCTGCAAGGGCCTCTGGAGGTACAGGTCAAAGGGCCACCTGGGGTGGCATCACCTGGAAGGAGGAGCTGTCAAAACGCAGATGACAGGGGCGCCTGGGTGGCTCAGTCAACTGAGTGTCAGGCTTTGGCTCAGTTCGTGATCTCCCGGTTCATGAGTTCGAGTCCCTCATCAAGCTCTGCACTAAGCTGAGCACGGAGCCTGCCTTGGCTCCCCTGTCTTTTTTTCTCTCGGTCCCTCCCTCGCTTCCTCTCTCTCTCTTTATCAAAAATAAAATAAACATTTTTTAAAGTAAAAAGAAAAAATGCAGATGACATGTGCCAGCAGCCACCCTCTGAATACAGGACTCAGAAATCTGTATTTCAACAGCCTCAGTATGTCTGTCGCTAAGTACCATCCAAGGATATTTAAAATAGAATTGAAATAATAATGAGTTTGCAACATAATTTCTCAGTCGCCACGCCGGACCAGAAGGCTGACAGTGACTTCCTTTGCACATCAGCACGGAGTCAGGGCTGCGGACGCCATGTTCCCCAGCGCTGGGCCTTCTCTCCAAAATCTTCCAGGCCCCGAACTTCCCACTGCACCTGTGCAGGGGACCAGAGGCAGCCAAGCTTGAAGGGAAGGATGCCCTCAGCCCGTGACCCTGCAGAAGGGCCCGAGAGCCCCGGCCGGCTGTCACTCACACGTGTGCACACGCACGCACACACATGCACCCTCTACGGCTCAGAGCGAGAGTCCGGCCCCCGGGGCCTCGTCCTCACACCCACAGGTCCCAGGGAAAGACTAGGAAATTCCAACTCTGGGGATTCTCAGTTGGCGGTTTCCTCTCTTCTCTCCTCCGCCAACCAGCAGAGGTTTTCAACCTCTCCTAGGCATGAGACGGGGATGCTTCCTGGCTTTCAGCCCTACCAGTCGTGCACAGGACCCAAGTCATCCCCACCCTCCAGGGGCCACGTCAGGGGGTTTCCAGGAAGCCCCTCATTGTCCTGTCCTTGGGGAAGCCCAGGTGGGGGAAGTGAGCTAGATGTTTCTGGGAAGCAGGCTCCTCTGGGATTCGCCTTCCCCTCTCTCTGCCAGCTGCCGGCTCTGAATCACAGAGCAGCCCCGGCACCCGCGGCCACAGGAAGAAGACCGAAGACCCCAGGGCCAGCCTCACGCTCCTCCCCAGCACAGACACGTAGGAGCATTTAAGACACATCCATTTATTCGCAAAACATTTCCTGAGACCTATGATGTGCCAGGGACTGTCCTCAAACACAGCGGGGAAGGAGGAAGACAAATCCTCCACTGGGAGAAGGACTGCAGATACATAAGGAAACAATCAGCTCTCCGAGCGATCTGCACTTTGAAGGAAACGAAGAGGTGGGGCGGGACAAGGAGAGGCCAGCTCTAGCAGGGTGCAGGGCCTCTCTGAGGGGTGCAGGAGCGGAGCCGCCAAGGATGAGAAGAAATCAGTGATAACCCTCGGAGGAGAGCCTTCTGAGACAAGAGGAGCCAGAGGTGATGGAGAATCGGCTCAGTTCCGAGACCCCGCAGGAGGCCTGTGTATCAACAGGGCAGAGAAGGGAGAGCAGCCTGAGGCCTGGGGAAGGCCCAGGACACGCCATCAGGTCCTGGCTCCAACAGTGACCGGGAAAGAGCCCAGAACCAGTGCCAACACCTTTTCTTTTTAATGTTTATTTATTTTTGAGAGCTGGAAAGGGGCAGAGAGAGAGGGAGACACAGAATCTGGAGCAGGCTCTGGGCTCTGAACTGTCAGCACAGAGCCTGATGTGGGGCTTAAACTGGTGAACCACAAGACCTAAAGCTAAAGCTAAAGTCAGCTGCTCAACGGACTGAGCCATCCAGGCGCCCTGCCAATACCTTGATTCAGGACAAACAGGAAGAAGACTGAAGACAGATTGAAGGTGCATGTGGGCAAATGGAACATCGAGACCCTCCATACTAGAATTCAGCTTGGTTCTATCTCATTGGCAAACATTTCAAGCACCGGAGAGCAAATTAGCCGGACACGCTCTGTGCAGGCTGTATGCAAAGTGCCTAGACCTGGCCGCAGGCTGTGAGGTCAGGCCTCGGGTGGAAGCCCACCATTACCACAGCCAGACAATCATCTGGCTTATCAAAGATGGGATCCTGCTGAAAACCATGCTGGTATTCCCAGGTCAGGAGAGAAAGTGACAGCACCTCACACACACGGCCTCCAAGTAACAAAACAATGCCGGGGTCAGCCGTTCCAATCCAGCTGTGCTGGACCATGGGTGGGGGTGCCTGTCCGGGCAGGCATTGAGTCACAATCCTGGAACTCTTAAACCACTGACGTTGGCCATGGAAGGATAAAAGGGCCACCCTAGCAGGACAATGAAAAGGCTTCTGCAGCCCCCCCAAGGGCCAGGACCGTAGTCTAGACCCCAGAGCAAGGAGGGAGCAAATTAAGGAAGCAGGCTCATCTCGGGACCCTGTAGTCCCACCCACCAAGGTCCTCAAAGCCGCGTCGGGGTGCTTACCTCCAAATCGAGCTCCTGAAGAAAAAAGCTGCCCATGATGCATTAGCCTGGGAATCCAAGAACTTGGACAGTCATGGCCGTGACATAGCCCAGGAAGGCATTTGAAACAGGTGGCCTGGTGCATCATCCGGCTTCCATGGGCCCCCGGCCAATAGCAGTACACCGGGGGGACCACATCCGTGGCTGTTCCCCACCCCACTCAGCCGAGACCGGGGCTGGTGGGCACTCAGCAGCCCTGCAACGTTTCCTCCTGCCTGCACAGCTCACTCCGGCCTTCCTAGCCCCAACACTCGCTCTCTGACAGACCCAAGGGCCCCCGGGGTTCCCACCCCTGACAATGGCAACATCATCAGAGAATTCTAGTCCTAGACAGCTCTCTGGGCATCCTGTCCTTTAAAAAAGGAGGAGGGAGAAGGGCAGGAAAACGGTCTACAGACACTTAGGCTCTGAGCGAGCAGGCTTGTTCTGGAGAATGACAGGCCCAGAACCAGAGTCTGTGTGGCTGACTAGGTGGAGGAAAAGCCTGCATGGACTCATCACAAGGTCAGAGCACATGGGCTTGACCTTAGACGAGCTGGAGATGCAGCCCTGTGTCACAGCTCACAATGCTGTATCACCTCCCTGAACCTCAGTTTCTTCCTCTGTAAAATGGGAGGACAATAGGATGGGTGTTGTGAGGCCAATCTGAGGTAACAGAGCCGTGGGCCTCACACATTCTCATCCGCTCCCCAGGACTCTGGGCCTACTATGTGCCAGGCAGTGTCCTCGGGCTTGGGGCAGAACAGTCAACAGGACCGATAAAATCCACTGGTAACAAGGAAGAAAATCTCAGGTGGTGATAAATGCAAAGTGGAGAACTGAAACAGGGTCCTTGGGGTAGGAAGAGACGACAGGCAGGGAGGCAACTTCACCAAGGGCGCCACACAGGCCCCTCTGCAGATGGCTGTTTGAGTAAATGCTTACACAGCAGGAACAAGCCAGGCATGGAAAGGTGGAGGGAGGTCATGGCAAGTGCCAAGGCCCTGGGGCTAGCAAGTGAGAGGCTCAAGGAACAGAGAGATCAGCATGAGTAGGTGAGGGTCAGCTCAGGTAAGGTCTTATAAAGACAAGACCAGGAGTCTAGGTTTAATACCTCCTCCTTATCTGAACAAGACGTTGACACTGCACCCCCCATCCTTCCCTAACTACTTGTAGTTTCCACAGCGCTCACAACCTTACTGCGTTTCATGTTTATAGTCTCCTGAAGCCCAGTCCGATGTAAGCTCCAGAAAGGCAGTAATCTTCACCTTGCGTCACTGAGCAATCCCTACTACCTGGCCTAGAAGAGGGTCTCAACAATATTAATTTAATTAAGTAATCACTGGCATTCAGTAAGTGCTCAATAAACGTGATGATTCGGGCCACTAGGCTCCTGGCTGCTTTGCAGGGAGATGAGCCTCTCATCCTTGGGGGCATTCAAGCAGAGCCTGGAGGAACACATGGTCGGGACCCTCGACACCAGCGGGGGCTTGGGTGGTCGGGGTTCCAAGCTATCTCCCCCACAACAGCTGCCAGATCTGCCCTCCGCCCGGTGCCCAGGGACAGACATTGTCTGAGTGGCTGGGACACATCTGACAGAGGTTGGGCAGCGCCTTGATTTCTGGACCACTCATGATTTATTAGCACCACCGGGTTGCCCCTGCTGCTGCTTAATAGGAGACCGTCATCATTACGGGGGGCTGTGGCGGGAGCAGGGGTGAGAACGAAAGAAAGACTTTTTTTTTTTTACCAACATGGTACACTGAGTGCCAGGGGGAATGGACTTACATTCTCCCTCAAAGGCTGACCCCACCCCCACCCTGCGCCCCGGGGCCGGGCACTTCCTGCAGACAATTGAAACTTGTCCTGTAGGGTTTGACTTCCTTTGTGTCAACCAATTTCTGACTCGGGGTTTTCAGCTACTTATTTCTAGAACAATACGCCTCACGGCAACAGCCATCCAGCAAGGCAGCCTTCCTGGCGGTGACCGTGTGGTCTCCCCGAGCTTTTCTCCTCGGCAGGAGGAGGAGAAAGGTGTGAAAAGCCATCTAAAGAGGTGGGTGGAAGTGGTCAAGCCCGCCCCCCACCCGGGCCAGTCTCATTTTCAGAGCCAGCCAGCTGGAATAAAGTGAGGAGCCCAGAGCGGGGCAGGGGGGCGCGGCGGCGGGGGGGTGTTCTTGGAGACCCAAGATTTGGGGACAGGCAAGTGGTGATGGAGGGGAGGGGGCGGCCCCCACGAGGAACTCACAGTAATTAACGGAGGCTCCCAGCACCCTCCTTGCCCAGGCAGCCTGCCTGTCCCCTTTCCGTAATCTTTTTCTAATTTGCGTTGCCGCTTCCTGCTTCCTCCAAGCCACCTTAATTGGAAACTCTGTAGTCCACATGGAAAGTTCCTCTCTGCTCTCTGAGGACACCTATCGAGGGTGGAACCAGGCTCTTCAAAATAATTCTTACCAGACACGGCTACTAATGACCCTCTTTCGCTAATGAAAAAAACACACACATGCACACATTGTGGCTGCTGTAATTAAGTTTGTGACGAGTCGAGTTGGAGGGAAATTAGATTTATTTACATGCTGTTCTGTTGCTCATGAAGCACTAGCTATCGGGAAGACTTCTAATTAACCCTCGTTTAGAGGGTGTGCTCTTTTGTGCCTCCTTCCCTCCCTCTGTAAATTGCAGTTGGTTAAAAAATAATAATAATAATAATAATCAGCCATTCTTAGAGTTGAGTTCTCTCCTGCAACTCAATGTAGTCCTTGAGCTGTGTGGCCCAGATGCTGACGGCAGCAAAATGCCTGAAAGCTTCCAGTTCTGAGCTGTAGTCACATCAAATCACCGGCCGACGAGCGTGGCCTAAGTGCCTGCCCCTGGCCAGGCCCTGTCCTTGACACTGAGCTGGTCGACAGTGGAGCCAGAGACAGCCCCGCCTCCAGAGACATTAGGATGACCAGAAAGGAATTGGGGGAATGGCCAGTTGAGGCACAAATAAAGGCTGAGGCACCAGGCTTGAGGCAGGCTGCGTTCAGGTTTGTGGTGGCAGAACTGGGGGTGCAGGGGCGCATCGGGTAAGGGAGGGAAGGAAAGCAAATGCAGGATTTCGGCGAGATCCGAGCAGAGCCCACAGAGGCAGCTGGAAGGTCTCGATGTCTAGGGTTTTCAGAACAGATTTGCTATCCGTGGCTGACCGTCCCCTTCATCTGTGTGTGCGCAGCTGCGTACGGGAAAGAAGCAGACCCAGGATGCCACGGCCACCAGCACGCAGGGCCTGGGCTAGGTATTCTCATCCTGGGAGTCCTGGATTCTTCAAACCTGGTGCCCGGGAGGCAGCGGGCATCGGACAGGGATGCCCAGCCCCAGTTACCACACCCCCTTGGATCTAAGAGGCTGCAAATGCACCAACTTAATGCCTGCTTGTCCAGAGGGGAGAGGGGAGTCATTTCATTAGACAGGTGCATAGACCAAAATTTTGGCTGCTTCACTTCAGAAATATTGGATGACAAAATGCACATCTTAGAAACAAAGCAACATGAGATGAAGTCTTCAGAAGAGAGCTAGCCTTGCGAGGCCAGACCCTGAGGGAAATATAACGGATTCAGGCAAGCCCCCTGCATCCCATAGGTGGCCAAAGTAAGGAACATCTGAGCCCTCACAGCCAAGTCTATGGTGCTGCCGTCTCTTGGGTCACCTCCCTCACCAGCTGTATGGCTCAAGTGGTCCCAGCTCTTCCTTTAAGGCACCCAGGGAAGCCTCCAGTTGGAAGGGACCTCAGAGAGCACCTCATCCAGCCCACCTCTTAACTGGTAAAGCCCCCCACATCCCAGGGCGCTGCCAGGCCAGGGAATATGATGCCGCGGAGAAAGGGGGCACAGACAGGATGGGCTCACAGGGACAACACCCATCTCGAGTTCGGATACTTGTGAACACCTCTGGCCATGAGGGTGGACACGAACATGAACGGGCTTCAGAGCTACATCCAGGAAGCCGTGTGATTACTTGAGTTTTCTTCTAAAGCACGTGGGACTTTTTAAAAGCCTAAGTCCTGCTAAAAGACAGCACAGCTCCAGACTCCAGGAGACTTTGCATCCCAAGTTGCCACACACAATAAATTACTCGCCTTGTGTGCGGGTGTTTTGTCCCTCTTCTGTGTCTCCCCACTATACAACTACAGTTATGTCTTTCCCCCTAGACTGCAACACCGGCAAGGCACACACAGCCCCTTGAGACTAGGGACCGAATCCAGCATCTCTGTATCCTCCATGCCAAAGACAAAACAGACTTCCCATCAATGTGAGTAGTACATGAGGTCAAAAATTTCCAATGTCATAAATCATGAATCGATGGATTTCTAATGCTTGCCACTCACTCAATGGAATAACTCCTCCCATCTATTTACTCATTATATATATATGAGTAAATAGATATAGATAGATAGATAGATTAGATAGATAGATAGATAGATAGATAGATAGATAGATAGATAGATATCTCCTCCTCCTTTTACTCTCACTTGGGAGTTAATGAACTTGTAGCAAAGGGAATCCTTAACGTGCTCACGTACTCACTGCCACCTCCCCTGACCCAGGGAAGAGGCTTCATAAATGCCTGGGAGGTGAACAAGGAGATCAGTCCCATCAGCCCCTGCTAAGAGGATGGCTTTGTCATCCACCTGCTTGAAGCAAGTTTCCAGGACACCGGGAGCCCCTGTGTCTTAAGGACTGCACAGCCCCTGCCAAAGGTCAACCCCATTTAATTACCCAGCATTTTAAAATCACCGTGTCCCAATCCCATAGAACTCAACTGCCCATAACTTACAGAATTCAACACATTTCTGCAGGCTACTGGGGTTCCGAGGAACCTGAGCCGAGCCAGACATGTGGCCACCTGCCCGTGAATCCCCTCCTTGGGTGGAGTGGTGCAGAGCCTGACTCAGCAGGAAACCCGCCCCTTGCCATCAATTCTGAAGAACAGCCTCAGAGCCGCACGTGTGTGCCCTGGACGGTCCCAACAGCAAACTCCGCTTTACCTGTCTCAGCAGGTGCGAGGAGACTCATTTCCCAAAATGCTCTGAAGGGGAAACATGGGACAAATGACGAGTCAAGAAAGGATGATGTACGGCTCCTTACTCAGAAGTGCCCATGAGCTCCTCCCCTCACGGCCATGGGTGCCTTCCGGCCACCGTCCCCCTGGTTCAGGACTGTGCCACCTCTTCTCCTCACTGGCTTGTCCAGCCACTATCTAACCCAGCGTGGATGCCTGCTGTGTGGTAACACTAGAAGCCTTTCTTGCCCACCTTCACTTGCCAACGGTGGAAAGCGGTTTATCCCTAACCTCAATTTCAGAGGGATCCACTTCAGGGATTTGTTTTAAAGGATTTTTAAAATAATCATCCTTTCAAAAAGGATTTTTTTTCTTACTCCCTCATACTCCTTAAAGAATGACACTCCAGGGGCGCCTGGATGGCTCAGTCAGTTAAGCCTCCGGCTTCGGCTCACGTCAGATCTCACGTTTGTGGGTTCGAGCCCCGTGTCGGGCTCTGTGCTGACAGCTAGCTCAGAGCCTGGAGCTGCTTCTGGTTCTGTGTCTCCAACTCTCTCTGCCCCTCCCCCTCTCATGCTCTGTCTCTCTTTGTATCAAAAACAAATAAAACATTAAAAAAAAAAAAAAGAATGACACTCCAGAGGCTCCTTAAGCATCCGACTTTTGATTTCAGCTCATGTTACCATCCTGGGATTGTGGGATGGAACCCTGCATCAGGCTCTATGCTGAGCATGGAGCCTGCCTGGGATTCTCTCTCTCTTTTTAAATAAATAAATAAATAGATAAACTTTTTTTTTTTTTTAAAGAATGGTACTCCAAGACTAAGGTATAGTGGTAAGGAGTGCCCACTTGAGTGATAGAACTTTAAAGAAATGCAGGGGCGCCTGGGTGGCTCAGTTGGGTAAGCATTCAACTGCGGCTCAGGT
>NC_043715.1:32498441-32518451 GCF_006229205.1 Suricata suricatta | reverse complement strand
ATCCTGGGATTGTGGGATGGAACCCTGCATCAGGCTCTATGCTGAGCATGGAGCCTGCCTGGGATTCTCTCTCTCTTTTTAAATAAATAAATAAATAGATAAACATTTTTTTTGTTTAAAAAAGAATGGTACTCCAAGACTAAGGTATAGTGGTAAGGAGTGCCCACTTGAGTGATAGAACTTTAAAGAAATGCAGGGGCGCCTGGGTGGCTCAGTTGGGTAAGCATTCAACTGCGGCTCAGGTTATGATCTCACAGTTCATGGGTTCAAGCCCTGTGTGGGGCTCTGTGCTGACAGCTCAGAGCCTGGAGCCTGCTTCTGATTCTGTGTCTCCCTCTCTCTCTGCCCCTCCCCTGCTCATGCTCTGTCTCTGTCTCTCAAAAATAAATAAAACATCTTTAAAAAAATTAAAGCAATGCAAAGAAGGGATTGCCATAAAAGCCAGGCAAATGGTTACTTCCAGAGGAAATGGGCTGTGACTGGGCTGGGGCTTCCAGGGCCGTTGGCAAAGTTCCATCCCTAGACCCAACTTACAAGAATTCACTCAGTCCTAAATCTGGTTTGCGGGGACTCTGTATCTGTTACTCATTTTACAGTAAAACAGTCCGCCCCTTTGCCCCGATCTCTTTCACTGTGCTGAGCCTGTAAAGAGAGATTTCTGGTCACAGACTCCCCTACTGGGCCGTAAGCTCTATCAGGGCCAAGACTACCTCTGACTTGCTTACACTACAACCCAAGTGCCTAATGCTGCTGCATGAAGGAGCGAATGAATGAATGGCCCTTCCCAGGAGCTTTCCTCTCCAGAGGTCCCTCCAGGAGTCAGGAACCACCTGTGCCCTCCTTACCCTGGACCCAGTGGCACCTAAGCCAGAGCCCAAGCACATGGACAGACGACCATCAGAATGTTTTTATAAAAGAAGTGAGTGAAAAAACCCAACGGTGCTAGGCATAGAGGACACACAAATTACTAAGACATGCTCTCTCCACCAAGGATGTCCTCATCTGGCAAGAAAATGTGTGTACCAGACCATGCGATGAAGACGAAGATGGAAAATGTCAGGGGGTGATGCACTGTAAGAGGGCATCGGTAAGGGCTTCTGGGATGAAAGGACACGGAGCTGGTTCTTGAAAGAAAAACCCGAAAGTCCCTCCACTGGGAGGCAGGACAGCACCTCCTGGGAGGCAGTTGGGAGCTCCCCAGCCCCACGGACTTGTCCCCAACCCATCTGCCGTATCTGCTGCTGCGGCCAAGAGTCATCTCCTGAAATCCCCCCTCCCCACCCCCCCAGCCATCGTGCTGTTACCTCCCTTCTGGTGCACGCGTACACACGCACACTCTGAAAAAGCGCCTTCCACATGCAGTAGGACCTGGACGTGTTACTTGACTTGTGCACACTTCCCAGCCACTCTGTGAGGCTCTCCCCGCATCCAGACCAGAGGACGGAGGCTCATGGACATCAGGCGATTCGGCGGAGACCAGGCCGAGGAGACGTGGAAGAGAGGGGGTTAAGAAGCCTGTGCCTCACTTCCAAAGCGTGGGAGTGAGGGCTCACAGCGCCCTCCCCACAGCACAGTCACTCAGAATGTCAAGGTGATACTTGGGGTTCCCCCGATGTCCTCCGCCCTCAGGAACTGCGTGTATGGACCCTTGTTTCTTGTCTTCACTGTCAGTCTGGAATGGTGGCAGGGGCCTGGCCCAAGAATATAGTAGTCAAATAACTTGGGGGGAAATGTGCTAAGAGCCACAATCCCCACACCTTGGAAACAGAACCTTTGCTTCCCGTGCTTCTTTTTGTGTCCTTTTCGGATTTTTTTAAATTTTTTTATGTCTTTATTTTATTTTGAGAGACAGAGAGTTAGCAGGGGAGGGGCAGAGAGAGAGGGAGACACAGAATCCGAAGCAGGCTTCAGGCTCTCAGCTGTCAGCACAGAGCCCGACGTGGGGCTCGAACCCACAGACTGTGAGATCATGACCGGAGCCGAAGTCGGCCACTTAACCGACTGAGTCACCCAGGTGCCCCTGTCCTTTTCTGATTTTTAACTTTTTTTGTTGTTTTTTTAGATTTTATTTTTAAGTAATCTCTATACCCAATGTGGGGCTCTAACTCACAATCCCAAGTTCAAAAATCACATGCTCTTCTGACTAAGCCAGGCAAGTGCCCCTTTAAAGGGCTCAAATCTTTTAAGTGAGCGGCAAGTTTCTCCAAAAGACATACCCAGCACCCACATGCCCTTCCCAACCATGCCCTTCACACTCAACACTAGGTCTGTGGGATCCATCCAAGCCTTTTCATTTTTGTTTTCTTCAAGGTCAAGCCCAATGCAATCCCCTCTTCCCCCATCGGTGTCACTGGCTAGGCGCAGATATATTAGATCACAGGACCAGCTCGTCCCATATTTCTGTTCCACCATCTGTGCGGTTGCCGGTTTGAGGTTGAAAACGTTTCTACTCCCACGAACAGCAACCGAACTTCACTGAGCACACAGCTCCCTCTGCTCCTCCCAGAGCCACTGGGGCTCCAGGGGCTGGAGGAAGGCAGGGAGGGAGCTGGGTCTGCGGGACCCCGAATCCCAGGGCCAGACTGTGGCAGGAAGGAAACTGAGGGCACTGAAGGTGGACCCTCACCACACCTTCGCCCACGCTCAGCTTCAGACCACCTGAAAGACACACCCGACAGGCCTGGCCTCCGGCCACAAGTGTCCTTCATTCCAATCGAGACAGGAAAAGGTCACGCTCTCCACGTTCCTTCTCATTCCACCAGCAAACACAGCTCACAGGAAGGGTTGTAAACTGGGGCGACCACTATGGGAAACAGCACAGAGGGACCTCAAAACATGAAGCGGCCCAGGTGTCCCTCATCGGGTGAGCAGATAACAAATGTGGTCTGTCCATACAAGGGAATATTACTCAGCCTTCAAAAGGAAGGACATTCTGACGCTTGCTACCGCATCGATAAACCTGAGGAGAGGAGGCTCAGTGAAATAAGCCAGCCACAAAACGACCAAGACTGTGCGATTCCACTTCTGTGAGGTGCCCAGAGTAGTCAGATGTGGAGAGAAAAGCAGAATGGAGGTTGTCAGGGGCTGGGGGACAGGGAAATGGGGGCGGAGTTTCCGATGGGGAAAACGCAGAGTTCTGGAGACGGGTGGCGGCGGTGTTTTGCACAACGATGTGAATGTACTTAGCGCCAATGAACTCTATGCTTGAAAATGGGTAAGACGTACTTTTTATGTTATATGTATTTTACCCGAGTTTTTTTTTAAGTTTTAATGGGGAAAAGATGTAAAATGCCTGAGAAAGGGAATAGCAGGCAGATGGAAGAAAAAACAAAACAGAGGTCATGATATTGATGTAAGACAAAAATGCAATTCAAGGCAAATATCGTCAAATAAGACCATGAGAATGGTTCGATTTTTTTTTTAATGTTTACTTATTTTTGAGAGGGAAAGAGACAGTGTGAGTGGGGCAGGGGCAGAGAGAGAAGGAGACGCAGAATCCAAAGCAGGATTCAGGCTCTGCACTATCAGCCCAGAGCCCGATGCAGGGCTCAAACTCACAAACTGTGAGATCATGATCTGAGCAGAAGTCAGACACTTAATCAACTGAGCTACCCAGGTGCTCCAGAATTTTTTTTAAAGTGAGGTTTGCAGCCATGATAAGTCCCATCAGGGAGCAAGATGCAGAAGAGCCAGCCAGAGAGAAAAATGACACTACAAGTGTCCTGTCTTCTCTCCTGCTTGCTCCCTGCATCCCAGCCAGAGAAAGCAAAATTCAAGGTGGGGAAGAAAGCACGCCAGATCCCGTCAGGACATAGCAAGACTTGACGTGAAGTTGGTGAGACACCCTCTTTGGACATGGTCACCCACACTTTTCTCAAGTTTTGCAACCTTCAGAGCAAGACCCAAGCTCTGAATGACTCCCCTTTCTTTGGCTTCTTTCAAACGAGGTGCTGTACCGGAAAGGCCCAGCAAACTCAAGCCACTGCAGGTCTGAGCCTGAACCGTGGGGAAGCTGCCAGCTTCCAACCAATGACCCATCTGGAACAGACACACAAATCCCTCTGCCTCTTCCCAATAAAAGCAACAGGCCCCAGCATTACATACTAAGCCCCTCCCTCAGAGCCCAGGCTCATGACAGCGTTCTGGGAGGCAGGGACCATGGCTCCATTTTACAGAAGAGAAAACCAAGGCTTAGCGAAATCAAGTGACTAAGCTCAGATCCCAAGCAGGAGGCAGAGCTGGGATTCAGTGTATGACCGGGCAGATGCTAAAACCCAATTCTTAATGGTCAGACCATTGTGTCCTTCTGACACTTTCAAACAATCTGCAGGATTTCACAGGCTGAAAACCAGCACTCAGAGATGGCCAAGGCTGCATCAGGTACACCAAGACCAAACCATCCCTTAGCAAGCATCTCACTGATTCCCAGAGATACGTTTGAGTTTTCAAATCATATCTAAGAATCCATTTGATCCAATGGACCTGGGAGGAGATAGGTGAAGTTTTATCGTCATCTGCAACTGATAAGAAACCGTCTGCAGAATGACCAGAGAGGGGCCTGAACAGTCAGAAGTCACACAGCAAGTTCCCATGGAGGTAGGCCTAGCCTCCAACCTGGCCTCATGCGGAGACCGTCCCTCCACTAGGCTCCCCCAGGAAGACGCCCTCAGACACTGCATTCCCGTGGGCACCGGGACACAGATGGAATGCTCTGAAATCTGTACAGCCTTTCCGCCGGGCCACCGCACGCTGCCTGCCCGCCCGCCGGTCTGACGCTCTGCCCTCCGTTTTTCATTGCTAATTAATTTGGATGGAGATGTCTTTAAACCGAGACTTACGTCGGGTCCTCCCCACTGTCTGTGAACCAATTTCATTACAACAGAAACCGTGTTGCCAAAATGAGAAATCCCCTCCTTTTCAGGCCTGTGCCCTTGAAGGCATCTTATTAGAAAAGACCATTTCTTAATTAACATTTTTGATCTTTAATCCATTACACATCCCTCTAATCCTGTACGGAGGTGCGGCTGGCCCACTTCCGCGGGCTGGCTCTGGGCTGCGCGAGGCTGGCAATTTCAGCGCTGAGGGCTCGCTCACAGCTGGACGCCGCCGCGGACAGTCTGCCGCGCCCAGACGCCACCTCTAGTCCAGCGGCCAGTGCCTCTCCCGAGCGGGAGCCGGGGAGGGGGGCCCTGGCGCGGACACCCCCGGATGGGCCAGTCTGCAGACGAGAGTTCATTTCATTAACCCCTGAACCCCATCTTCTCGCCCCAGAACGGTTGCTAGCAAAGGCTGTTTTTGCAGATCTTGCTCGCGCCAGGCGTGAGCGCCGTCAGGCTGGTCTTCCTTCCCATTTGCACAAATCTCAGGCAACCTGAGCACATCTGCACAAAGAGCCGGTCCCACCAAGGTCAGAGCGCCTCACGCTGGAAAGCTGCGGACCTGCTCGGTGACGCCCCGCTTTCTGAAAGACTTTCCTCGCTGGGTTTGGGGAACCCCGTCTTCTCCTGGGCTTCCTCCTTCATCCATGGCCACCCTCCATCTGTCTTTCTCATCCCAGCCTTCCATGCCGAGGCCTTTCCAGACAAAGAGCTCAACTCCATTCCACCTGAGCTCACTTCCAGCTTTAAGTGCCAGCTACACGCTTGAGACCCAAACACATCCCCTGGCGCATCCATCCCCCATCGCCAGACCCTACGTTCAAGTGACCACTCAAGCTGCAAAAGGCATCCCAAACTTACAGCCAAAACCAAGCTCGAGCACCCCCCCCAACCCATCGCACCAGAGGGGCTGCTCCCATGTCGCCATGGCACCCAGCTGCCCACCTCTGGTCACCCAGCGGCCATTGAGCCTTGGAGTCACACTTCCTTCCTCTCCTTTCCTCACCCGGCCATCCAATCGGTGGCACATTCTGTAGGACCTACCTCCAAAAGAAATTCCTAACCCAGGGGCACTCGGGGTGGCGGGCTCCGGTGTCTGACTCCTGATTTCCACTCAGGTCATGATCTCACAGTTCGAGAGTTCGAGGCCCACGTTGGGCTCTGCGCTGACAGTGTGGAGCCTGCTTGGACTTCTCTCTCTGCCCCTTTCTCTGCCCTTCTCCAATGCACATGCACTCTCTCTCTTTCAAAATACATAGATAAACATTAAAAAATAAATAAAAAGAAATTCCTAATCTGACATCTTCTTCGCCTCCTGGCCTGAGTCCCAGCCCCCATCATCTCCCACCTGGGTGAGGACATTTTTCCCCATCACAACCAGAGGGATCCCGTCTCCCTTCTGCCCCCAGCCTCCCTTCAATTCAGAGTAAAATCCAGCGTCCACCATGATTCAAGACACGAGCTGCCTGCCGCCAGCCTCCCTCCCTCCCGCGCTGACCTCCCCTCCCCATCTCCCTGGCCTCACTTCTCCTCACTCCTCCCACCTCCCTCACCTCTCTGGCCTCTCCTCTTAGCCCTCCAGCTCCGGCTCACTCTACTCCGGCCACAGGGACCTCCGTTCTATCCATCAGCAAGCCCAGCTCACCCCGCAGCCAGGACCATCTGGAATGCCCTCTGCATGGCTCATGCCCTCTCTTCTCAAATGCTCGTCCTGAGCACAGAGGCTTCTCTGACGCCCCCTCACTCTCTAAGTGACCCCCCTGCTGGTCATGTCCCAGCGAAACACATTATATATTTATTTGTTCATATACGTTGCACGCCCCACACCAGAATGCCAGCGCCATGCACACCAAGGACTCTGGGGCCCCCTCACCACCCAGGACGGTGCCCAGCACTCAGTAGGCGCGCAGTAACACTTGGGACTGAAGGCCTACGAGCTGTCAGGACCCTGCCAGCGGTGACGCAGCCTCCCAGCCGTCGCTGGTGTGAGGGGCAGTCCTGCAATGCCAGCAGCAACTGAGCAGGTGGTCAGACGCTCAGGAGAACTTCCTGGTGGTGTACTTTCTGTGAAACTGCCCAGCAATGAATAAAGCAGAGCTTGAGCCTCGTGTTGGATTACTAGGGGAGGGAGAAAAAATGGCCACAGCAGCAAGGGAGGTGGAGCCTATGAACAGTTAGGGGACTGGGACAGGCTGGCGCTTGGTCCTTCAGAGGCCGAAGGACAGCACAGGGGTTCATGGACACGGAGACACAGGTACAAACGCTGCACAGAGGGCAGGGATGAGGATGCTCTAGAGCAGGGTGGGAACATTCTGGGAGGGGACACAGCCCCAGCCCAGGCATGGGTTAGAGTGAGGAGAAGAACACAGCAGGAAACTCCAGGAAGAGGCCACGTGGGGACTTGCAGAGTCCCCAGACCCACGCCTCAACTCGTGAGCTACCGGTGAGACCCTCCATGGGGACCACCCTGCCTCGGGGCACCAGGGCTTCCCAAGGCTGCTGGTGGCCCCTGAGTCTGGCCAGCCTCAGAGCGGGGCCTGGGGCATAGCACTCCAGCCTCCCAGTCCCAGTCTGGTGCTCCTACCGTCCCTACTCCCCAGGCTGTCTTTGCTGCCCCAGCTACCAGCCCAGACCTTGACCTGAGCCCTGAAGGCTATCATGCTCCAAAACCTGAGGTCAAGGGCCCTTCCCTCCCAGCAGCAGGAGGTTAAGGCACCCAAGTCCCTGCCTCCACACACACCCCCAGGCCGGGGGTGGAGGGGCGCTGCCTGGTTGGAGGAGCCACGGGGCTGGGTGGAGAAGAGCAGACAGGCCAATCTCCCCAACACCGGACAGGCTCCTTTTAGGGAAATCTGACTCAGTCTTGGGGTCCACCCAGGATCTGGGCCGGGGGTTGTGCCAGGGGGAGCTCCAAGGAGAACACCCAGGATGGAGGCCACTTAGCACCCGTCACACACCCCTGCCCTTGCATGTGGACGGACACACCATCCTTAACCCTTGCGGTCCCTGGTCAGATCGGTGCGTCAGACGCAGGCCCCTCCCTGGTACCCTGGGCAGGGTCCCGGTGCGGGAGTCGGGTAGGAGGCGGGTGTGTTCCAGGTTCTAAAGTCAGCCTGTGAGATACAGCTGCCGTGGCTGGGGATACACATGTGAGGACAGTGGCCACACAGCGCTGGGCTCCTATGTCAGGCGTGAGGGAGGAAGACACCCATCTTGAAACCCCAGAGTCACAGCCGCCTGAGGGGCCACACACCCCCCCACCTGAGGGAGCAGCAGCAGATTCTCACCCACATCTCAGGCTCACTCAGGCAGCGCCAGTGACTGTAATTGCCAGCGCTCCTTAAGTTGTTACTGCCTTCTCTATTTGGGCAAATTTGTATCCTAATTGGCAAAAGTTAAATGAACTGGTAATGACGTGTAAGTATGCATGGACTGCTGTCAAAAAGGTAGGGAGGTGGGAGGGCTCAGGTGCCCTGTGCTACAGCGCAGCGCTACCACAGACTTGCTGTGTGACTCGGGGCAAGGGCCCTAGCCTCTCTGATGCTCAGTGTCTATGGGAAATGGGAATGGTAACACCACGTGCCGTCAAAGTGCTGCTTCTAGGTTTCATAGAGATAGTGACTGTGGAAATAAAGCTTGAGGGAGGTGAGAGGGCACAGGGACAAGCACACAGGCCCCAGGGACAGAGAGAGCCAAATCCAGATCCTAGCCTGGCACTCACCAACAGGCTGAGCCCCGTCTCTGCAGGAGAACGCGCACATACTCAAGGCCAGTACCACAGGGGCACATGGCAGCCAGCCACCGAAGCGATGGCACCATGGTGGGGAGCTGTGGCCTTCCCTGAGGGGTGGGTCCTCGGCAGCCCCGCCCCAGACCCCTTGGGGTCCCCAGGCTCTGCGGCTTTGCAGGAATCAGGGGTTCTGGCTGCAATCCCAGGCTGGTCCGTCTCTTTTCTTTCTCTCTCGACATTTGGGGAAGGCATTTCCTCTTTCTTGGGGCCTGTGGGTCAGGTTTCCACCCAGATGGAAAGTCCCACCCAGGGGCCCCCAAAGGAGAGCTCACCATGGAAACTCCATGGGGTGCCTGCCAGACACAGGAGCAAGTGGCCACTGGCAGGCCTTCCCAGGGCCAAGCCCACAGTCCTGCCAACGGGAAGGGGGAAGGGACGGGAGGGGCCCCAGCTGGACTTCACAGCTCAAGCACAGAACAGTGTTCACACGAAGAAAGAGTGGGTGAGCATGAGTGAGTTTGGGTATGCGTGTGTGCATTTAGGCATGCGTGTCTGCAGACAGACCCCAAATCAGCCCCGGCCCTCGGCCCCCCTAGCTCTCCTGAGCCTGTTTGCTGGACAGAGTCCCTCCCGGAGGCCAGATTCTGCTCAGATAAGATGGGTAAATACAATAATCCTATAAAAAGGGAACAAAGGGTGGATGCTGCTGGATGAACCCACAGCCACGACACAAACCATGCCCAGATTACAGTCCGAGCAGAGGTGACAGGGGAGGGGGCGCCGACTCCCGAGCTGGTGGGCTCCACATATAAGGATATTATGAACAGAGCTCCTCAAACTGTGTTCCAAGACCTCACGAGTCGGGGATGGGTGGTCCTCAAAACTAGGCAAGGGGTACTTTCTGAAGTCAAAAGCTTGAGGAGCCCTCCCGGGGACTCGCAGCAGTCATGGGCACGTCTGGGGCTGCTCAAGGTCCCGCTCTGAAGAGCTCCATTGAATTGCATTTAACCAGGCGCTCAGGAAAGTAACCCGAGCAACTGCCCCAGGATGCAAGTTGGCTTTGCCCAGCTCCCTCCAGGCTGTGCTGCTCGTAGGTCCGCGGCTGTGCCGTGCACTTGGGCCCTGAGCATTTTTCTCGGGTCAATTTAAGAAAGAACTCTAGGAAAGTTGTTTCTGTATCGTGTGCCAAATTGTTACTGAGACAGCGGCTGCTATTTGTTCAATGATTAATGAGGATCCGCACAGTAAATTCTGCAGCATTTAGTGCCAGGGAAAAACATTTGTCCGTCCCCAGCACATAAATCAGAAAGCACGGCTGCCCCCCATCCTATTTCTCTTTTGGCCTAAGCTGCCAGGAGGCTTACCTGCAGTGTGACCCTTACCTTGGGCTTCTGACATAACTGGTTCTTTCATCTGTTATTTTAGGTGTTCAGTGACATAAGGGCCACCTCATCTCATCTCATTAATAATACCAGAGCCGGCGTCTATAGGTGCTTGGTGTCTGAACACATCACCTCTACGTTCTCATTTACCCTTGAACGATGCCACAAGGTAGGGCTTCGGTATCCCCACTTTACAGGTGGGGAAATCAAGTCCTGAGAAAGTGAATCACTTAGTCAAATCCATCCTCACAGCTCATGAGTGACTAGTGCTGCTTGTTTTCTCCTCTCTCTAGAATGCGAGTCCTGGAGAGCTGGGGGCCAGTGCATCCTTGGGGCCCCCGTGTGGCACAGAGACCTGCTAATCAGGTACTGAATGACTGGTGGGGAATCCAGCGCTGAAACAAAGGTCTGTTTGCTTCAAAACCTACGCTGACTCCTGTTGTTTTTTCCTTCAGTCTTTAGGGCTTGGCAAACCTACCCCTGACCTTCGCCTTAAGCATAACCCTACTCCTAACCCCCATCCTGACCTTAGGCTTCAAAGTCACCCTAACCACAGTAGTAAATCGAAACTCCACTTCTAGCACAATCCCAGATGACTTAATTAACAACCAAGATACAATGCTGCCTGCTAGGCCTCGGCCTCCGTTCTGTGGGGCGAGCACTCCGGCCACAAAGCCTAAGGGTGGCAGAAAGTCGGCTTTCAGCGCAGATGGTGGGAGCATGTGGGCTCTGCAGCAGGGAGAGGTCAGCAGAGCCGGGGATCGGGTCGCCCCCCCTGGGGAGCCCGGGCAGACCTGAGCGGGGCAGGCCAGGAGCAGCAGACGGTGCGGCAGGCACGCCGCGCTGGCCCCCTGCTCACAGAAGCGGCTACTCTGGCCTAGGAGGGCCAGCCCAGCGGGTGGGGAGGAGATGCCCTGCCCCGCTTCCTGCCCATTTGCGGCTGGCGAGGAGCCCCGCAGCCAGCACAGGAAATAACAGGGGCCCCCAGAGGCCGTCCATGCAGGCCCAGCTCCGAGGCCGCCCAGGGAGGGAAGGAGGCCATTGTCGGTCTTTGTTTCAGTTTCCCCAGCGTCGCCTGGGCTCCAAGAGGCCCCTGGGAGCTAACAAAGCTTCTCCCCCAACCTGCAGCTGTCCAGCCTCCCTCAGGCCGACCCTGGGGACAGGCCCACCAGGCCCCCGGACTCTTAAAGTGGCAGGTGCAGGGTGGAAATGAAGTCATGTCCAAGTTGGGGGTGCGGGGGGTGGGGGCACATGTGGGCCAGAGCAGGCCAGGCAGGCGAATAGACAGATGGGCACTGGGGTCTGTGTCTGCAACCCGGGTCAGCCCAGCACTGGGTCCAACAGCAGGGGTTCGACTCTGTATGGAAACAATGTCTAAGGCACTGAGGGCACAACAAAGTAACCAAAGAAAGAAAAGAGAGAGCAGGAATGCCCGCCGGAGAGGGGGCACTGTCCCCATCCCTGAAGAGAGGCACGCCAGAAGCAGGATGTTTCTGCTCATTTGTAAGCCTAGGGATGGGGGGGGTGCACGTCTCTCTTTGTACACATGTTTTAAGTGCAGGCATATGTGCGCTGCATCCGTGTGGGCATGTGTTAGTGCACTCATATATGCATATGTGTGTGCGCACTTGTGTTTGTGTGCATGTGTGCACGTGTGGGCACATGTGAGGTATGGAGGGGCACATATATGCATGTGTGCGCGCACCTGTGTTTGTGTGCATGTGTGCACGTATGGGCACGTATGAAGTATGGAGGGGCACATATATGCATGTGTGTGTGCACCGCGTGCAGTGGGGGGGGTAATGTGAATGGGTGTGCATGTGCACCAATGTGTGTGTATATATATATGTGTTGCAGGTACGGGGTATGCAAGTGTGTGCATGCGAAAGTGTGTGCACACGCGCTTACGTCTGTGAGTAAGGAAACGTGTGCTGTGTGTGCACACACCTGCACCCACAATGGCTGGTGAGTGAACCGTCACTGTTGGCGCAGTCTTGGGCTTGTGCTCGCCCGCGGTCACTCATTCCCGCACTGGTCCTGGCACCCCGTCACTAGCGGTACATCACTATAGTGGCCTCATTAGGGCTTTGCACATCCTCTAGTGTGTCTCCACAAGCACATATTGTATCTCCACTGAGCCCTGGTCACTGAATTAGCAACAACTGAAGTGGGCCCTAGACTCAGCCGAAACCCACCCAGGCTCAAATCCCTGCTCTGGACCCACTAGCTCTAAAACCCTGCACCCGCGTCTCAACCTCTCTGCGCCTCAACTGCTCGTCTGTGAGATGGGAATGGCAGCGCTTCCTACGGCCTGCAGCTCAGGAGCGCTGAATGAGCTAAAGCCTGCTGGGGCCCAGCCTTGTGCCTGCCAGGAGGGAACGCCCACGAGATGCTTGTTATGTTTTCTTGTTAATGTTACTACAGTTGCTGTAGTAATAGTGAGTTGCTGAAGACACAACAGTGAGCAAAAACAGGCACTGCCCTGCCTCCCCAAGCTTGCGGGTTTTGCAAAGTATTTATGTCCTATTTACTGTCCTATTTCCTGGATTAAGTATCAGTCTAATGTGCTAACTACTACCAAGTATGGCCAGCAGCCATCAATTAAAGCAATCAACCACAACGAAAGAAAAAGAATTATCACTGTGGGCAAAATAATGTTTTTGTGAACCAGCCAGGTTAGGCGACTAGGCACATGGAGTGGAGTGCGTGTGCATATGCTGACACACGCACCAGCACCTGCTGCACACGCAAGGACTTTACGAGAACGTCAGCGGAGAGCATCAGTCTAACCCCCGTGGGCCATCACAGCCCGCAGCAGGACACTGGCTGACGCAGCACTGACCAGACCCGACCCAGGAGCTGGGCCCTGCAGAGTGCCCGCCCAGGAAGCCAGGAGCAGCCAGACAGCATGACTGGGCTGACCTTGGCCATTTCCTACTGGGCGCTGACCCACGGCTGCACAGTTGGTACAAAGCCCCGCCCAGGAAAGGAACCTGATCATAAGACATCCTCTTGGCCTCTGCCTTTCGGAGTAGACCCTGACCACCACCACCACCCGCCCTGACCAGCACCCAACCCCCCCACCCCCGTAGCCTTTTCCACTTAGGAAATGAGCAATGCCCCACCAACCAGGGACAGCATGAGTGACAACTCAGTCCCTGTGGTGATGCCTGGAGATTGCCAGTTAAGACATCTGGGGAGGGGGAGGAGGGAAGCAGGGGGAAGGAGGCCTCTGGGCCTCTGGGATCCAAGCTCATAGCTAAGCTCCGGTCCAAACTCCCATCAGTGTGTTATCAATAGCAAGAATAAAAGGACAGAGTACTCAGTGCCAGCCTAGGAAGCTAAGGCTAACCCACATGCGTACCCTCATACAATCCTCACGATGGTCTAGGAAGATAATCGCCCCCATTTTAGATGAGCAAACGAAGCACAGAGAAGTCAAGTAACTTACTCAAGGTATCAAAGAGCCGCTAAATAAGAGGACCTCAAACCCAATTCTTTTCTTTACTTTAAAATTTTTGTTTAATTTTTTTTCTGTTTTTTATTTACTTTTGAGAGACACAGAGAGACCGCACAAGCAGGGGAGGGTCAGAGAGAGAGGGAGACACAGAATCTGAAGCAGGCTCCAGGCTCTGAGCTAGCTGTGAGCACAGAGCCCGACACAGCGCTCGAACCCACAAACTGTGAGATCATGACCTGAGCCGAAGCCAGACGCCTAACCGACTGAGCCACCCAGGCGCCCCTAAAAAGCATTTTTTAACATTTATTTATTATTAAGAAACAAAGAGAGACAGAGCATGAGCAGGAGAGGGGAAGAAAGAGAGGGAGAGGGAGACATAGACTCCGAAGCAGGCTCCAGGCTCTGAGCTGTCAGCACAGAGCCCGACACAAGGCTTGAACCCACAAACTCTGAGATCATGACCTGAGCTGAAGTTGGATGCTTAACCAACTGAGCCACCTAGGAACCCCCCAATTCTTGTTCTTATCAACGTGAACAAATATCGGGCCCTGGACTGCCAACGGCAAATACGGACAAAGAGGCAGAGGCGAAGTTCTCCACCTTGGCAAGCGTTGGCCAGGTACCTGCCAATAACCAAGCCCAAGCTGGGCCCTGGGACCACAGAGAATGAGACACGGCCAGTGCCTGAAGGAGCAAGCAGAGCAGCAAAGAAAGGTCATAACCAAGCAAAAGGAAGTGAAGGCCAGGCTCAGGCAGCCCCCAAGGCTGAAGGGCACAAAGGAAAGTACAATAATTATGACAGAGCTATCACGGCATACTTCTTGGAGGAGGTGTCATTTAGGCTGAGCTTTGAAGGATGAGCTCCATAGGCAGAGGACCCAGCTAGAATAAAAGTCCAGGGGTGCAGGCAAGAGACTGAACTCATCAAACGCTCTAAGTCTCCGGGACTCAGACTGGTATGTGGTCCAGCAGCATCAACACCACCTTGGAGCTGGTTAGAAATGCAGAATCTCAGGCCCCACCCAGACCGACTGAGTCAGAATTCACAGTTTCACAAGATCACCAGATTTGCATGCACATTCACGTTTGAGCAGAGCTGGGGTTAACCACACCTGGGCAGCACAGGGAGACCTCCCCAAAGTCACAAGGTGCAATGTCATCATCATGCCCACGTGCCCACACCCACTTACACACCTGCCTGTGACTCTGCTTTATAGCCAGGTTTCAAGTCCCGGAAGAGCCACTGATTTCCACTGTCCACCAGCGGGGTCCTCGGGGCTGGAAGGGGGCTGACATCGCAGAGACTCATCCTGGACCTCGGGGAGCACCCAAGCCCGGAGAAGTAGGACAGGCCCCTCCCCCATTAAAATCCTCATGACCGATGTCCCCTGCCCAACACAGCAGGAGAGGAGGACGGGACCTGGGCTCGCTGGGGCGGGCAGCAGGACCAGCAGGGCTGGGAGCAGCGACCGCAGCGCACGGAGCAGGGGACGCCAGCAGAGCAGCCGCTGAGCGCCAGGCTGCAGGTACAAATCACAGGGTCCCTGCCTCCGAGAAAGCCCACGTCCACCCAAGAGGTGGAAACCAGCACGACAGGCCCCACTGCATGGCTTCACTCCAGCAAAACCGTCTGCCAGGCTAGAGAGAAGGAAGTCCGGAGAGAGAGACACCACACACACACCCCGGGCACGGGCACACACATGCACATGCATGCATGGGCTCTGCACACGCGTGTTCACAGAGGAAGTCATGACAGTACACCCCAGAAGGGGCCCCTGGCTGGTCCGGAGGAAAGGGTGGGCAGGAAACGCCACATCCCCTTCAGCCCCAGGGGTCCAAGATGCCACAGGGAGGGGTGCAAAGGCCCGGAGGTCCCCCGGGCTCTGAGTCAGGGCTGCACCACCTGGGCCCACCCACACACATATACACACGTACATGGGTACACGCCTCCATGTGCACGCAGGGCACAGATGCCCCACACCTCGTGGGCTGCTCACCATGGTAACAGAGTGGCCACTTCTCAGCGCCAGTCACCCCCTGAAGGTTTCTAGGCTTCCTCTGCTAGGGGAAGCGGCTCTAACAAAGGCCCGGGCCCGCTGGCCTGGCCGGGGGTCCGAGGCGCCCAGCGGCCGGCGCAGGCCCACCACGCTCCCCCCGTGAGCTCCGGGCCACCGCGTCTCCCCGCCCAGCCCGCCTGGTTCCACTCGGCTCAACTCCCCACAGACGCCCCGGCCGAGCTAACGAGGAACTCCCCAGCTGGCCCCACATAAAGCCGCGTTTCCTAAGTCTTTAAAACGCTGGGAAATTATACATCCACTTAGACCTTTTCTGCTCCTTTAAAATGTCCCCTGGTCCACATCGAGAAGATGACTAGGTTGGGGGCTCAAGCTCAAGAGGTGGACAGCACCCGCTAACAGAGCTGGAGCCAGAGGCAGCCTGGGTCTTCCGTCGGCGGCCACGGATCCCGGCCAGACGGGCCACGACAGGCTCGCTGATGAGTCCAGGGAGGAGAGCCGCTCAGGATGGACCTCAAGTGAAGGATTCCGGTGAGGGGTGGGAACGAAGTGTGACAGTGACTCCAGCCTCGATTTGAAGAGTGAAAGAAAAAGCCAGAAGATGCCGGGAGCCCCTAAGAAAAACTGCTAAGGAGAACAAGAGCCCCTCCGCAAAGATCCTAGGCGTCATACTATTTATAAGAGTCAAAAAGGAAAAGTGTCCAAATGCCTGACGGGAGGGGCAGTCGAGGAAATGTGCGCCCACCCACCCCACAACCCCGATGCAGCTTCTCAGACAGAAGGTTATGGGGTCCAGGGCCGCCTGAAGCGCGGGTCTAACGGGGGGCAGGAGTGACATGGGACCCACGGGCGGTCCAGCCTGGATCTCGTCTAGGTAAGTCTGTTTACACGTGACGGAGCTGGAGAAGGGGCCGAGAGCAACACAAAGGGCAGGAGTGTGGAAACACAGGATCGTAGGTGGAGTTTCTGTGAAGTCGTTGAAATAATAAATATGCACGCTAAGAAAACACAAGTGGGGCCGGGAGGCAGCGCTGAGAAGGCTCAGAAGTACCGGCTGGGCTGCCTGGAGGGGCCTCAACTCCCCGCGTACAAGGCCCAGTTTTCCAGACTTTTCCATCCACTTCACTGAGGGGGGTGGGGGGGGGCGGTGGTGAGGTCTGAAGGAAAACAAGGCTTCAGCACCCCTCGCTGAGGGGCCCCCGGTACCAGCCACCCTGATGGTGCTCTGATTTCCCACCTGAGCAGGTCCCAAAGCCTCCAGCCCTAATACCAGCCTCCCCTGCAAACCGTATCCACGGCCAACACCCAGGTACAGTCGTGAGCAGGGGGCCCGCAGGGAGGTGGGCTGCGCCCGGACAGGTGGCGGTCCTCACAGGGAGCCTGGCCCGCAGTGTTTTCCTGCCCTTTGAGATGGCAAATGTAGCCAAAGCCTCCAAAACGTGCAGCTCCTCTCCTTCCGGGCAGCAAACTAGGAAGCCTGGCCCTAGCTAGATGCTTCCGCCTGACCCCGGAGGGACCTGGGCACAGAGCTGAGCCCCTCACAACGCTCCTGGATTCCCTCTAAAAATGAGGAGACTGGACAACATCCTCACAGCAGCTTTGCTGCTACGTTCAGGCCTGTGCAGCCAGGGTTCAAATCCTGGCTCTGCCACTTCCGGGTTGTGTGACTTGAAAACAAGTCACTGGCATCTCTGTGCCTCAGCTTCTGTATGTCGAAAGCACCAAGAAGGAGGCCTGGCTCCTAGAAGTAGCCTGTCAGTAAGATGGACGGTGCCAGTAACCAGGACAACGGGACCTGTCATGTGGCAGGAAGGCCTCAAACTCCCATCACACCAATAGTCCTTGGGCCATCACAAACAACTAATTATATCAAGTGTTTCTCTGCAGCCACACGTGTGTCTGTTACCAGAAATAAACCTGGCAAAGCTGCCCAGACACTGACAATGAGCACAGGTCAACAGAGTAACTGTTTCCCGCTCCAGACCACCCTCAGACGCTCCTCCCACTGCACCTCAGAGTGCTCCAGAGCAGCCATTTTGGAAGGAAGCCAAGCCTGTCCCGAAACCCGGCCCGGAGAGGTGGGAGGTGCCAGTGAGACTATTATGACACAGTTATACAGAGATGAGTCCCTTCAGCCCCCAATCAAACGTGGTGACCAGAGCAAGGGAGGCAAAGCTCTGTTTGTTTGGGTTGGTTCACTGAAAGCCCACATTGCAAGGCCCACGATTATCCCGGCACCTGCCATGTGGGGACCACACGCAAGAGGGCTTGAGAGAAGACGGAACAAACGTTGAAGGGAATGCAGGCATCCTCACTGTGAGGGGTTCTGCAGGAAGAGGGGAAGGTGGCAGGAGTGCAGGGCCAGGGACAGAAAGGCCCCCTGGTAAAGCCACACTTAGCAACCTCTTACTTGGTGACCAGGGTGAAACCATCTGGCAGAGGCCTTTCTGTGGACTGGACATTTTTTTTGAATATGGGTTGTCCAAAAGAAGATACCACTTCACATTGAGAAAGGCTAGAATAAAAACTTAAAATTAAAAAAAGGGAAAATAACAAGTGCTGGTATGGATGTGGAGAAAATGGAGCTCACACATTACTGGCAAGAGTGTGAAAGGGTGCCACTGCTCTGGAAAACAGTCTGGCAGTTCCTCGAAAAGTTAAACATAGAATTACCACATGATCCGACAATTCCACTCCCAGGTATATGCCCCCAAAAACTGGAAACGAGTATTCAATCAAACACTGGCACACAGAAGTTCACGGCAGCACAATTCACAGAAGCCAAAGGGAGGAAACAACCCAAACGTCCATTAACAGACAAACAGATAACAGATAAACAAAATGTGGTATATCCATACAGAATATTATTCAGCCATAAAAAAAAAAAGGCAGGGCTGATACAGGCTACAATTTGAATAAATCTTGAAGATAGGAAGCTAAATGAAAGAAGCTGGTCATACATATTATATGATTCTCCCTACAGAGAAAGTCGTTGGGTGGGTGCATGAGGGCTGCAGTGATGGAAGGAAAGAAGGTGACACCCAAGGGTCCAGGGCTTCTCTCTGAGGTCATGAAAATGCTCTAAGTTGACTATGGTGGTGGTGAGACATGTCTCGGAATATACGCAAAGCCACTGAATTGTGCACTCTCAGTGAATGCATTATATGATGTGTAAATCATATCTCAATAAAGCTGCCTTAAAACAACAGGAATGCAGGAGCACCTGGGTGGCTCAGTCGATTGAGCAGCCGACTTCGGCTTAGGCATGACCTCACAGCTTATGGGTTCAAGCCCCACATCAGGCTCTATGCTGACAGCTTGGAGCCTGGAACCTGCTTCAGAGTCTGTGTCTCCCTCTCTCTCTGTGCCTCTCCTGCTTACACTCTATCTCTCTCTCTCTCTCTCAAAAAAAAATAAATAAACACTAAAAAAAATTTTTTTAACAAATAAAAAATAAATTCTTTAAATAAATAAACACTCAGATGACCTGGCAATTCTGGCCCCGGTGCCCTGGCACAGTTGGCGGGCGCTAAGGGACTGCTGTCCCTGTAGACAGGCCTGTGTCACAGTTCACCACAGACCCTCCCCAGTGTTCCTCCCTCACCTGTGCCACAGGCCAGCCTCGAGACAGGTAGGACCCTGTGGGACTTTCACAAAGGACCCTCCCATCCCTAAGGCGTTCAACCCATGGCCTGGCAAGGTCGGGAAGATGAAGTTAGGGTAACCCATGAACTCCCCTGAAATCACACCTAACAGGTGCCCATTGGATGCTGAAAGGCATCTGGGGCTCAAAAGAGGCTAAGAATTTCTCTTGCTTTAATGACCTCATGATAAGGAACTGTCCCCCTCAGTCCTCATTTTACAGATGAGAAAAATAAGAACGCAGTAGGGAATGGTTTAAAACCCAACCCCTACTATGCACCCCATACCCGGGCTCTGAATGCAGTGCTCCATGCCAGGGCCGTGCTCTCAGGAGCCCCGTATTGGCCGTTCGGAGGCAGGAGCAGGCTGGCCCACCCCCATCCCATGAAGCCCCGGCCAGGCCGGAGAGGCGTGCTGTGAGCCCATCTCCCCGCTGGCCAGGCCAGGCTCTCCATCACTGTCAGGGCTCGACGCGAGGGCACAGACGGAGCAGGCCAAGCTGTTCCCGGGGCGGTGACCACAGCGTCCCCCCGGGCAGGGAGGCCGGAGGAGGCCAGAGGTGAGCAAAGAAGACACTGCATTCTGCTTCGTGATTGGAGCTCTCCATCACACTCCCACAGCCAGGGCCACGCAGGCAGGGGGGAAGGAGGCGGGCAGGCCGCCGAGGCCCCCCACGGAAGAGAGCTGCCCAGTGCCTTGCAGCCCTGTGCTCCTCCCGGTAAAACACACTCAGCTCATCCTGCTCACCTCTGGTCTGATGAACCAAAGACCCTCTGGGGCTGGCACCGCCAGGGACTTTCCTAAAGCCCCTGTGATGCCTTCAGGCTCTGCCTCACTGCCCAGGCAGCACGGAGGTGAAGGCACACGCTCGGGCTGCCAGAGCGCTTGGGTTCGAGATCCTTCT
>NC_043715.1:32454389-32498341 GCF_006229205.1 Suricata suricatta | reverse complement strand
CGGGGCCCATCTGAATGCGCCCACAAGAAGGAAATGTGGTCCCCCAGGAGAATAGGGCAGATTAGTCTCCGTATGTAATAGATTTTATTGACCATATGGAACTGATATAAAAATCGTGTTGCACAGGCTAGTCTGGCCTGGAGACAGGAATGTGACATGAAGAATAGGATTTCCATAACCAGCTGGGTGGCTTTCTGAGTTCCTGAGCCCACCCCCCAGGACCCCCAGCAAATCCCCCAACAGCCTCTGGGCCTTTACCTGATGCTGTCACGGAGGAATCCCAGGCCAGCGAGAAGTCCGAGGCCTCCCCCTCTTCAACTGAAAGAGAGAACAGAGACAGGCCTGTGAGTTTTGAAGCTGTACAAAACAGGCCATCGGGGTAGGGAACAGGGCAAGGAAGAAGGATCACTCGTGGGGGTCCTTATAATACCCAGGATTGGGAGCAAGGGGGTAAAGCCTACTATGAGGCCTTTGTTGGCTTCACAGAGGTGTAAAATAATCGGAGTAACACCTGAGTAGCAAGTAAGTGCTGTATCAGTACAGTTTCTCCATCCCTGTGTCCCTGGCAGACATCACGAATCAATCACAGCACTGCCTAGAACCAAACGCAGCATCAGAACCTCTATACATCGCAACAGCCCACTACTATTTATACTCAGAGTTTCTGCTTGAGATGAAGCCATTTTCCACTCACAGGAAAGACACCAAAGACTCAGACCTCTACCTGATCCTGCAGAGACTGTCCTCCTACCAAGAGCCCCTTAAACCACCGCTGAAATGTAAAAGCTTACTTTTGCAACAAATAAGGTCACTCTCAGAGGCTGGAGAAGCATGGGGTGCTATTCCACACACGGAGACGTAACCCATAGATAGACCTTGGGATGTGCTGAGGTCCAGTGGTCAACAGTCACAGGCTAATAACATCAAAAAGCCGCTCACCTCTCCATCCTCCCCCTGGGCCTCCAGAGCCAGGCTGGGTAGCACTGGGGTGCCTCCACCATCTGTACTCCAGCAGGTAAGACCAGGCTGGTGGAGACGGAGGCCATGCACTAGGAGAACATGGGAGAAACTCTATACAGCACAATAAATCTCTTGTTCTGGAATTAATCCCAGTCTGGGGCATGTAGTAATATTGAAGCTGGGTTATGGACTCTGTAAAATGGAACTTCGTTTAAGCCAAAAATGTGCATACACAGTATTTTTCAGATTTAACAGGCTCTGAAGTTCTACGCGTGCGCAGGCTGAAGCTACTCGGTCCCACCCAGGTCCCTTTGCACCGTCGCTGTCCTACATGGGCACACACTGTGAGCCAGGCACGAGGCTGAGTGCTTTCCAGGCATTCCTGGGTTTACTCCTCATCAACAGACTCCCAGAGAGGCCAAGTGACGTGCCTGAAGTCTTAAACAGCTAGAAGCATTCAGAGTTTGAGCTGAAACCCACAACTGTGTCTGGAAGGCAGACGGATGCATCCTGAAGCCACTGTATCCAGAGGCACAGAGGATGGTGTCCAGAATCCTAGCAAGGCGGGACGGGTAAGCAGCAACCCTGCCCCACCCCACGGAAGGCAGGTACAAGGAGTAAGCAGGCTAGGCTACGGTCAGATACTGAGTTCAAATCCTGATTCTGCCTCTGCCTGTACAGTCGTGAGCAAATTATTTAACCCCTAGGCTTCAGGTTTGCCATCTCAGAAATAATAATGGAACCCACGCCATACAGTGTCAGGGAGGGTCCAATGGGGCAATGGAGTCATCTGCCGGAGCAGTGGCTCAAGCACTCAGGCAGTTTGGTGCCAGGGCTGAACAGCTCTGGGAATTAACAAGTCCGGCTCTGCATGGTGCAGCGCCCCCCACCCTTTATCACATATCTGTCCCCGTTCTCGACCCCCAACCAGTGCCTCCCAGACCTCCCAGACAAGAAGCAACAGGCCAAGGACTGCTAACAGAGCGTTCGCTCTTTCCCAAGTTTGTGTCCTGAAAGTAGAAACTCAGAATCCGCAGGAGGAGATGCAGAGGTGATCTGGGGAGGGGCCGAGGCTATTGTTCTACTTAGCTAGTTAGAGCCGGGAGGGTTTTCAAACAGGCAGCTTTGTAAATACGAATCAAGACCGCGCATCAGACAAAACTGATATTACTCGCAGAGCTGATTCCAAGCAGACAGCCCCTGAAACACAGGCGGCTGATGCTTCCAGCCGTCGGGAGCCGGCCGTGCATGAAAGCAGCAGTTGTTAACAGCCCTCCTTGCCGCACCTGAAAATCCGCTTCCTCCACATTTCACCGTTTACTTACTTTGAGATATACGGGTTCTGCTTCTGCTAAGAGTCATTCCCAGTTTGTAAGGTCACCATGTGGCCATGGTCAACAAGGTCGACCTCGTGGACCACGGGTACCCAGACACCCACGCACGACCCGGTTCTCCCTTTGCCCACGATGTACTCCGGATACCAGGGCAAAGGACCCCCACTCTGGGCTCACCCAATGTTCTCCGGGCAGAAGAGTGACCTTCCAGATCACTGAATTGGAAGATGCCCCCCAAATGCCACATCCTTCCCTCCCTGAGATCTGGCTTCCACATCATGGGAAGGAGATGGGGGAAAACATCTGCCACTGCAGAGCTCTTGGGAGGACTCGAGGCTCTCTTCCCTTTACAAAAAGCCTGTAAAGGTGGGAAGAGGAGAGCGATCTGATGCCAGCTGGCTGGGGAAGCTCAAAGTGGCAGGCGTCACCACAGGCAAGTGGCCGCATCACACACCGGCGTCTCCAGAGCCACGTCTCCCCCAGTGAGGGGCCCAAGGGCCGTGGGGCGTGAATGCGTTTTCTGACACCTGCTGGCGTCCGCCCCACTAACATCCCATCCCCACGTCTTTATTGAAGGCACAAGCACACCATCCCTTATAATTCCTGATCAGGAAGTCACACCCAGTGTCCCCAGCACCACACGAGGCTCTGTGCTCCCTGCTACTGTGAGCGTCCAGGGGGCTCTCCTCTCCTCCAGCCTCACTCTTACTCTTCCGTCCGGACGGGTCTCTTCAACAGCTAGATAACCGGCAGGGGCAGTAGGCACAGAGGAAAGTAGGCCTTCCCGACAGCCCGAGCCAGCCACTCGCTGAGGGGCTGAGTCTACACCTGCAAGCAGGCACTCTCAGGGACCCTGAGCCATCCCCCGGTGGAACAGCTGCTCCTGCACACAGTGGCCACTTGTATACACAGGGTGGATGCGCGAGGCCAGTGTGCACACGAAGGAAGGGAGCGTGGGGGGCGAGTGTGGGAGCAGGGGAGAAGGCACAGTGAGTCTGAACGCACAGGGTCAGGGCACAGAGCAAGTCTGCACACCCCGAGAGGGGATGCGTGGCCAAGTGTATACACGGGAGGCGGTGCAGAGCCTGTGCTCACACTGGAGAGTGCACAGGCCACTAACCATGGTTCCCAGGGTGTGTTAAGCAGGATTCAGAAGTTCTATCAGGGCTCCAGACAGAACTCTGGGTTCTTTCTCTGCTCGAGGGCTCACAGGTTGTGGATGGCTGATTCCCATGGGAGACTGGAGCTCATGGGCCACACCGGACACTGTCTCCCAGCTCAGCAGCGGGCTTATAAGTGACAACAACTCCCCCACTCTGGAAGTGCCCATAGTTTGCTCCCTGTGCACCAGGATGGCCTTGCCACCAACAATATACCAGTAAGACCCAAAGCCTGTGTGCAGGGCCTCTGGACTTTGGGAACCCAGCAGCACAGGGCAAGGGGTGCTAGGTGGGCACCTGTGTAACCCGTCTTCCCAGTGCCACTTGCTCCGGGGCACTGGTCAAAGTCAGGCAGGACCTGGGTTGCAAGGTGCAGGTCAGAGGCAGAAAAGCTCGGGAACAGGCTCTAAGACGGTGTCCAGAGGTGAATGAGAGAGGCAAGGCGGAGTCGACTGCCAGAGGAAACCTCCAGCCGGGCCAGGAGGGCCCGGAAACCACCTTCTCCACTCCAAAACCCACGCCAGTGCCAGCTGCCCGGCCGGCTTCAAGGATCTGAGAAGGCACTGCCCCCGGCTCTGAGCCTCCAGACGTGTGTACACACAGGCATTTTCTGGGGAAAGGATCCATGGTTTTCATCAAAAAGATCTAGAATACCGGCACTACCACCTTCCTACCTGCCAAAAAAAAAGGTTTAAGAACCACTAAATTAATGGCTTTTATTTTGAGAGCATTTTCATCTGGCCCCACCTCTGGCTGGCGTTCACAGCATCTTAGGGGACTTTCCTGGCCTTGCCCCCAGGGATCATCCCACCCATAGGAAGGGTGGGGCTCACACTGTCCGGCCAGAAGCTCCCTACAGGCATCCTTGTCCCAGGGGAGGTCGTGAGCCAAGCCAGGGGCACATGACTGCCTCTCCTGGGCTCGTCCTTAACGAAATCCTCTCGCTTACACCAGTCCAGGGCCAAGGAAGGTATAGGATACACCTAAAGTCCAGACTCTCATTGTCGGGCATGAAATGGAGTATCACTATTCAGTGCTAAGCAATCTCAAGGAGTGAAAAAGAGCAAAGCAAGGCGGACTGTGTGTATGGCTGTGTGGGTTGTGCACTGCACAAGAGGCCCAGCAGAACTAGTGAGAAAAGATTGAAATTTAGCCCATACTCTGTCCACTAAACAGTATGTCCTGAGGTAGGGCTATCCCAGAGCAGGATGTACCGATCCTTTGCACAGAGGCACGGCCAGCCTTTTCCCTAACTCACACAGACGTGCTGTAACGTGTAGCCTGTGACCATCTCTGCCATCAGGCTTCAGGGCAAAATGACCAGGGTCAACTGCAAACAAACCCAATCACTAGGCCCCCATTCTCCAGGTCCTGTCAGCGGGGACGGATTCTGGGCGGTGGGTTTGGTTGGGGGGTAGGGGGAGTGACGGCGTGGAAAAGCAAAGGCTCTCTTTGCAGCCGAAACTAAAACTACCCACAACTCCCTCCCCATGGCAGCCTCTGAGCCCAAACCTTCAGAGGATCTCTTGACAGGGTCACATCACTGAGCCCTGCATTTTACTCTCATGATTCTCTGATCACGTGCCAAAAAGAGAGGAAACTAACAATTGAAATGGCTCCATCAATACTGCCTGCCATTTTCCCCAGTGAGCACAGCCCTAGGGCAGGGGCGAGATCTCTGCACCCCTCCCCATCAGTCTGTCTGCACCACACCACCGGGAGGGTGGATCTAGGATTTAAAGAAATATATTCGGGGGGGGGGGGGTGGCCTGGGTGGATCAGTCCGTTAAGCGTCCGACTTCAGCTCAGGTCATGACCTTAGTTCGTGAGTTTGAGCCCCACATCGGGGTCTGACAGCTCAGAGCCTGGAGCCTGCCTGCTTCAGATTCTGTGTCTCCCTCTCTGTCTGCCCCTCCCCTGCTTGTACTCTGTCTCTCTCCATCTCTCAAAAATAAATAAATGGTTAAAAATTTTAATAAGAAATAAATCTATTTTTTAAAGTTCATTTTTAGAGGGAGCACACATGAGTGGGGAAGGAGGGGAGAGAGAGGGAGAGAGAGAGAATCCCAGGCAGACTCTATGCTATCAGTGTAGAGCCCAACATGGGGCTTGAACCCAGGAAGCCTGAGATCTTGACCTGACCCGAAATCAAGAGTTGGACACTCAACCGACTGAGCCACCCAAGCGCTACTAAAGAAATCTATTTTTGGACGCCATGGCTCCTAACTGGAAGCTTCCTTCCACCTGATGCAGTGCTTTAAAAAAAAAAAAAAAAAAAAAGGCAGTCTGTTCTAATGTGGGAGGCAAAGCTGATGCATTAGCCCCATCAAGAGAGTGTGGTTGGGCCTCCAAGTCGGCAGCTTCGAAATAAGTGCTTACGGCAATGTTGGCAATGCCCGACTTTCCCCTTAAACACTGGCCTTGGAACAAGCAGCTAGGACAAGATGCAACCTTTCTGAGAATTATTTCTATATCGTTCCCCTGGCCTACCCCGGGCAGAGGGGCCAGAAGCCGGGACCTTGCTCAGCCACTGTATTCCCTTTGGCTCCCTGCCTTGCTTACCTATAAAAGAGTAAGAACAGGGACACCTGGGTGGCTCAGTCAGTTGAGCATCCGGCTTCGGCTCAGTTCATGACCTCGAGGTTCTTGGGTTCGAGCCCCACATCAGGCTCTGTGCTTTGGATTCTGTGCCTCCCTCTCTCTCTGACCCTTCCCTGCTCTCTCTCTCTCTTTCAAAAATAAATAAAACATTAAAAAAAAAAAGAGTGAGAACAGAGAAACATCCAGGAAGAGCCCAAGAACTCCAAAAAAGAAGTTGGTCGTTCCTTACAGGGAAGGTCAGCCTTCTAGAAGTCTCCCAATGGAGCTCGCTCTAGCAGGACAGATGAGGGCACCAGAGAGAAGCTGTAAAATGGAGGGGTTCAGGTAGGGGGTCCTAAGTAGGGCTCCCAGGACCCTCCCCCAGCTTTGCCACTTTCAGACCATTAGATCTGGGGCAAGAGGTTTGATCCACTGTGATCTTCCGTGTCCTCCGTGAAATGAGGACACTACCAGCACCCCTGACACAGTGTCCAGAGGACTCAGGCAGCCGGGGTTCCTGAGGCGCACTGCCCCTGGGTAAACAGGCAGTCAGCGTCAGTGTTCCTGGGGTTACCCAAGCTGCCGTCTCTCCCCCAGGTTGCTGGCTGACGGCTAAGGCCTCACTGCGCTCGTCAGGACAGGAGGGCTCCAATGGCCAGATCAGGTTTCCCGTGAGATTTGCCCCCACCCACCACCAGGACAGCCCTGGGTCCTTCGCCATCACTGCCTCCTTGTCCCTGCCACCGTGCAGGGATGGTGTCCCTAGATGTGGAACCATCTAGTGTCCGCAACCAAGGGGCTCAGCTCACCTCCCTCCACGAGCGCCCCATTCTCACCCCGCACACCCCAAGAGAGGGGGGACAGAAGCACCAATCCCAGCAGAACCTAGATTTGGGACAACCGCACAGAAGCGGGGGTCCTCTCCTCCACTCTTCCCTAAAAAATGAAGATGAGGATGAAGATGATGTGAAAAATAGGGTGATGAACGTGACACACTTCAAGTGCGCTTGAAGTAGGAGAGAAATGATTTCTTTCACTAGACCAGAGACAGAACACGGGTCACACCTGGCCCAGCTCACCAGTCCCGCACCTGCCGTAGACAGTGCTAAACTATCAGGGCTCTCTCACTGGGCATAGACGCTGCTCCAAAAGGCTCAACAAAGTGGATTAAAACCTGTTGGCACTCTGAGGTGCCTGGGTAGCTCCGTTGGTTAAGTGTCCGACTTCGGCTCAGGTCAAGATCTCACAGTCTTTGGGTTTGAGCCCCAGGTCGGGCTCTGTGCTGATAGCTCAGAGCCTGGAACCTGCTTCAGAGTCTGTGTGTCTCTCTCTCTCTCTCTCTCTCTCTCTCTCTCTCTCTCTCTCTCTGCCCCTTCCCACTTGTTGTGCGAGCTCTCTCCCTCACTCTCTCTCTCAAAAGTAAATAAGTAAACAGTAAAAAAAGAAAAGAAAAAAATCTGTTGGCCTTCTCCATCCTGGCCCACAGAGTTTCCCCCGCTCAAGCACCGAGGCACGGCACATGCATGCATCACACATTCACGCCCGCACCCACATGTTCGAGGTGCAGATCTGGGCCAGGGCGAGGACCACTGATCCCTGCATGCCGGGCATCCCACCTACTGGCTCCCACGTGATCCTCCCAGCCTCCCTCTGATAAAGTCTTCAAAATCCCCACTTTTCTGATGAGGCAATGCAAGCCGGGGAGCCCGAGCATTCGTCCAGGAGCTGGCCCATAAGCTCGCAAGGCCAGTGGGGAGGTTTCCAAGGACAGCATTAGCTCAAGGCCATGAACAGCCAGCTCCTCACCCCTCGCTCTGTCTGCCCCAACCCAGCCACGCGGTAGGAAAAAGAGAGGAAACTGAGGATCATGGAGACACCTGACATGCCCACTCCAGTGGATAACAGAATCAGGAACTGAGAAGCGAAGACAAGATCACAAAGGCCAGGCATCCATGTGAATTAAAATGGCTCTTCTCATACGTTATTGGAAGAGTACCTTGAAGCTCTGTGGGAAGAGGAGCAAGGCCTGGGTAAGTCAGCAGCACCCAGGGACCGGTGCCCCTGCCTGCCCTTCTTTCCATGCCTGTCCCTAGTGGGTGAGGAGGCAGATGTCAGCAGGGCCCAGGGGCCCTCAAGGCGTCCCTGCCACTCTTACCAGAATCACCTGGCATCCAAGGGCTTTTATAGATGCTTTCTCACCCGCTACCTGAAAGTCAAGCTTTTACTGACCCATTTCACAGAAGGAGAAATAAAGTCCCAGAGAAGAGAAATAGCTCACCCATGGGGCAGCAGGAGTGACAAGAGCAGACTTGGAAACCAAGCACCCTAGCTTCCAGACCCCAGAGTCCAGAGACAGCAAGCTCTCTATGTTATGTGCTCCTGAACCCTCACCGGGCACCAAGTTCTGTAGCTTCTTTGACTGGAGTCCCCAGACCAGCAATGGCGATGTCACCTGGCAGCTTGTTAGAAAGAGAATTTTATTTTATTTTATTTTAATGTTTATTTCTTTTGGGGGGGAGGGAAGCAGAGAGAGAGGGGGACAGAGGATCCAAAGCACGCTCCATGCTGACAGCAGAGAACCCTGTGTGGGCTTGAACTCATGAATCATGAGTTCATGACCTGAGCTGAAGTCGGACGCTCAACTGACTGAGCCCCCCAGGCGTCCCAGAAATGCAGCATTTTAATTAGCAAAGTCTCTGGGGGAGGGGGCCCAGCAGGTGATTCTCATGCACACTAGAGCTTGAGAACCACTGGTCTACCTAATCTTGTAAGTATATTTATTAGCCCCATTTTACAGATGAGAAAAGAAATAAAGCAATTTGCCCAAAGTCACAGAGCTAGGTCGGAGTGAAGATGGAACGGGATTCTTAACCCTTTTGTTTCACTTCCGCCTTCAACAAACAGAAGGTCCGCTCCAGACTGAGTGGGGTCAGCCAACAAAAGCAAAACTCCGATTCTCTCTCTCCCCGATGACTCAAATTTACAAAAGATTCCTTAAGTTCCTTCCTGTGCCAGCACCAGGGGGACCTAAGAAGAGAATTCATCCTTTGGGGTCTCTCCAGGCACCCAGTGTTTGGGGTGGCAAGGGGAAACCACATGAGACAATGGTGTGTTGGCAAGCGTTTAACGGGTGGTTTGGGCAGAAAGGGCCCCGGTTTGTAGCGTTTGCCGCTTTCTGTGGTGTAAATACTCCCCATCAATTGGCCAATGTCAGGGTACCAAACAGGACACTTGCTGACATGGATCTGGGAAGAGATGCGTCCAGGGATGCACAGGGAGGGAAGGAACAGCGGTGGGGGGCGGGGAGGGGTGAGCCAGCCCTGGAAGCCACGGGGAGCCACAGGGAGCCCACGCTGACATCACCACACCTCCTGGCTCTCCCCACCACCCACTCGCCCTGCCCAGGCTCTGCCCCGTGTCCCATGTACGTAGGAAACCCAGAACTCACTCAGAGTTGCCCTTTTCTTATTGTTTCCTACATTAAGCATCTTTTTCTTTTCATAAAAGTCTCTGCCATAAGTAATCCGTGTACAATGTAGAAACTAGCAAATACATGTGAGTTAAAATTGAGAAACGGAAAGGACAATATTCTGGGTGTAAATATGTTGTTACAGCCTTCCAGAAAGTTGTAACAACGTGTACAACTGAGCAGCACAAACTGTTCCAGAACCTGCTTTTCTAACCCTGCCATTAAAATCGAGGCTGGCCACTGTCATCATAGATGGTCGTCCTGCAGGAGGCCCCAGGGGTAACTGAACCAGTGCCCTGGTGGGGCGCCCTTCCCCCGCCCGCTACTGCCAGTTGTCTTCCACGGTAAGAGAAGTTGTGTTGCAAACCACATCTACACACTTCACCCATGGCCACAAGCCTGGCCAGTGATTGTTCTCAGAATGAGCTCCCCAAAGCAAGATTGCTAAGAGAAAGAGTCTGCTAATTTTTAGGCTTCAGGGACATATGTCCCCTGTGTATTTGGCCTTTCCCTCCTTTACTAAGCAGTCAGCCCCTCGAGTGACCTAGGCCTCTGAGCCAGGTACTAGGAGAAAGATTTTTTGACCTTCAACCATTAGACTGCGGACACTATGTCACTAAGTGTTACCATGGCCGTGCCCCTTGGGGGCTGGCACCTAAGAGCTGAATGATTGAATGAATGAACGAATGAACGAACAAATGAACTAGGCATGATGGAGAATGCTAAATGAATCCCAATCTCGGAGTGAGGCAGAAACAGGTGGGAACAGTGAGGGCCCAGAGTCCAGATATCAAGGAGGGGGTGGGAGCTAGGGAAGGTGACAGGCAGACCCCTGGACAGCAGGGACCACACACCACCTACAGCTCAGAGGCAGGGGCCTGTCTGCCCACAGCCAGTGCCCTAGAGAAGGCTCAGGACTGGGGGACCAGCCTGGAGTCAGGATGTGTTTATAAAGGATGTGCAGATAAAACTCTGATTTCCTTTCACATTAATGTGCAAATCCCATTTTAGAAAGAATGATAAAAATCACAGACAAAAACCTTCCAAGTCTGTGGGTTTCTTGTCTAATAAATAAAAAGTTTCCTGCTCACTGGGGCACCTGGGTAGCTCAGTCGGGTAAGCCTCCACCTCTTGGTTTTGGCTCAGGTCATGATCTTACCGTTCAGGAGTTCGAGCCCCATGTCAAGCTCTGCGCTGGCAGTGCGGAGCCTGCTTGGGATCCCCTCTCTCCCTCTCCCCCTCTTCCCCATTCACACTGTCTCTGTCTCTCTCAAAGTTTTTTTAATTAAAAAAAACAGTTTCTGCTCATAGATGAAATTCAGGAAAAGCAAATTAAACTGCATTTGCCTGAGCAAGGAGATATAAAGGAGGGGGAATCTGAGGCAGCCCAGTCCGGCCCAGCCTGGCCCTCCTCCTTTCCATTCTGACTGTGGGGAGGCTTGGACACAAGACCGGTGCTTCGGGCTTCCCGTCCAGGCCCCCACGTTGTGTAGGGCCCAGGCTCACCACTGGAAATCTCTCCTTGACCCCCGGGCCCTAGACTTAGGTTAGCCCTCATGGGCAGCAAGGTGTGGCCAAAGCAAGATGCCTCCTACCTGCTGTGGTTGGCTGTGGCCAGGGTGAGTGAGGTAACCTCCTTGGGCCCGGCCGCCCTGCAAGGGAGCTCTGAGGGTGGTGAGAAGCTGCCTACAATGGCTCTGGTCCAGAGCCCCGAACCCAGGCGCCAGGCAAAGGGAAGCCATGGTCCACGGCATGACACGCTGGCCCCACCTGTCCTCTCAGCCCCTGGAGGAGGCCCCCCTGCACCCCCTCTGTATCCCACCCTTCAGTTCACTTGACACAAGACTCGACATGTCGGTGACACTGGAGATAGCACTCACGCACTTCACACACAGTGTCACATTTGTGTCATCCTCCCAATGGCCCTGTGAAGGGACTGAATGATGGTGCCCATTTTACAGATGGGGAAACCAGGACCTAATTGAATTTTTTAAGTAGGTTGGGAAGCACGGCTCGGATTTGAGGCCAGGTTTATATGACTCCAGAGTGACGTGCCGACCACCAATCCAACCCACCGCCCTCCCCGTAGGCTGAGCAGACAGCACTTGACGGACTGGGCTCTCCCAGGCCTCCTGAACGGTCTCAGAAAAGCCACAGCTGGATGGGGAAGCGTGGAGGTGAAATGACCCCTCTTTGTGGAAGGCTCCAGAGCTGGGTGCAGGTGGTCAGCGTTGGGGGTGCCAGGCTAGCTGGGTCACAAGCTCTCCCTTGACTCCACCTTCTGGTCTCGGTTCCTCATCGACAATGCGGGGTGGGGACACCTGGCTGGCTCGGTTGGGACAGCGTGCGGCTCTTGACCCTGGGGTTGTGAGTTCGAGCCCCACGTTGGGTGTAGAGATCACTAAAATAAATAAATGAATACACAACTGTTTTAAGAATACATAGAGTGGGAATAATTAAATCCCACTCTGTTTTGAAGACAAAGTGAAGACAGACATGTGAAGAGCTTAGCCAGTGCCTGGCACACAGCAACCAACCCGAAATAGGATCACTGCGTCTGCACTCCCAGCAAATCTGCTCAGGGTTGAGGGGTTTCCTGCAAATTCCCTTTCTGGGGAGTCGCCTGCCGGGGTCTTAGCACTTGGAGGGCCTCAGGCCCCCTAGGCTGTCCCCGTGTTTAATCCTGTCTCCCCGCCGTCTCCGCGTTCATACATATATACATTTCATTTCATACCGTCACCCCTGCACGGTCTCGTTAACCAGCAACGTGCAGCGTATAAATGTGGATTTACAACAGGGTCTGGCTCCCGCTTCCTGTCTCGGTGGCAACACCGGGTTCGCGGCCATCAGCTGTCCAACTCTGAGGGGAGGGTCCCAGAGCCAAGGGCACACTCTGCTGTGCCCGGAGGGACCACAACAACGCCCCACGGAAAGGCGTGGACAGAAGCGCCCCATGGGTGCTGGGAACCTGAAGGTGGGGGCCGGGACCTCGGGGGTCAGGGAGCCTGGCCTGGGGTCCCAGCCCTCGCTGAGGGGAGTAACAGACAGTTCCACCCAGATCTGCCCACTGTTTGAGGTGGGAAGGAAGGAGGCGGTGAGACCACAGTCCTACTCTCTTGCCTTTTTTCCAATTTCGTTTGGAGAAAAGCACCACAGAGTAGAAACTAATATTTTTTATGACTCCTGAACCACTTACCCTCTGCACTAACATCCTGTAAATAAATGTCACTGCCTTGTTACACATGTGGTTTATCTTAAACAAGAGCAAAGAGGAAACTGAGTCTCTTGTTAAAAACTGATGTGTGTGCACGTGTGTGAGTGTTTTCATCCGCTTTTGGACGCACGGACCAGCCTTCCATATCAATCTTCATATCAAAGCTCCAAGCCTTCCACGGGAATGAACTGTGATGACCGTTTCCGAGCATTCTGTAATTCCGCATGGATGTCCCAAGGGTAGGAGCAATCACAATAAATGCTTGAAGTTTCGGGAGTCAATACTTTTAATAAGTCTCATCTGGAAGGGGGACATTTCAGTGGCACAGACGTGGTCCCCAGCTCTGCTTGCTCGCCCACCCAGGGAGGTTAGGGTGAATGTGGGGCCTCTTCGGGGGCCCTTGTGTCTCACCTGGCAGCTGGCCCCCACAGGACAGGACTACATCGCCCGACTTGGCCGGTGTTCCTGAGATGACAACTGTCGAGGCAGGGGAGGTGGGGTGTCCTCCCGGGGACCTACCCTGCGCAGTGACCTGGCCTCTCCACCATCCGGCCCCCAGGACTGACAGGGCCTACCCAGACCTCCCCAGAGCTCAGCCAAGACCACATCCACCCCGCACCAAGTTACAGAATGATGGGCGCCCAGGGGCTCCTCAGTTAAGCGTCCGACTCTTGATTTCAGCTCAGGTCATGATCTCACGATTCATGAGTTCGAGCACCAGACTGGGCTGTGTGCTGACAACGTAGAGCCTGCTTGGGAGTCTCTCTCTCCTCTCTGCCCCTCCCCCACCTGCACTTTTTCTCTCCCTCAAAATAAATAAATACACTTAAAACAAAACTATCAGGGGCGCCTGGGTGGCTCAGTCAGTTAAGCATCCGTCTTCGGCTCAGGTCATGATCTCACAGTTCGTGGGTTCAGGCCCCGCGTCGGGCTCTGTGCTGCCAGCTCAGAGCCTGGAGCCTGCTTCCGGTTCTGTGTCTCCCTCTCTCTCTGCCCCTCCCCTGCTCGTGCTGTCTCTCTGTCTCTCAAAAATAAAATAAAAAACATAGAAAAAAATTATAGAGGGGCACCTGGGTGGCTCAGTTGGTTAAATGTCCAACTTCAGCTCAGGTCATGATCTCACAGTTCATAGGTTTGAGCCCTGAACCAGACTCTGAGCCTGGAGCCTGCTTCGGATGCTGTGTCTCCCTCTCTCTCTGCCCCTCCCCTGCTCACACTCTCTTTCTTCTCTCTCTCAAAAATAAACATTTAAAAAAAAGTTACAGAATGCTTTTCTTTACCTAAGCTTCCCACTTATGCATAAATCCCTTTTCTTCTCGCCTCCTAAGGACGCTCTACATGAAATCACACATCTGGTGCGCTACTAACAATTTTTCTAATAGTTATTAGAATAAACATATCAAGTAACATTTGCCTAATAAACAGTAAAATACACAGAGAGGTATGGGGGGAGCCCCTAATTCACCTCTCGACCACGTGAACCTGAATCCCTGCAGGATTTGGGAGGTAAAATGTCACACTGGAGGAATGCAGGCACAGGAAAATGTGGGGAGCACTTGAGTAACTAGGTGATCACTCTTGACTTCCTCTCAGCCCCACGTTCACATCAGTCGTATCCTGAAGCCCTCCAGCCAGGTTAAGTTCAATGAGGGCTGAATGTCAGGTGACAAGCTGAGGAAGACGGCAGGGGACACACCAGCTCCAGCCTCTCCCCCTGCACGTGGCTCATCAGCCCCCATGGCCTTGAGCCAGGATGGAAAATCCTGACAAGTAGGGCTGCTTCCCAAGTCTGCACGGTCATCTCCCCACACCAGGGCCCGGGCACATGGACCTCCCAGGCATGGGCCCATTTCACAGGCTGCACGTCATTTCCAAGCACCGGGATGGGCCTGGGAGAACCATCCTCAGAAAGCTTCAGGGGGAGGCCCCACTGAAGGAAAGCCCAAAAGGGCCCAGCGATGGCCAGGGATGCAGCAGAAGGCAAGCCTTCAGTGGGAGCCCCAGGCCCCGAGAAGGCACACAGCTGTGGAAGAAGGAGGCACATCCCTGGGTCGGAGGAGGGGGGGCTTCGGGGGAGGGGGGACACGAAGCCCTTCCTACCACCAATCACATCTGTCTCATCCCACAGCCCAGAGAGGCCCAACACTGGCCAGATGGGGGCCGCCCATGGGGACCGAGTTCATTTTCCTCGAGTCCTGTGATAATACTTGGCTGTGTTTATTTAACTTTCTGCTTTGGACAGGGCCAGGAAAATCAGTTTGGCTCTCTTCGGTCAAAACACAGCAGCCCACACATCGTGCGAGGACACCCACACAGAAGACGCTCCCCTGCACCATCCGAAAGCCTGCATCTGGCTCACGGCTGGCAGGGGCCGGCCTCGGGGCCCTGGGAGAGACGGGGGCTCCTGCACGCACTCCATGCACCCAACCCGGGGCCGGGCTCCTCCTGGGCCCTATCTCAGTCCCTCCACCAGGCTGAGTGGCCTCAGGGAGTGTGCAAATGGCACAGGTGCGGTTCACGGGGAGTAGAAGCAAAGTTCAGGGCCACATCCCCTGCCCCCAGAACTTAAGGAAAGATGAAAGGAGATGCGGAGATTCCATGAGAAAGGATCCGAGGCCCAGGGTCTCCCTCCAGCACCTGCAAAACCAGACCCTGCTGCCTTCTTCCTGCGAGGCCCACCTCCCGGTTCCCAGGGGGAAAGGCAGGGGCCCCTGGGTGGGTTTACACAGCTGGAGAAAACCACTCATGCTCCCTGTTCTTACGGACTATTTCCAGTACCTCTATTTAGCCCCATGGCACCTGAAGCATGCTCCTAAGACTGGTGACAAGGACACCAGGGCTCTGGGGCTGGAATGCCTGTCCAGGACCACACAGCAGGACACACACAGGAGCTCACCCAACCATCAGGCAGCCACCACCTAGCAGGACCCAGCCCTGCACCGGGGGCCCACCTGTAACACGCTGGCCACAGGCCACCTCCTTCTTCCCCACCCTCAGCTCCTTCCCGGGCATGTCCAAGCCCCGCCCACAACTCTCCCTGGGGACATGCAGGCAGAAGCTCCATCTACCCTTGGGAAACAAACACAGGAAGAAGCTCCCGGATGCCCAGGTGGTCTGGGGCCCCTGGGGACCCAAAGGCACACTGTGGCCCCTTGCTCACAGGCTCCTCACCCTCAGCCATCCAGCAGCTCCAAAGCACAGAGCTCAGGTCCTGCCCAGTCACGTCCAGCTCTCAGACCTGGCATGCCTCAGTTTCCACTCTTCTCCACGCTTCTGCAGAGAGGCTCATCAGTGCATCTGGCCTGTAAGATCTCCCAGTCAGGGAACCCCAGCAGCTAAGAGCACAAGGTTTGCAATCTGACAGACCCAGCTTCAAGGCCTGGCTCCGACACTAACCAGCCGTGTGACACAGGGCACATGGTGTCCCTCTCTGTGCCTCAATTTTCTCATAGGGTTTCTCATAGGCCCAGTGGGGCGATACGAACATCGACTCCTCAGAGGATGTGTGCGGCGGCCATGAGATGATAGGGTAGGAGACAGAGCACAGCATCGAGCGCACAGTGAGGGCCCAACAGATGGTGCTCGGCGGACGGCAGCCACGGCGGTGGTCCTGGCTCCGGAAGCCATCCGAGGCCCCTCCACCAACAAAGCCATCGGCATCTGCATGAATCTTTACTGCAATCAACACACTTTTACACCCTGAGGGAATCACATTTGCTGACTGGGTCGGCGTGCTGGGTCAGAACAGGCAGCACTGTGTCACATGTCACAGAGGAGAAGGCTGTGGCCCAGAAGTGATATGCCTGCTGCATGGAGGGCCCAGCCCGGCCTGGACCCCAGGGCCAGGCTCCTCCCCAGTGCTACCAGACCTCGCTGGTTGTCACTGCTAATCACACGCCCCGCAGGGCACGGGCAGGTCCCCGAGAAGCCTGCGCAGCCAGCACTTCCTACTGGAACAGAGAGCTCACAGCAGCGGCGCTCCTCTGCAGGGTCCCCAGGGCACCCGGGGACAGTGAAGTCCCTCTAGAGCCCCAGCCTGGCCCTGCCAGAGAGGTGGACATGCCACAGACACTCACCAGAGGGCCAGGCCAGCACAGCCCCTCCTCCAGCTATGGCAGCCTAGGTGGCCCCCTCCCCCCAACAAAGGCCCAAGGCACCTGACCAAGCTGGATGCTTGAGCCCCGACACAAGGTGCCCATTCCTCACCGGGGAACAGAATCCCCCAGCCCTGCAACCTTCCTCATCAGGCTAAACAGTATTTTCTGGAAACCCTGAAAGACATCTGCACCAGGCACAACCTCCAGGACAGGCATCCCAGCCCCTTTCACAGCCTCTAAGAGGCAGGCAGTGTAGTGGAAAGAGCCCAGGCCTGCAGCCCTGCAGGCCCAGAGAGAGGTCCTGCACCCTGACTCACTGTAGGCATCTGTAAAGTGGCAGAACGAACAGCGTGTGCTCATCATCCGGCACTGATAAGGTCTGCATAGGTTTAAAGCACCCGCAAGTTCATAAAAGACCTCGACATATGACAGAGTGCCATTGAGGTGACCCCAGGCACCAGGCACCGGGCTATGCATTTTGGGAGCATTAGCTTGTTGAATCTTCCCAGCCCCTTTATCACATCTGACACGAGAAAACCAAGGCTTGAGAACAGGAAGTGACCTGCCCAAGGTGACATAGCCACAGACTGGGAAAACCAGAATAACGCAGCTCTGCCTCCAGAGACGGCACACTGCCACAGTTACAGTTACAGTCCTGCTGTTGGGCTCGTCACCTTCAGAACAGCCTTCAGACTCCTCCGTCCATGTCCAGGGCCTGCCACTGCCAGCCCCAAGCCCTCTGTCCCTGAGGGCCCTTCCCCAGCTCAAGCATCTGCTGCTTTAGTTCATGCATCTGTACCCCCGCCTTCCAGGCAAACTTTCCTGTCTCAGTACCTTTGCTACCGGTGTCTCCAACACGGAGGATGTCCCCCTCCATGTTGGAGGCTACACCTGACCTCTGGAGCCCTGTCCATCCCTGGAGAGACAGACCCCTCCCCCTTCTCTGTCTCCCACAATCCTCTCTCAGTGTGAGGCTCAGCTGTGAGGCGGTGAGCTGTCCGAGGCAGGGCCCTGTCCTGTCCCTGCTCTCCTCATTCACGGCCACGGGTTTACCCAGGCAGGCATCACTATCAGCTGGTTCAAGTGAATTCATCCCAAACCCTTTGCTTTTCTACTTTTTATTTTAATCCCCCAGGAAAAACAGTTTTACATACAGGCAGGCACACAGGGAAAATTAAAACTGACCCATAATGCCCCACTTGGAAATGCTGTAAGTATTTTGAGGTGTTTGGCCTTAAGGAACACTTTCATGCACGACATTTCCCTCTTGTAACAGAACTGGGCCCCGCGCGCGTCATCGTGGCCCCCAGGCTGTGCAGAGCAGCGCTGGAAAGTCCAGCTGCAAGAAGTTCAGGGCCACGCCGGGAGGTGGCCAAAGAGGGGCACCAGGATAATGGGGGATCTTGAAACCACACCTTAGGAGGGAAAGCGAAGGACTAGACGCCGCTGAGCCCAGAGGGGCAGGCTCAGGGCTGTCTTCAGGCAGCTGAAGGGCTGTCATGGGGAAGAGGGGCTGAGCTTGCTGTGTGGCCCCACGGGGTCAAGCCGAAACCAACCATTGGAAGTCACTACAGGGAGATTTCAAGGAGGAACCGAGAGGATTCTATCAGCAGAGGCTACACGGGAAGGTGCACTCAGGAGGGAGTGAGGCTGCTGGCATGGGAGGAGGTCAGGCCGAGCTAGAGAGACCCTCCAGGGAATTCAGGGCTCAGCTAGGAGAGGAGGCTGGAGTTGACCTTGAGAAGCTTCTCTAGGCCAGGATCTCAAATGACCACCAGAGATACCGGAAGGAGGGGAAGACAGTTGGGTTGTGAATGACCCTCCCCCGCACCCAGGCTCAGTCAAAGCTGCCGCCCTGGAAGGGTCAGACCCTCTGGATTTTCCCGGAAGGCCAGAGACCTGAATGTTTATATGAACCACTGCAATTTTTAAACAAGCCCAATAAACTCACAGGTCAGACATCATCCGTGCACCGCACGCAGAGACTCCCGGTCTAACAAGGAACTGACAGGGCAAATGAGGCAATCGAGGAAAAAGGGGAACCATTTCTGAGCCTGGAAGAGCAGCCATCCCTGCAGGAACAGAATGGGTTAAGTGATGATTTGGCTCTCTGCTCCATGCCAAGGCTGCAGCTGGCCTCCTAGGCCCCCAGGAGGCTCTGTCAGCTGCCCAGGCCCCCGCCCAACCTGCCTGCCTCAGCCACCCAGCCTGGAACCCTGGATCTGGGAACAGGACAGCTGCCCTGGGGCTGGCCGGCCACAGCCAGCCAGGGAGAGATTCCGTTCCCTGTGCCCCGCTGAGAGCCATTTGCTCATCTGGGATGGATGCCACAGGGGCAGAGAAGCAGGCCTCTGTGCCTGCTCTCCTGTCCCACTTCCCCTGCAGCTCCGGCCTAGGGACAGGGAGAAGACCTCCAATGGCACAATAATTGAAACTGTGACAAGAATGCCTGTTCACCAAGCAAGTACACAGAGCATTGGGCTGGCCGTTCAATGCACAGTGGGCTCATCTCATCCTCACAGGAACCCTGCAGCACAGTGTTGAACCGTCCTCACTTCACAAGCCCAGAGAGGTTAAGCCACACACCTAGAGTCACACAGCCAACAACTGGCAGAACTAGGATTCAACCTAGGCCTGTCCTGCCCTCAACACCCACACACATCAAACCACTGGGTCAGAGGGTCCCACCTCCCAGGTCACCTAGGCACCATCTGCTGCCTGACCAGACTATGAGAGGAGAGAGGCACAGAGAGAGGGCAGGGCCCACGTTACTGGTGTGGGCTGAGCCATACTCAGCCAGCAAACATGGAGGCATTGTCCTTGGTTTCCCCTCCTGTCCTACAGGGGTGTCCACTCCGGATAAGCAATGTCTTGTAGGAAATGGAGGCACCTGGGCTTGAGGGCCACAGCAGGAAGACACAAGGTGCCCACGACCCCAGGGGTACCTCAGGCCTATCCCACTGCCATAATGCAAAAGAGCACCCCAGGCAATTCTGATGTGTCCCCAGAGTAAGAGCCTCGAACCTAGGACTACCTAGGACTCTGCTTCTCATCCTAAGCAAGAATACCTGGGAATCTCACACTGGATGTGCTGACTTGTAATTTTTTCAAGAACGCATGAACAGAAACCCAAAGTGTGTGTGGGAGGAGGGCCGTTACCCTCATGGGGGGCGGGGGGAGGGCAGGGCAGGGCGGAGGCGGGGCCTGATCCGGTTGTGCAGACACGTACCGTCATGAGGCTTCGTCAGGCTGCACACCGAAGGCTGGTACGTGGCACCCCAGGAACACCGAGCTAACATACACGGCACAGAAATGGCACCGAATTACCTGGTTTGGAATCACGTCTAACAGACTGGAGAGTAAGAAAACGGGCGGGAATGGAAATATTGACATTTGTCTTATGGGTGCACTTACACACATCTTCTCTGGAACAAGAAACCAGTAACTCCAGTGGCCTCCAAGGAGGGGAAGCGGGTGGCTGGTGGGAGGGGGTTGATTTTTGTGCCCAGTGTATTCACGAGCAATTAATTTTAAGTGTATGTGTCCTTAAAACCCCCTGCCACACCACCAGGGGTACCCATGCTGCACTTTGGGAAACACTGCCGGTCACCCTCACCTTGCGGGTCCCCTCCCCTGGACTGGCCCTAAGGCTGCAGGGCTTTGGGGAAGGTCCGTCACTCCTGCCCCCAGGCTGCTGGAGTCTTCCAAAACGAACAGCCTTGCAGGGCAGCATGGCAGGCAGGTGCCCACTGCCCAGCTTCTGACATCAGCACCCTGCTGGTGCCCAAGGGAACCACTTCTCACCCACTTGGACCTCAACGGACTGTCAAGGCCAAAATGCCTCCCCCTACCCCGGGACCCAGCCAGGTTAGATGCTCAGACCTTCCCGGACATTAAGGCAACACAGGAGACAGAGGACGTGGGGGCTCTTTCATGGGAGGGGGGGGCAGTGGGGGAAGGGGCGCAGCAGGTCCCTGAAGACAAGAGCCACTTCATCGTGCTCCACCAATCTCTGAAGGTACCCTGCGTCCTGCTTCACCTTCTAGTCATTCCATCAGCTCCCCTTACTCTCCCACAAAACCCCCTTTTGGCCTCAGTTGTCCAGATTTCATTGCCACGGGGCTCCGATGGACAGGAAAAGGAGCGCAGTAGCTGAGCCCACGGGGAGGCCCCACTGCTGTCCCCCACGTGGGCTCCCACCTAGAAAGGCCAAGACCTCCCCAGGCCAGCGCCGAGGGTCCACAGCCTCCTACCCACATAAACGCCTTAGAAAGTCAGGAGGGGGCCTCACCCGGGCTTCCCCAGAAGAAGCTGAAGGAAGAAAACACCTCCTCACTCAAAGACATGGGCAGGATTCGCTGAGCCCCCACCTCGTCTTCCTGGAAACCCCAGACAACTCAGGAAGCAACAACACAAGGAAAGCATGAGGCTGTGCCCAGGGTCTGGCTGAAGGCTCCCAGGGGCTGAGAGCCGGCTCGGAGAAGGCCCTGGGTCGCGGTCCCAGCCCGGCCCGCAGCAGCTGCGGGACCCCAGGCCAGGCCTGTAACACCACCTTTCCAAGCACCACCTCTAAACTGGATGGGCTTAACCTTCCTTCCCATGGGGCTGCCCACAGGGTACGGGAGGCGCCCAGCACATTGGCATCGTGGGTGCTGGGCAGTTATACTCAGCCTTGGCAACAGTGGGGCAGAGGCGGGATTCCCTCTCTCAGGGAAGGTGAGGCTCAGACAGGAAACATGCCTGTCGTGAGAACCACCCAAACTGCTCCCAAATCTCTAGGTTCCTTCCAAATAACCAGATTAATGAGACTGACTGCACAATTTGATCCAGGGAGGTTATTTACTACCTATATTTACATATATATATGTATGTGTATGTGTATGTGTGTGTGTGTGTATATATGTGTGTGTATCTTTTCCCAAGAAAGCCATGGCTGGCTCAGCTGGTAGAGCATGCGACTCTAGATCTCAGAGTTGTGAGTTCAAGGCCCATGTTGGGGGCAGAGCCTACTTTAACACACACACACACATACACACAGAACTCACAGCTTAAAGGAGCAGAGCACTGGCCGCCCTCAGCAGCCAGCTCTGCACAGACATGAACATGACAATGACCCCGTCGAGCCACCCCAGGAGCAGCAGCAAGCGGTCAGGAGCTCAAGTCAGGGGCTCAGGTCCGGAATGAAACAAACCCAGGACCACAGTTATGTGCCCCTTGGCACTTACCAGCTGTGTGACCCTTGGCAAGTTATTCAACCTCTCTGAACCTCAGCTTCCTCATGCACAAATTGGGGAAAAGAACACCTACTTCAATGGGAGAACCATGCTGTTCAGGAATGTAGCCTCATCATCATCATCCCTGCCCTGCCCTGCCTCCCTCAATCACTCATCTGGGGGAGGGGGGGACGAAATTAAGAACTTCCCCAAGAACCCCTCTGCCCCATCCCTGGGCAGCAGGACAGACAGATCTTGATACGGGCCGGAGCAGGAAGTAGTCTTACAGATTCCAGCCTTTGCTAAGCACGACCCTTACCTTTCCAGAGAAGTCCAATGCAGAATCTTGATTCATAAAGGCAATAAGACCCGGGGTCCAGCGCCCCACCTTGCAGCCTCTCCTGGCTAGTTTATCCGAGCACAGTAGGAAGCTGCTGATCCTGTTCAATGTCCCGCTGGACAGATGGGGAAACTGAGGCACAGAGAGACGGCATGACTGGAGCAAAGTCACACAGCAAGACGGAAGCAGGAACTGTCGCTGACACGGCTCATTTGTCCCTTGAGTACTGGCAATGCTTGTGAGCTCTGGGGCCAGACAGCTCACCCAAAATGGGAGCAAGGCTCCCCGGAACACGGCAGGGGCAAGCGGAACCGTGGCAAGAGAGACCATGCATGCCCTCGTATAAACGGGCAGCCCCGGCCGATCCCTGCCTGTGCGGCTAGCAAGCAGATTCCTTTGAAAAGAAGCTTGAAACCTGGATTTTTTTTTTTTTTTGGTGCAAAGTTTTCTGAATTTTACGAGTGATGTTGCAATTCCAAACAAATTTTAACCCCAAGTAGCCACAAAACAAAAGATTCTGGCACTGGACATGGACCCTCAGACAACCAGTTTGCAACCTCTGTTGTCGTATTTCAGTGGAGGTCCTGAGTACGTTCATTGGCATTGAGTCAAAATGATATGAGAGGTGCAGGAAGGTCTCTTCCCTAACAAGTCAGCGTCTTACCCAGGTGGCTAAAATTCTACCATTAGCTATTCATTTCTTTGAGTCAAACAGGGCTTTCCTAGAATGTTTAAAAAGAAGATTCCTGGGGCGCCTGGGTGGCTCAGCGGGTTGAGCGTCCAACTTCGGCTTCGGTCATGATCTCACGGTTCGTGGGTTCAAGCCCCGCGTCGGGCTCTGTGCTGACAGCTGGCTCAGAGCCTGGAGCCTGTCTTTGGATTCTGTGTCTCCCTCTCTCTCTGACCCTCCCCTGCTCATGCTGTCATTCAAAAATAAAAAAAAATTTAAAAAAGATTCCAAAGAGATCACTGTTAAGTGCCTTTATCTAGAGGCGACCCCTAGACAACATTTCAGTCCTGGAAAAACGGAAATTAATAATTACAATAAAAATAGCCACAATAGCAAAAACTAACCTACACTGAGCAATGACTCTATGCTCGAGGTGCTCTCCCAAGTACCGAGGGACACAGTTGACAGCAAAAGTTTCTGAGAGGGAAGAGCAGCACCTGTCTATTTTAAACAAGAAGCTCCTAGTATCCCCCCCCAATACCACCCCCCAGCTGAGACCAGACACTTGGCGTTTTTCCAGCAGAGAAGCATCCACCACATTTGCGATCTCAAAATAAAGTCTGGCGTCTTCCAGGGACAAAACTTTCAGCTGCCAAATCCGAGGATCTGGCCACCTGACGTTCTGGGGGCAGGGGGCGCGCAGAGTCCTGGCAGTGGGGAGGGAGGGCAGAGGGAGGCCAGGGAGAGTCTATCTGGACACTTTTCCCTAAAATGCTGATCTTAGGTCTAGACAACAGAAAAGATGCTGCTGAAATTACTAGGAAGCTTTTCCCCAAAAGGCAACTGGTTACATCTGATTTTAAAAGGCACTTGCAGGCGCTCACCCTCTTGGCCCATCTGGGAGTTCCGGATGAAGGCTCTGAAAGAGGCCTGCAAGACTACAGACTCAATAAGAGAGAAATGGAGGACTGAAGAGGATGTCCCAGGAGGCAGGGTAGGAACTGGGACATGGGTCCCTGACACCAATCCAGGGTTTGGGTCCAAGAGCCACAGGGACAGCCGTGTGCCTCAGCCTGAATCAGACCTGGGTGTCAGCACAGAGCCCGCTTCAGATCCTGTCCCCCCCCACCCCTGCCCCTTCCATGCTCGTGCTCTCTCTCCCTCTCTCAAAAATAAATAAACATCTAAAAAATAAAAGAATAAAAGGAAAAAGGAAAAGAAATTAAAAACCACCCACCTATCCCATGGCTGTTTTCTGTACATGTACGTTCAGTACTTCTATTTCATCTGTCCTTCGGAACCTATTAGGTAAGTGAGGAGCAAAGTATGGTGATCTCCATTCTATTCAAAGGCCCAGAGAGGTTGAGACACTAGTCCAGAATCACACAGTTGGAATTCCCCGGTCTTCCATCTGCCAACCTCTGTAACCTCAGTCCACAAACCCCCTTCTCTGTGCTCCAACACAGTGGCCCTTCCCGAGTTCATCAAGTGTGCCGAGCCTTCTGGGCATGGAGAGCCGGTGCGCCGCCACCAACACCACTAGTGCCCTCCCCGCTGCCAGGCCTACAATCTTAGTTACTCATAGTTCAGTCTCAGTTCTATCATCCCCTTTTCTGGGAAGCTTTCTATTCATTTGAAATCCAATTCCCCTAGTCCTTGCCGTCTCCACCCCCCGACTGAGTTGCAATATAGCATCCCAACCAGACCTACCCTCCCTCTGCAGCAGGACTGCACCTAATCACCGGGAGGCATTGTGAAAACCCAGATTCCTGAGCTCCACTCACAGACATTTCTGATTCAGCAAATCGGAGGCAGGGCCTGGGAATCTGCATTTCTAACCTGGTTGATGGTGCTGATCCTGCGCTGTCCAGTATGAGAACTTTGTGGGCCCATTTTAATTGAAATGAGATGGAATTTAAAATAGTAGGTCCTCAGTCACACTAGCCACATTTCAAGTGCTCAACAGCCCCATGTGGCTCCGGACTATCATACTGGACGCACAGATACAGAACATTCTCTCCATCAACACGAGGCCTCATGGACCGTGCTGGTCTAGACCCCAAGGAGCACGTGTCATTGGTGGTAATCACAGGCTCATCTGTGTGAGTAGCTGATGACAGTCATCTCTTCCACAAGACTGCACAGTCCATGGGGACTGGGCCTAATATTGTGCCCAGCTCATAGTAAGCCCTCAATAAATATTTGTTAGATGGATTATGGATGGATGGATGATGGATGGACTGACAGATGGGTGGATGGACGGATGGATGGATGGATGGATGGACGGAGAGAGGACTCTGGAAGGGGCAGGGATCCCAGTGGCCTAACCCCACTCTGTGGGAGCACACCCCCATCAGCTGGTGAAAAGGCAAAGCTTTGCCCTTGACCTCCTCGGTCTGTCCTGCCAGGGCGTGAGCCTTCCACTGGATCCCATCGCCTCTGTCCCCAAACAGGAGCAGCAGAAGAGTGTCCCCCAATGCCCGGTAACCGCGCCCTGCCTGAGAGCAAGCTGCCCTGGAAAAGAAAGTCAATTCTCAAATGCCTTTACTATTTTGAGTTCTTGGATACCTAGCAAACAAGAGCTGACAATCTGCCTTAATATCTCCAGTTCTGAGTGTCTTCAAGAATGTATTTCCAACTAAGTAACCCAAATAAATGTAGCGACTTTTTTTTTATAAGGAGAAATAATTAAAGAACAGATGGTGTTGCTTACTTTGAAATTTTTGCTCTAAAATAGATTTTGTGTGCACTCTGGTTGGGGTTCAACTCCTGCACACCCCCCCATCCGCGTGTCAGAAAAGGAGATCAGCTCACTAATTACCTGGCTGTCTTTTCTCTATAAGATCCCAATTTAAGAATCTTGTTTCATTCTAAGAAAATTAATTCAAAATGCCAAATAATTTAAAAATGTATTAAGATTCCCCTTAGACTAGAAAGCAAAAAGGAGCTTTCATTTGCGAAAAAAATCACCTTGGGTCGTCAGATTAAAGTTTAGCGCTTAAGACTTGATCCCAGAACTGAGCTTTTGGCAAAGCTATTGGTTCCATATGTCCGCACAATGTTTCATTTAAAATATATGTGCTTTTAAATTGGTCTCCGACCATTTCCATGCCACGGTCTCTAACCGCCCTGTGCATTTTCCCAACCCTTGGAGCCTTGTTCTCCTCGGAAGCTAGACTGTTTTATTTGCATTGGAGGTAACCTATTTCCAGCATGCCAAAACGTGTTCACTTTCAAAGCCACTTTTGGAGATGTTATAGCCTGAAATGGAATAAAATTTAAATTTAATAAAATTTGAAACCCGAACCAAAAAAAAAAAAAAGAAAAAAAAAAGGAACTGGTTTAAAAGCCAGCTACCCAGACGTTGAGGAAAATATTCTGAGAAAGCCCCACGGGGAGGAGGGGAGAAAACCAGACCTTCGTTAGCCTGCCAAATGTCATTTGGGGCCGGTTTGAGAGGAGAACCAGGGCTGGGGATGCAATGCAATTATTTAAATCCAGAAAGAAAAATGTTTGCTCCGAAATTTGGCAGCAACTGATTGCCTCCGATCCTTCTCATTTCAAACTCATTCCCCGCACGGGCGGGGGAAGCTTCCGGGCCCAGGAGAACGTGTCAGATAAGGGGTGTTGTCACAGGGGCCTCCCAAGTTGAAAGGTCCCGGGTTGTTGTTTTTTTTATTGGATGAACTGAGAGTTTCACTCTAAAGCATTGTGGGGCGGCAGCCACATTCTTCTTTAAACCACAGGTTGTACCAGGAGGGGATTTTCTCTCTTCCTTTGTTTCTCTCGGTCTCTGCCTTTGTCCCTGGCTGGCAGCCCCCCTCTGCCCCTGCCGAGCTCACGCTCGCGCTCTCTCTCTCTCTCCCTCCCTCCCCCTGGCACCCGGTGTGTGAAGGCCCCGTCTGGCTGTCACTCAGGCCCCTTTCTGGGCTCCACAGGCCTCAGGGTATTACAACTCCCCACCGCCCTGGGTCCTCCGCAGCCTGGGAAGCTGTGCTCAAAGGCCGGCCGCAGGGAGTCACAGGGAGGCGGCTTTGACACCCACAAAAGGGCTCTGGCGAATGCACCAAATGCCCTCCAATGGTCTTCTCCCTCCCCTAGAGATGGTTCCTAAAGAAAAACACCTCGCCTGTCCTCCCCAGCAGCCCCTGGTCGGGCTCACAGGATAAATCAGTTCCATCAAGAGCGTGGGCAGAAAGCCCGGGGTGCGGGGGACAGCGCCCAAAACCTAAGTCATCCCTGTCGGAGTTTCTGAAGACAAGAGGACGCTGCTCCCTCCTCCTCCCTCTGGGCATGTCCCACTGCTAGGCGCCCAGCTGCTTCAGAAGGGATGAGACCTGCAACCTCCATCTCCCTGCTCCCCCTGCCCCCACTTCTGGCCCAATGCCTCCTCTGCTCTCCCTTCTTCCGGTGGGAATGAGAACAGCAAGTAACCACACAGCATCCTCGTGGCAACCTTGGGAGATGAGATACTACTGCTACCCCCATTCAGCAGGTAGGAAAACCGAGGCTCAGATTGCTGAAGTGCCCTGCCCAACTAATCAGCGGCAGAGCCAGGATTTAACTGCTTTTAACAGATATGTGAGTGGATCCTCAGTCTCTGCGGACTGTCGCCAGGGACCCCCTGCGGGACTGTCCTCAGGGACCCTCTGCCAGCAAGGCCTTGCCCTGGGGTGTGGCCCAGAAGCCAGGATAGGCGGCACTGAGTCATCTCCACTCTCCCATCAGGCCACCCTGGTGACTAATGAGTCTGGGCAAAGCAGAGAGGCCCGTGTGGGGGACAAGGCCTGTGACCGACCTTGAACTTAAGAGGCTCCAGGCTCTGCCCATCGTCGCTAATGGGCCCAGAGTAAGCTGAGCCAGCCCTTGGATGGAAGCTCAAGGCATTAAGGCCGGCTGGCATCACCACCCGGATAACAGCCGGACTTCTCCATTTCACGGGGCCTCCGTTCAGAGCAGCCTTCTCTCATACGGCAACAAAGCAGCCCCATTTATCAGGCACTGACTGAGTGCCAGCACTCTCCTAAGCACTCTACGCACATTATCTTGTTTAATCTTCACTACTGCACAGAAAAATAGCTTTAATGCCGCATTCAAGGTAACTGAGGCTCAGAGAGGGCAAGGCGGTCGCCCAAGGGCACACGGCTAGGAAGCTCGAATCTGATCTTCGAACAGGTCTGCGTTCTTAACCACAGTCCTGAGCGGTCTTTGGAAGGAGAGTCTCAGTTGAGATTATTGGTCGCTTCTTTTCATTTTAGTAAATTTTCAAATGCTCTGCAACATTCCAAGGGGAAAAAAGAAGTTGTAACTTGATAAGGCAAAAAAAGGGAAGAAGGAAACCCAGAAGGCCGGGGAAGGGTATTAAGATCATTATGTTTGATGGGAAAACTTCACACATGCACACACACCTTCATCTGTTTATTTGGAATGTTGTGCTCATCAAAAATTAAAAATCCCAAAGGTTCATTTTTCTTGTTTAGGGCTTAGCTCTTTAGTTTCAAACTGGGCTCAACACTCCAGACACAAATTCTTCCCTATCATGCTTCCAAGCCGCCCAACAGACTTCTGAGCCCAGTCCAGGCAGGCTCCTTCGAGCATTTCCCAAGTGCTTGCAGCAGCTGGGGAGGTGGACACTGGTGGCCCTTTCCCAGTGAGGATCCTGAGTTTACACACAGACCCGGTTTCCAGCACGGGTCAGCCTTGCAAAGCACTTCCGCCCTGCAGCCGGGGTCCCCCCAGCTCTGCCCTGATGCTCTGGGCCCAAGGGGGAATCCGCAGAGATGCCCCGGGCCCTGTGGGGAGGCCAGGCAGGCAGCAGGGCTGGGCTGGAAGCTGTAGGAGACTCCCTTCTCTCCCCAAGCCTTTCTAGTCATCACATCTTCTGTTTTCCTGCAGAACAGGAGCTTTTCTGGGTCCCCGGAGCAGAAGGAAACCTGACCTCGTGCTGCCTCTTTCTGGACCCCACATCACCAGCCAACACGGAGCTGCCTCGAAAAGGCCTCTGTTCCAGGGTGCCCCATGGCACGGGCCCAAGAATCTGCCAGGCGGGCACCCTCACCCAGGAGCAGCTGCCCTTCTCCCAGAAGGGAAAGAAACTCGTGGGCGGGTTTTTAAGGCTCGGAATAAAGTTTAAATATTACGTGGAAATTACTAAACAAATCAAATCACTGTTAAGTGGATGTCATGGGCTTCCTCTAGACAATACGTTTAATGAAGATTATTGTCCTCCTGGTTATAGTTTGAGATTTGCATTTTATTATCAGAGAACCACTTATGCATTACTCCAGGATTTTCATTAGGTAAATAAATTTTTATGTGGATTTCATTATATTCCCTTGGCTGAGATCCTGATCACTTAACAGCAAGAATGCCGCTCCAACATCCTCTGTGTCAATCAGGATGTAACAGTTTCCTCTCGTTGTTGAAAAGTACTTTTTAAAAACTCTGGAGTTGACGGCCAACAGAGGAGGGACAGGGCCGGAGCTTGGGGTAGAGTCTCTGTCCAGTGCTCCCCTGAAACAGACACACAGAACCTAAAACAGAAATTTCCTGTTTAAAAAGGCCCAGGTCGTGACCTATGTATATATGATCCATATAAAACTGAGATTAAAATGCTTCTTATGTAAAATTTTTATGTCGTGTATAAATTTTTTTTCCTGGTGTTTTCTCCACCCTGCTCTGGCCACTCCAACACAAACTGATGCAATCGCCTGGGGAATAACAGGGCTGAGGTGTGGGCCAGTCCCGAAGAAAAAAAGTTGAAAGAAACAGGAAGAAGCAGGAAGGAAGACAGTGGGGGTAGACGTTCCTGGAACCACAACCATCAGCTGGAAAAAAAAAAATCTTTTCTAAGAAGTCTGATATGAAGCAATTAAGCTAATTGGAATCTAGATTATACCGGGCGCCTCCGGAAACTTGAGACCAGGGGAATCTCCTTGCTGGAAAAAAATCACACCTCGGTATGAATGAGTGAGGGAATGAATGAATGAAGCAGCTAAAAGCAGACCCGAACATCCAGATCTAATCCACTTGGCCCCGTAAGACCTAGGTGGTTCCAGGTGTCCTTTTTCTAGGGCCTGAGAAGGTTTGAGAAGAATCTGCTATAATAAAATGTCCTGGTTGTTGAAAAGGATTGCCCCATGCCAGGAACTGGGTCCCACATGGGGTATATGGCATCCACCCCTGGGCCACCCAGCCCAAAGGACCAACAGAGAACCTCTCCAGATGTCTTTCCTGAGAGCTCATCATCAGACAGACAAACATCTCGAATAGCACAGGGAAGACAGCAGCAGGGACTCCGCCACAAGCCGTTGAAGGAGGGGACATATGAGTCAGGCTCACGCCACCAAATGCCCTTGCTGCGTTTCCGTGAGGATGGCCTCCGGCATCTTGAACCTTACGTGCTGTAAAATACTGAGTCCCACCATCAGCCGTGTCCCGGATTATCTTTGTGATTTGGAGAAACCCCATCACCTCCCTGATTTATCATCAGTGATAACAACGATACTGTGTTTCCTTGAGTTGTGTGAGATGAATAGAAAATTGACGAAGACGAGCAGAGTGGCGCAGCGGAAGCGTGCTAGGCCCATAACCCAGAGAAAATTGACGAAGAGTGGGAGAAAATTGTTGCGAATCCTAAAACCCAGAATACACGAAGAACTCCTACAATTTGACAACAGGGCGCCTGGGTGGCTCAGTCAGTTAAGCATGTGACTCCTGGTTTCGGCTCAGGTCATGATCTCACGGCTTCGTGTGATCGAGCCCCACATCAGGCTCTGCACTGGCAACTTGGAGCCTGCTTGGGATTCTCTCTCTCTCCCTCTGTCTCTCCACCCTTCCCTCACTCATACTGTCTCTGTCACTCTCAAAAAATAAATAAACTAAAAACCAACTGCAAAAACACCACCAAAAACGACCCAATGTAAAGACAGGCAATGGACTTCAATAGACATTTCTTCAAAGATGATATGCAAATGGACAGGCAGTACATGCAGTGAGACTCAACATCACTATGGGGAAATGCGAACCCAAACCACAGTGAGATACCACCTCACACCCACCAGAATGGCTACCATCAAAGAAAAACAGAAAGTTACAAGTGTTGATGAGGACATGGAAAAGTTGGAACCCTCATGCACTGTTGGTGGGAATATAAAACAGTGCGGCCACTACAGAAAATAGTTTGGCAGTTGCTCAAAAACTTAAAAGTAGAATTGCCATACGATCCAGCAATTCCACTTCTGGGTATAAATCAAAAGAATTGAAAGCAGGATTCTAAAGAGAGATTTGTACACCCATGCTCATAGCAACATTGTTCTCAAAACAGCCAAGAGATGGAAATAACCAAAGTGTGTACCAGGTACGGACAGATGAATGGATAAACAAAATGTACATGTGACACATACATATAACAGCACATTATTCAGCCTTAAAAAGGAATGCAATCCGAGTACCTGGGAGGCTCAGTTAGTTAAGCCTCTGACTTTGGCTCAGGTCATTATCTTGTGGTTGGAGAGTTCGAGTCCTGCATCAGGCTCTGTGCTGTCAGCATGAGTCAGTGTGGAGCTCGCTTCAGATCCTCTGTCTCCCTTCTCTCTGCCCCTCCCCTGCTTGCACACATGCTCGCTCTCTCTCAAAAATAAATAAAAACTTTTTTAAGGTTTATTTATTTTTGTGAGAGAGAGAGAGAGAGAGAGAGAGAGACAGAGACAGAGCACGAGCAGGGGGAAGAGCAGAGAGGGAGACACAGAATCCGAAGCAGGCTCCAGGCTCTGAGCTGTCAGCACAGAGCCCGATGCGGGGCTCAAACTCATGAACTACAAAATCATGACCTGAGCCAAAGTCAGACACTTAACTGACTGAGCCACCCAGGCGCCCCAGTAAAAACATTTTTTTAAAAAAGAAGGAAATTCTGCCACCTGCCACATGGATCAACCTTGAAGACGTTGTGCTAAGTGATACCAGCCAGCCACAAACAAATACTCAAAGATTCCACTTACACAAGATACTAAGGGTGTCAAATCCATGCAGATGGAACGTAGAATGGTGGTCACCAGGGGCTGGGAAGAGGAGTCAGTGTGTAAGGGGGACAGACAAGACGAAGAGAGTTCTGGAGCTGGATGGTGGTAATGGCTGCACAACAGTGTGAATGTACTAAGTCCCACCACACTGCACACTTAGAAATGGTCAAGACAGTAAATTTTATGTTGTGTGTATTTTATAACAATAACAAAAACATGAGGAGGGGCAACTGGGTGTCTCAGTTGGTGGAGCGTCCGACTCTTGGTGTCGGCTCAGCTTGTGATCTTGCGGGTTCATAGGATCAAGCCCCGCACCAGGCTCTGCACTGAGAGTGTGGAGCGTGCTTGGGATTCTCTCTCTCCCTCTCTCTCTCTGCCCCTCTCCCGAGCATGCATGCGTGCTCTCTCTCTCTCTGTCTCTCAATATAAATGAAATAAACATTTTTTTAAAAACATGAAAAAAAATTTTTTAATGGGGGAAAGGAAGAGAAGCGAATGAAGACCACTGTGTCCAGCGCAGGGAACGCAGTAAGGACTCAATAAATGCTCGCTGACACCGCCGAGTGCTGTCTGCACAAACCCGTCAGGCCTCCGGTGGCTCCCGTTCCAAGAGTTTTATTCAGCCGTCGACAACTTTCCAAAACTACCAGCTCTTCACTTTCAAGTTTTTGAAGGGCACAACTAAAACCTCTTTCATTTCGATTCCAAAAGAAGTCACCTGTGCTACCCAGGTAGGGGCTTTCTTGAGCATTTCCCTGTGCCCTTCACATGGGCCCGGGAGGAGGGACAGGATAAACGAAGGTACCGGAAGGGGACACAGCAGCAGTCCTCCTCAGTGGAGGGGTGGGGGACACTGGGGTTTTCTTATTTTCTTCTCTGTATTTTATGCATTATTCTCATCTTCCGCAATAGAGCAAGTGTCGTAGAATGTTCAAGACGTTTTCATTCTGGTAACAAAAGTAATAAAACAGAGAACTGCCAAGCAGCTCAGAAGCATCTTCTTGCACAAAATAAAAGGGTTGTTTACACGGCCCTGTCCTCCAATCACTCACCGCTTCTCCTTCCCCATCACCCCTCAGCCCCCACTTCCGCAGGGGCCTCCCCGCCTTCCTCAGACACCCATTCACTCTGCTGCTCTGGGCCTCTGCGCGTGCTGCTCTGCCTAGAGAGTCGCATCAGCCCCTTCAGAGTCCCTTCCTCGGTGAGGCCTCCCCCCCCACACCCCTCTCCCCAACCCAATGTGAACGTACACCTTCCCAGCCCGGCCCCCACACTTCTCCACTGTGGCCCTCAGCCCTGACCGCTACCACCACACACAGGCTTGCTGATTGAAGGAAGGAAGGAAGGTTAGTTTTCAATCATTCTTACCCACTCAGTAGAGCAGCCCCAAGCCTCCCCTTTGTCCACGCTTTCTAGTAACCCCAATACAAACTGCTGAAAGGGCTTGACAGAAATACGCGGCCTCTTCTCTAATTCGGACGTCTGGCTAATTCTGAGTGGCCTGCTGCCCACGGACATTAACGAGAGCGCCATGAGCCGGCCCATCTCCAGGGGCCTGACCCCGCGTCCCAAGTCTGGGGCATTTTCCTTGAAGAGCGTTTATCACTCCATCCAGCCACCACCCCGCCACGCTCTCTGAGCGCCACTTACAAGAGACTCGCCCATCCCTGCTTCAAACCTCGCTTGTCCTCAGTATCTCCTGTTTATCTTGGGAACCGTCGACATGAATAGTCCGTTTGTTGGAAGAACATAATATTTTCCTTGGCTTTTAGGCCACGGTCTGGCAAATGAACTTTCCCCGTGTAACTTTCTGATAGCTTTATGCGCACAGTTAATTAGAATTATACAGACATGTTTATAGAAGTTTAAATGAAGCATGGTTCGAGTTTGGGAAAATATATATAATTACTCACACCGACACTTCCCATTGAAAGAGAAAAAGCAACACAAGCAAGAGCACTAAACGCAGCAGCAGGAGCTGCGAAAGCCTCCACGAGCTTCAATGGCTCCACTCTGGGGGCCTCCGGGAGCCCGGGCCCTGGAGGGGTCCCCACAGTCCCACCACCTAATACTTTGCTCATTAGGCTCATGGTGCAGCCAACGCGCTCCCCGAAGGGTCCCCGGGGCGGGCGCCAAGCCCCAGGCGAGACCCGCGTGAACCCGTGTACACACGCCGCGTGAACCCGTGTACACATGCCGGGAACCCGTGTACACACGCCGCGGTCCCGCCCGCGCACACAGCGCAAGCCGGTAATTTGCGGCGCAATCAGCTACGGAGAAGAGGTCTGGAGACCCGGGGACGTTCCTCCTCTCTCTGCCCTGAAGGGGAGACCTCAGCCCTTGGAACCGAGCGATGTTTCTGGCAGCGTGCGGACCCAAATTAGGGAGAGCTTTGTGGCAGCTTCGCCTAACCGGCCTCCACCCGCCTTCCAGCCCAGTCCCCACTCCCTCTGTGACCCCAGTCTCCCTCAGCGCTGCCCCCCCACCTGGCTGCCCCCTTCCCCACCCCCTCCCCTCCCCACTCCCACGCTGACAATGTGGCAGTGGCCCACCGGGGTCCAGCGTGTCCCTGAGTCCACGTCATCTGACCCCTGTCAATGGCCAAGTTGACTACTCGGTTCAAGGAACTCTTCAACGTGATTCCGATCTCGTCTTAACCTTCAAAGAGCCGCAGCCAACTCTCCCCAGCTTCGTGCTGTCTAGAATGACCAGCCGGCTCCCACTCCAGACACGGGATTTGGCGTCCGCAAGGCTGAGGACTGAACTGCTTCCCCAGGAGTGAGATGGACTTGACAGCCCTGGCGGGGGCCGACCTACCATCCCACGGGCACAAGGAAGGAGGCTCCAACAGCAGAAGAGGGCTGTCCTCGGGGCAAAGACACCCCACTGCTGTGGGCAAGGCTCAGGTCCAGACGTCCAGGCGGGCACCCATGCTGCCCCCCTCGCTTTAGCCAGATCATGAACCCACGGCCCGTCCTCAGCCCACCCCCACAAACTCCCCACGGGTGCCGACCTCCAGAAGTGGGTCCTTCCCCAAACCTGCCCCATCGTGAGGCCACTGCCAGCAATCCAGTCGCTGTAAAGAAACAGGTCCAGCAGCTCATGGTGAGGTCTTGCCTCTCCTCTTCCTCAAAAAGCAAAGAACACAAAAAGGAACTTGGATCTCCAGGGGAGAGGCACACGGAAGCACAGGAGGCAGAGGAAAGAGACACGGAGCTCAGGAAGGGCGGCAGCAGCTCCTTCACTCCGCACAGATTTACTAGACGTCCAGGCCATGCCACATACGTTCTAAACACTACCCTCCTGCCCTCTGGCCTTTCTCCTGAAGCCCAGGGACCCAGGACTGGACAAGCCCGACCCAGTCCCTGTCCAGACAGCGCTGGGAGCCAGTGCAAAGGAAGGCTGTAAACAAGCAAACGAAGAGAGTTCTACCAAGAATAACACAACATTAAAAAAAAAAAAAAAAAAAAAAAAAGGACTAACAGCAGCAGGCCCACCTTGGGGGGAAGGCCGTCAGGAAAGGTAATGCTGAACCTGAGTCTAGAAAGATGAAGGGGCAGCGGACGCAGAAAAGGGGGAGGCCTTGGTCAGCCGGGGGTGCAAGTCTGCAAAGAAACGAGGTACTCCTGGAACATGAGGTGAGGAAAACAGGGACTGGAAAGATCAAGATGCGGGAAGAGGCCACAGGAAATGAGGGAAGTGTTCCAGAACCTTGCCTAGAAAGAGGTACGGGGCCGTGAGAGCTGCCTGTCCCCACACAGCACTGGATAACTCCCAGGCAGCCTTTCCCCCCATTCCTTCTTGCTGACCCACCTCAATTGTGTTCAGATATTTCCAGAGACCACTAAATGCAAAGAAAGCTGGGGTTCTCTCAAGCCCCAGGAGTGGTGCTCACTACCTGGCCCATGATTGGTCTAGGATGTGCAGGGATGCCATTCTCACCAATAACACACAAGGGAGGGACTGCAGAGCCATTTACAGAAGCTATACTTCTTCTAAAGACAGGACAGGCTTGTGTAAGGGGGCTTCTCTCCCTGGCCCTTTGGACAAAGACATGGCCGGGAGTCAGGGGGTGATGTCTGGCACCACAACAGCCATTTCTTCACCATGAGGAGACAAATCTGAGGACAAGAGCCAATGTGGTTGAGCAGGACACAGCATAAAGATGGAAGGCACTTGGGTCCCCGCTGACTGCTCTGCTACAATACTCCGTGGACATGCACCCTCCAGACTTCTCACCTCTAAGATGACACAGCCATGCACCCTCCATGAAACCTCCCCCTGTGCCGGAGCAGTTCCAAACCTGGACTGCATGTCATGCGGCCCGAAGCGTCCCAGGTCACACGGTCCCTTGTCAGCTGGCCAGTCCCATCAAAACTGGATATCTAGCCTGGCCACTTGCTCTTCCTCTTTCCAGAAGAACCTTAAGGTTTCTCTGTGCCACTCCCTGCCGAGAGAGGCCCCGATCGGGGAGAGATGCCACCCTCTCCCCAGGGGGAATTCACAGCCTCAGGATCCTGGGGGAAATCCACGCCTCAGCAGTCAAATGGTCAAAATACAGATCATAAAGATTAGAGGAGGGAGGGAAGAGGAGAAAAAGTTATTTTTAATGACCTCATCCCGTCATAAAGTGCTAAAGAAACCTCAAAATGCCCGAGTCCACATTCCTGCTCTCATAAGTAGAGGTCCAAGGTCACTGGTCACAATGAACTCTCTCTTTGCTCATTTCATCTTTGTAATGCCCGTCAGAGGTGGGGATGTTTTCCCTTTTGGAGAGTGGGAGAAACTAAAAGCAAATAAAGTCACAGTTGGGAGGACAAGGACCGGAGCCCAGAGGCCTGAGTTCAAATTCCAACTCTTCCATTCATCTGCTGTGTGATCTTGGCCTCAGAGCCTCAGTTTCCTCATCTATTAGATGGGGATAACGTTGTGAGGATAACATGAGGCCACTGTATGAAGGACGGACACCAAGCCCTGAGGGGGGTTTCCAACCAGGGCCGTCCACGACGAAGTCCTCGGGTCCACGGGAGCTCCTTTCGTAAGGGACGCCCAGGCTCCTACAAAGTGGAGGCTCTGGAAAAACCATCAGAGCCTGTATCTGAGGGCCCTCTGGCTGCCAACATCAGGTTGACTAGACGTGGGGCAGGCACACATCCATTTTCCTTAGCTCAAAATTCAAATCCAGCCGGGATCTTTCATCCAACCATCCCCTTACTGAACGGGTATCAATCCAGTCAACATGAGAAGATTTTAAATGTGTCAGAATCAGCTACAAAGTCATTCCAGCGAAGCCTGCTGACCAAGCTGGGCGATGCCACTTGGGTCTAAAAAACAGTCTAAGATCATGAAACGCCTGTCTTCTGGGGGCCGTAGGCTCTAAAGGGAGCCACTAAGGAGGAGACCAGGAAGGCTCTGAGCAAAGCCAAGCTCCCGGGAATAAGGGTGTGACCTTCCAAAGTGACTCCTTTTCCAGATCTCTGCCCTTGGCCAATATGGACGTCAGGAGGCCTGGAACCCGCAGCCCCTGGGGCCGAGCCACTGGGCCCAGGGGACGTGCCTCAAACAGGCAGGGCCTGAGCATACATCTGGCAGCAGATCAGAGCAGAGCCTCAAGCCTGCGGCACATTGGACGTGGACATCCACTACACCAGACCCCCACTCCCCCAGGGCCAGGCAGGCACATACAGGAGTGACCTTCGCCCAGGGGGCTGTGATGAATTCACTCCACCCGCTGGAGCAGCCTACCCACCCCCCACGGCCAGACTGCTGCCAGGCGAGACGGTGGGCCCAGTGGTCCCAGATCTGCCCATTTGTTAAGAGACAGAAGCAAGAAATCGGAATGAATTTTTCTGTGAAATCTCCAGATTTCTCAATGTTGGTTTATTTCTTTTAAACACAGCACAACCCAATCAAAACGTATCTGTGGGCAACACTGGGCCTCAGGCCACCAGTCTGCAGCCTTAATCGAAAAGGTTGGAAGAGCAACATAAAGGAGTAGACGCTCAGGTTGGCAGCTTTCCTCCTGCTCACCATGGCCGGCCCCCCACCTCCGTCCCCTTCCTTGTGACCCCTTTGCCAGGCCCTGATTGGAATGGGCTTCACAGGCCTACGAGCGGTTTATCTGCCTCCACCATCGGTTTTTCTGCCTCCGCCATCGTAAGCTCACCCATCGGGCAATACCCACAGCCCAGGACTTGGGAAACACCTTTCCACCCAGAATACCCTCCGCACTTGGCTCTTCCTGGAGGCTGTTTCCTCCCCGACCAGGATGCATTTCCATGCCCCAGGAAAGGCCTGCGCATGCGCCCGGCTCCAGACCACAGCATTTATAGTTTCAAAACTGCAAGCGATTATTTGTTTCATAAGAACAAGCACTATGCAAATGAAACCTCCAGCTAATACAAACAGGGCTGTTAAATTCACTTGCCAATGCTGATGAAAAGGAATTCGGCCGGGCCCTGACCAAGCAGCTAAGAAAATGTTTAATCACAAGATACATTTGAGGGAAGAAATTAGGCAAATAAAAAAGACGCCCTGACACGGCTCCCTGAGCCCGCCCCCCCCCACCACCACCTCCCAGCCTCCCTTATTCAGCAACACAATCGTAGTGAAATGAGGTTCCCAGAGGACGGGCGGATGTCAAGACTCAAGGAGGAAAAGCCAGAGAATGTAGACAGGAGGCAAGAACCCCAGATTCCCAAATTTGAACAGCCCCCTGTGGAGCTACCCACCCCATTTTTTGGGCGGGATTGTGGGAAAGGAGGAGGGAGAGAATGTGCAGGAGCTTCGGCGGGGCGGGCTTGGCGGGTGTGCACAAGGCCCTCTCGGACCTGGGGCTCCAGCCTTTGACAGAACAGGAAGCCAGGACATAGCCTGTAGGTGCTCACGCACGTGGCCAGGCCCTGGACCACTGGACCCAGGCTCAGGATGGGGTCTCAGCTTCCCACAGCCTGTGGCAGGGCAGGGACCCAAGACACCAGAGCAGGACAGATGACTCAGACCCAGGCAGGATGGGGCGGGGGGGACCATCTCAATTCCTGGGAGGACCATGAAGTAGCCCCAGAAGAGCAAAGAGCCCCTGTTCCAGGAGGGGTTCTAGAATGTTAGAGCAAAGGAAAAATCATCTCATCAGGCTTGCTCGGGCTCAAACTCCTGTGTGGAGCCTGTGTGACCTCAAGTTACTGTCCCTTCCTGTGCCTTAGTTGCCTCCTCTTTAAAAAAACGATTAGGGTTTGAGTCCCGCATCAGGCTCTGTGCTGACAGCTAGCTCAGAGCCTAGAGTGTGCTTCAGATTCTGTATCTCCCTCTCTCTCTGACCCTCTCTTGCTCACGCTGTCTCTGTCTCTCAAAAATAAATAATAAGTATTAAAAAAATTTTAATAAAATAAAATAAGGATTAGGAAGGCATGCCTCGAGACACAGTTGTGAGATCACACAGCTAAAATGCTTAGTCGTGCCCCTTGGTACTTAGTAAATGCTCAATAAAGGGTAGCTGTCAGGCCCAAATCCCTCATTGCCCAAAGAGGGCTGCTGGGTTTCCCTGGGGCACACAGATGAACTCCAGCTCCAGTCTGTCCAGCAGATTTAGGGGAGACTGGGTGGAGGCCAGGGCCTGGCCGTGCAGAGGCCCCTCTGGGAAGTATACTCGGCAAGGAGGCAGGAGGCGGTGGTGGTAGGAGGGACCTCTGGAGCCATAGCTCCCTGGGGCTGGGGGAAACCGGAGCCTGGCCCTGGCAGGGCCTCCTGGGGGCCCGGGCAGGGGCAGCTGTCCAGAACTGTCTGTCCATGGAGGGGGCAGGGAGGCTGCCACTCGGAGCACGCCGTGTGCCAGTCCCTGGGGCCGGGCGGGCTCAGCCTGCTGGCTCCATCCAGAGCCCGCCCCAAGGGATGCTGGGGGAGGCAGCCAGGATCAGAGCCGCTGGCTGCGCACTCCCCTCCCCCAGCAACAGGGGACTAAAGTGGGTCAAGGAGGAAGGAGGGGGCCCAGGAGGGCTGGGGGATGGGCTGAGGAGCTCAAAAGGCACCCAGAGGGAGGGGACCAGGGGAGGATGCATGGAAAAGCAAAACCATGTGTGCAGTGGGCTTTGGGGGGCCAGGGCAGAATAGAGCAGAGGCTGCCAAGGACTTAAGGGTTCTCAAAATCACCCCAGAATTAACTGCAGGAACCTTAGCCCTGGATCCTGCCCCTAGAGGGTTGGCCCTTGTCTTTCTCCCACACCCTGGCTTTGGGGTTCCATGCCCCCCAACCCTTCAGCCGCTTCCAGAGCCCCACACCCAACAGCCCCCAGCTGGGGGTCAGTGAAGAGCGCTCAGTCAGCTTTGGCCCTGGGGCTCAGATCTGGAGGTGGGCCCAGCCAGGAGGTGTGGTCTGAGGAGGGCGGGGAGAGCAAATCTAGCTGATCCCACCCAGGGCCCTAGCTCAGCAGGGTGGTGGCAGCGCCAGGCCCAGTCAGGCCCCAGTCGCCAGGGAGAAGAGAGTGAGCCCCATGTCCCCCCCAGGGGTATCCTTGGGGGAGCCAGTATGAAATGAAAGGAAAAGAGGCATGAAATGCCAAACAGGGCTGGTCCCCTGCCTGAAGGGGAAACAGGCCCCAGACCCCTCAGGGGCAGGGGCTAGGGGACTGGCCGGCAGCCTCCACCCCTGGCTGGCCCTGGCCCAATTATCGGCTTCTCTCCCGGTTCCCCCACCCTGCATGGCCCAAAAAAAAAAAAAAAAAAAAAAAAAAAGGGAAACAACCACCCAGGCAACTCGATATGGTCCAGAAACCTCTAGGGTCCTTGGGTTCCAGGAAGCAGATGCAGGAGGGGGTGGAGGGCAGGGAATGCAGAGGGTGGGTGCCCAGGAAGAGGAATGTGAGGAGAGAGGAGGAGGGCAGGAAAGCCTGCTCCCAGGCCTCTCAGGCAGGACGGGGACCAGTTGAGGGGCAGCCTTGAAACCTGGCCTAGAGGGTCCCGTACCCTGGGGTTCAAACTCAAGCTCAAGGGGAAACGTTGAGGGGGAAGAAATTGTAGGCTCAGAAGCCAGGCGTTGGACCCATGGGGCAGTCTGAGTAGAAACAGAGACCCAGAGACCTTTAAATCTCTGAGTCCCTCAGCAAGTCCCTCACCCACTCCCAGCCAGCACATCTGGGATTCCTGGGCCTCGCCAGCTGGACTCTTGCGCCCTGGTTGGGGGTAGGGGCACAGGAGAGGGAAAGACTCACCACCTAAATGCAGCAAGCAAGCTCCTCCCCTTCCCACCCGGCAGAAAAGAGCAGCAGGCCTGGCCGGGCAGTGTCCAAGAAACAAGGACCCAGGTCCAGTCCGGTCCACTGCCCAGCCCAAACGTCCCAAGGACCTGGCCTCATCCTCTCACCCCCCACCTGCCCAAGTTGCTTCTCCCCCAAGTGAACTTGAGAGGCAGGCCCAGGCAGGCAGGAAGGGGGGAGGGTAAAGTGGTGTCAACTTGGCCACCAGCTAGGTCCTCAGGAGGAACGTGGTGTTACCAGCCTCAGAGTTCATAACTGTTTATGGGTCTGTCTCCCAGCCCAGCGTGGGTTCCGGGGGGAGGGGAGGCCTGCTCCTTCACCAGGCCGGGAGAAGGTGGCCCTGGGAGTGACTCAGGCAAGCACCAAGGTGTCAGGCAGCCTGGCTGTGACATGTGACTTTGGGTTTCAGGCTGACCCTCCAAGTTTCCTCACCTGCATGAGGGCAAACATAATGGTAACCAACCTCACAGGGCTGTTGAGGGGATCCATGAGAAAATATGTAGAAAGCATTCAGCGTGCACTGGGCGCACGGTCAGTCCAATAAAAATAAATGATCAATAAAAAGCCTTATCCCTTCCCACTGCCCCTGTTGCCCCAGCCACACCTGTCTCCACAGAGAAGCGTGAATGTGTAACTCTCCTAACAAAACCAAGGCAAGACGTGATGCTCAGAGATGTCTGTGGACAGGCTCAGCCTCCCCCCACCCCCAGGAACACACGTTATGTCTGACTGGGGGCCTGCACTCAAACTCAGGACCCAGGATGGGCCTCGCACAGCAGGGCCGTAAGTGATGAGTAGTTTGAGGCAATGAAAAGAGGAAACTCAGAATAAAGCCCATTCAGACACCCAACTCAGACTGAACTGTGGATGTAGCAGGCACATAAAACAGCTGTTTTCTCACTGTCCTGGCTGGTGGTGGTGGGAAAGGGGGCAGCTCAGAGACGCAGGTAACAGTGAAGGAGTGTCTGCATCTCCCCTCCACCTCCAATCCCAGCGGTGTGCAGAGTGGGCCCCCGACGCTAGTGAGCCAAGGCCTGGGGGTTAGGACCTCTGTCCATGAGACATGGGGCCTTGGAGATGCGCAGCCTAGTTGCTGACTGGACACCGGCTGTGCTACACATGCGCTGTGTGCATCTGGACCTCCCTTTCTCATCTGGCTAATGAGAGACCCCGTCCAACCTACTCCCTGGGTACTTGGAGCTGCCTGTGAGAAGCTGTGGGACCACATGACGCTCCAAGGGAGTGAAGACTTCGGGAATATTCATGCTCAGGCATGGAGGCGGGTCCTGGGCACTGTCTAGAAGGGACCAGCAGGCTACCCCAAACCCAACCCCCTCTTTCACTACCCTCCCTTGCCTCCTTCTTCACCTGTGTTTCAGCCTTTCCAGGAAAGCCCACAGCAGGCACAGTTACTCACAATTCTCCCCTGATCCTGTCCCCTCAGTTCCTTGACCCTCCTCCCTGCACAGGGCTGAGTCCAAGGCAGGGAGGTGGGGGCCCTAGGAATGAGTTCAGAGCCAAAGGGCACCAGCCCCCCACCCCTGCAGTTCCCGGTTGTCCCCCCAGGCCAGCGGACACTTCCCCTCCTTTGAAATGCCCTCCCAGGACAATGCTGCCCAAGGCTGACAAGCCAAGGCAGTCTCCAGAAAAATATTTGAGCTTATTGGTGTCAATCTTTCCACTCTATTGTCATCCTCATTACCTGCCCCCAACCAAACTGTAAGCTCCCTGAAGGCAGGGACCCAGCCCTTTTCACTCATCACTGTGCACCCAGCTATAAGAAGACCTAGCACAGATTCAGAAGTATGCTTCGGGGTGCCCGGGGGGCTCAGTCAGCTGGATGAGCATTGGCTCTTGACTTCAGCTCAGACCACAATCCCAGGGTTGTGGGATCAAAAACCACATCGAGCTCCGTTGAAAGCCTGCTTGGGATTCTCTCTCCTGCCCTTCTCCCCAGCTATCACTCTGTCTGTCTCTAAAATAAAAAATAAGAAAATCAAGTAAAGAAAAGAAAAAAGTATGCATCCAGGAAATGAATGAAATCAATAAGTATCCCTCTAGTCAGTGAATGAGTGAATTTTAAAGTGGCAAACACAAGAATCATTACTCACATCTGTTTGCCAATCTTCTGTCTATGTCTTGAGCATAAAGGCACTTAGAATTGCATTCCGCGGCCATATACCCTTACATGAGCACCTGGGCCCCATGTAGCCAGAGTACCAGCGTTCAATTCCTGTCTAGTGCTAGCTGTGGGACCCTGGACAATTTAATTCGCCAGCCTGTGCCTCAGTTTCCTCCTATGTAAAACGGGATAATCACAGTACCTACCTCAGATGGTTGCTGGGGCGCGCAAATTAATGAATGAGTGTGGGGTGCTTCGAAGCAATCAGTGATGCTTACTTTTTATTATTATACACAGACAGCCCAAACCGTGGTCAGCCGCCCTCCCCGAGTCCCGCCCCAGAGCTAAGGGCCAATCGGTGCTGCAGTCCCCAGAGGGCCCCCCAGGGGCACATCTGGCCAGCGGAGCCCCGCAGCCCACCCACGGGCTGGCCGCCAGCTGTGGACTAGGCGCCGCCGCCTCCCGCCCGCCCCTGCCCCCGCCCCCGCCCGGGCCTGGGGCTCAGGAGTCCTGGGGGCGCCGGCT
>NC_043715.1:32438694-32454289 GCF_006229205.1 Suricata suricatta | reverse complement strand
CTCCTCCCTTTACCCGCGCCCGTGCCCGGGCCTCCTCTCCCTCCCCCACCTATTCTCGGTGCCCCCCTTCATCCCGGCTACGCGCGGACCCACATCACCCTGGCAGCTCCGCAGACTGACCCCAGGAGGGCCCCAGGGGCTCCCAAATCCCACCTCTGCTCCGGGAAATCTCTGCTCTCCCCATCCCACCAGCCTCGGTCACAGCCCTGACTTAGAAAAGGGTTGGATTCTGGGCTGGGCCTCTGAGGGAATGGGTTGTGGGAGCCTCCTGGCCTCATTTTCCCATCTGTCAGATGGGGGGGGGGGGGAATGTAGGTCCAGTGCCAGGCACTGGGGACATGGCAGTGACGGACACAGGCAGGGGCTCTGCCGAGTGGTGCTCAAAGCGGCTGCCCCGGGAGGAACCATCCCTGAGTCCTCCACCTAACTTGCACAAGCTAACGCGGAGACAGCACTGCGCGCTTTGGAAAGGACAGCGCCACTGAGGGCAAGATTGGGATCCAGAAAACTCCCTTGCCCTATCAGACTGACTCCTCACCCAGAGAAGCCAGTCTCTGGGGCCTAAACTGAGAAAGAGAAACCAAACACGGGGCCAGTGGTGGATCCTTCCAGTATGGGAGCTAGAGACCCAGGAAAGGACCCCCATCTTCGGCATGCCCAACCCCTTCAAAGCACCAAACACAAAGGCTTCCAGTGCCCAGCTCCCCTCATGCCCCCTCCCCGTCACCCTGGGCTCAAGTGTCACTTCCCAGATGGCCCCATCTGGACAGCTTCCCCCATTCCTGCCTATCCCAGGATCTGCTTTGTTTCCCAGAAATTATGTTACTGACTTGTGTACTTGTAGATGGCACCTCACTCGCACCACAATAAACCCTTGCCTGTCCACTGTGGTTGAACAGTGCCTGGCACATAGTAGGTACTCAATAAACAGGTCTGAGATGAGTAAGTGAACAAATGAATGAACGAACAAACGATGACAGTAGCTCTTAAAAGCCTAGAAACCCACACTGTACCCAGACCGGAGGATACCATGACTCATGATCAAAGTTCGGAAACCAGACACTGTTAACATCTCTGAGAGTCCCACATTAGCATTTTAAAGGCTCTGAAAAGCCCTGAAAGGTTTTAAAACTTAATTCTGTTTAATGCAGTGCTGCCAAATGTGTTTGGCCACAGAAAAGATTTTTTTTTTTTAATTCTTTTGGTAGAACATCAACCAAATCCTGGAATACATTTTGGGAAACATCAATATAAACTCACTTCCCGCCCTGACTTTACATGACTTTACAGATGGTAAACTGAATCTTAGAAAGACAAAGGACTTGCCTCTTTCTCGTTTTGTGAGGTCAAGTGGAGCATAGCGTTTGGCACATAGTAGGTGCTCCAAACATATCCAAATGAATGGCTATAAAGTAAATTCAGGAGTAAGGTCTACCACTCGTGTAGTTTCTCTGCTCCTGTACTAATAGTCTGAATCATGCAGGCAGTGACAAGAGTCTCTTCCCCTGGGAAGCTGGCACTCATGCACCTACATGCACAAGCACACATGGAGATACATGTGCCCACAAAGACAACTCGAGCCACTACACATATGCACGCACACACACACACATACAGACAGGCACAAAGTCATATACATACATCCACACAGGTACACCATTCTGGAGCACACGCCTTCCACAGTCCCCTTTCCTGTGCCTGGCCAGTGCGCCCCCTAAGAAAGGCAACGGTCCTCGGTCCTCGGTGGGGAGGGTCCTCAGTGGGGAGGAGACGACATGAGGGCTGGAGAGTCTCCTTCACAACCTGGCACTTCCCAGAAGGAAGGTCACTCTAGCAGGTGACTGATTTTTCCCCACCCATGTTCTCTGGCATTGCCTTCTCTGGCACAAAAGTACAGCCGGGAAAGAATGACAAAGGTAGGCTGCCGGGGCATGACTCCCACCCCAACCCTCCAGAGGGCCTTCGGTTTGACAAAGCCCTTCCACGCCGCTCCAGAGATTTCACCGCACGCCTCTCGGACTGGAGCCCATTTCACAGAAAATGAAGCCGAAGCTTACCAATAACATGGCGAGGATGTGGGTGGCATAAGGGTGGGAGCCCGGGTACACTAGTTAGGAAACCCCCTACACGCCAGAAGCCTGAGAGTCCCAGGTTGTCCTTAGGCAGGCTCTGCTCTGGAACAGTGGCAGCAGCAAGACTGACCCCCATCCTTGCCCTGCCCTCAGGCATAATTCTGCTACAAGGTCATTGTATGATCTTGGACATATGACTTGCCCTTTCTGGGAAAATCTGATCATTTATATGAGATGGGAGCTCAGCTGAAGATTCTCTAAGATCCATTATTGCTCACGAAAAAGAAAGCCTGAGGCTCCCATGTGACTAGTCAGAAGTGAGTGACCAGATTAAATGAGATGCTGCTATAAATTATATTGCCCAGTGCCTGCTTACAAGGAGTGGTCATTAAATGTTAGCTGCTCTCGGTGGTGTCTTTCCACCCTTCTGGGTCCAAATCAAACACTACCCCCTCTTCCAGACTTCGCCTGATTCCCTCTATCAAAAAGAATCCTTCAAGAGTGACTGGCTGGCTCAGTTAGTAGAGCATGAGACCCTTGATCTCAGGGTCATGAGTTCGAACCCTACACTGGGTATAGAGATTGCTTAAAAAACGGGGGGGAAGCCCTCCAAACTCTCTTAGCCCTCAACCCTCACCTCTATCTTGGGCTGCTCTACCTAGTCCTGTGGTTAGAGTCTTATATCCTCTCCAGACTGTGAACCTGGCCTACCTGATGGCATGGCCTCCGTTTGGTTCATGTCTGCATCCTCCCTGGAACAGCCTAAGCAACTCACCTGATAAAATACTCAGGATTTAGATGGGAGGGCAGGGAAAGGAAGGATGGATGACAGATGAGAGAATGGATGATTGGGTGGATGATGAATGGATGAAGGGTAGATGATGAATAAAATAGATGAATGGATAGGTGGATGGATGGACAAATGGATGATGGATGGATGGATGATGGATGATGGAGGGGTGATAGATGGACAGATAATGGATGGACAGATAATGAATGGATAGATGTTTGGAAGGAAGAAGAGATATGACTAAAGGACTAAGGGAAAGAAATGCTCAAACCTCCAAGCTGCACATTCAGTGCAGCGCCCCTTCCTGAAGAATAAATAAAAATAGTCTATAAACATAAGGAAAATAGTCAACCCAGCTAGTAATCAGGGAAATACAAATCAAAAGACAAGCTATTTCTTGCCTATCAGACTGGCAAAAAAAGAAAGGGGGGGAACGAAGAAGATGAAGGGGGAGGAAAAGAAGGAGGAGGAAGAAGAGGAGGAGAAAAAAGAACACATCAGTATGTGAGCAAGGATTAGGAGAAACCAACAGTCACACACTTACTGAAGGATAAACTGGCACCCCCTTTGTGGGAGTGACGTGCAAGTATCTATCGTATTTTTCAAGTGACTATACGTTGACCTAACAATTCCATTTCTAGGACTCTAACCTAAAAGACACAAAGATTTATAAATGAGTCATTGTTTATAACAGTGAAAAACTGGAAAACAACTAAATGCCCATCAACTGCAGATGGAGTGTGGTGTATCCATTCTATAGAATGGGGGCTGCTGATGTGGAGTAGATCTACAACGCGAACATGAGAACATGAGGGTCTTCCCTAGACGGACCTTCTTAGCCCCGGCCGCACACTCATATTCCCCGAGGAAGCTTCAATAAAGAAAGAGGGGTGTCCGGGAGCTCAGTCGGTTAAGCGTCTGACTCATGATTTCAGCTCAGGTCATGAATTCAAGAAGCCGGCTGAGATGGAGCACAGAGCCTGCTTGGGATTCTCTCTCCCCCTCTCTCTCTCTGCCATTCCCCACTGGGTGTGCACATGCAGGCTTTCTTTCTCTCTCTCTTAAGATGAGTAATTAAACATTTTAAAAAATAAAATAGGGGCGCCTGGGTGGCTCAGTCGGTTAAGCATCCAACTTTGGCTCAGGCCGAGATCTCGCAGCTCGTGGGTTCCAGCTCCACATCAGGCTCTGTGCTGACAGCTCAGAGCCTGGAGCCTGCTTCAGATTCTTGTCTCTCTCTCTCTCTGCCCCTCCCTTGCTTGTGCTCGGTTTCTCTCTTTCTATCTCTCAAAAATAAACATTAAAAAAGTTTTTAATTAAAATAAATAAAATAAAAAAGAGGGAAGGAAGGAAGGAAGGAAGGAAGGAAGGGGGGAAGGAAAGAAGGAAAAAAGAAAAAGCTGACCTAGGGCTTCATCCTCAAAGACTGAATTATCTGGTCCTCGGTAGGGTAGAAGGGTCTAGGCAATGTTGTTCCTTGATGGGCCTAAGATGATACTGATGTGCCACCAAGATCAGAAACTCACTGCTACTTGAAAATAGCACATAACAGAAAGCAGAGCCGAGCAGTACATGATACTATCTAGGGTTAAAATTGTACACATATGGATATACATGCATGTTTTTGTGTAAATGCACCACCAAAAAAGGTCTGAGAGAAAAGATAACTGTGGAGAACAGTGCTTACCTCTGGGGAAGAAAGGCATTAAATTATTTTCTTCAGATGTGTAAAGCTTTTTTTTTAAGATGTGACTATGGATACCCCAAAAGGCAGGTTACACAGGTGGGTGGGGAGCAGGACAGAGCCCCTGTGGCTTCACCCCCAGCCCCTCCCCTAGCCCAGAGTCCGGGGACTTCTCCAGCCCCGGGAGAAAGCATGAGCTTCTCTGCTGCCTTTTCTGGCCGGTTGGGCAGGTATAAATAAAGGTAATGGTTATTGACTCAGGTTTGCTACCTCCAACCGTGTGACTCTGGGCAAGGCAGCTCTGTGCCTGGCTGTGCCTCTGCGAAACTGAGATCGGTCAGGGAGCTGATCTGAGACCTGGAGGGACGAGCGGGAAGAGCCGGAAGGAGGGTCTGGCACAGGTAAGCCGCTCCGTGTGTCCCCCCAGGGATCTAGGTTGGCCAAGCTGCTTGCTTTGAATGGGCATATGTGGGGGCCGGCCATCGTCTGCCCACGGTGTCCCTGGGTCAGAAAAGGACCAGGGAACCTGCTCCAGTGACGTCTGGCAAAGGCCCTGGAGCCCAAAAAGCCAAGGACACCACAAGCTGGACTCTCAGACACCTGAAAAGACACCAACATCACAGTCAAGCCCTGATGCTTCTCTTCCCTGATTTTTCGCTCAATGTTCAAAACTGGGAGGGCCCAACTGCCCTGTGTAGGACTCCCCAGGACTGCCTCTTCAGGCTTCTCACTCTGTGGACTGGTCACTTCACAGAGTAACCTGAAAAGACCTAACAATATCTTTCTAGCCTGTATTATTATTATTAATACTTTTTATTTTGGGGTGTTTTTTTTTTTAAGTAAACTCTACCCCCCAAAGTGGGGCTTGAACTCACAACCTGGAGATCAAGACTTGGATGTTCTACCCACTGTGACAGCCAGGAGTCCCTAGCCTGTATTATTGTTTTTAAGTTTATTTATTTATTTTGAGACAGAGCTCATTAGCAGAGGAGGGGCAGAAAGAGGGAAAGGGAGAGAATCTCAAGCAGAGTCCGCACTGTCAGTGCAGAGCCTGATGTGGGGTTTGAACCCACGAACCCTGAGATCGTGAACCTAGCCCAAATCAAGAGTCAGACACTTAGCCAACTAAGCCACCCAGATGCTCTTAGCCTGTATTATTTTAAAACCAAAGCTTCTTGTGTTTTCCCCTTCTTATGTTCCAGGAATTAAAATCCTAAACCACTGAAGACAGGTAGCTGACCCAACCAGTTCTGTCCCATTTCACAGACAGGGAAACTGAGGCCCATAGAGGGAGCTGACCTGCCCAAGATCACAGAGCATGTTTCCTCCAGCCCACAACGCCCCACATTTCTGGAGAGAAGTAAATCAAACTCGACTCAGGCCTTCAGCCAGAAGAGGATCTTTCTTTTTCATTCTCAACTTTATTTATTGCCAGGTTCCCTTACAAACACATCTCGTCTTCTCCTTCCTGCAAACTTCCAACTCCATCCCTCGCTCCTAGTGCTATTCAGGGGCAACGGGTCCCTGAAAGATGAGGGCGGTCCAGAAGGCCACTTAGTAAAAGCTGGGCTGCACAGGCTTGGCCAGCACTGAGCCAGCTCAAAAACGCCCAGTCCGAAGCCCCCTGGGGCAGGAAGGGGCAGAAGGAGCGTTTATTCAGTGAAAAGTTGTTTTATTTAGAGTTAGCATTCAGATTTGCTTAGAATTTTTATTTAGAATTTAGTATGAAAGTCTCCCGTTGCTTCTATCATTTAAAAACGATGTTTTACAACCTAGCACAATGTTTGGCACAAAGCCTTGGGTCACCGGTAGCTGCAATCTGACGGCAGAGAGCTGCACCACCAGTGTGGGTGAGGACGGAGGGGGAGAAAAGGCACAAGCCATCCTCCACGGAAAGGGGCAGGAGGGCTCCAAGTACTCGGGGATAGGGTATCTCTCACTTCCTGACCCCGAACTGGGGGGGGGGGTTGCTGGGGGGAGCTGGAGGGGGCAGGAGGGCCCACCAAAGATGGCGGCGTGGGAGGGAGCCCCAGCCAGATCCCCCACTCACTCCATTTAGGAGTCCATCTGCTCATTACTCAGTCACTTGCTCACTACTCACTCACTCACCTGCCTACACGTTCACTTATTCCCTTAACGTCTGCACATCCACTCACTTAAGAAATCTTGTATGAACACAAGGACCCAGAAGCTCAGGTCAACACCGACTACCAGTGAGTGGGGGTTCCTGGAAGCCCACCAGGCTGACCACATCCCATACATGATTTTCTGCTCCTGAGTGAGTGGGACAGGGCACCCCTGGCCAATTCTCAGTAGGGCTGCTCTGGAAACTGGGGATCTGAGTTACTCCCTAAGGCCCCGGGACACAGAACCAGGACCAACACACCTACATTGTGGAGGCAGATGGCACTTTAATGGAAAGAAAAGCATATGAACCTCCAGCTAAAAATGCATATAGGTAGTGAGCTCCCGGAGAGCGGAAGCGTGCTAATCCAGACTGGACGAAACTAAGGATGCCGCAAACACACCTAAAGAGATCTGAATGAAGTGACCTCTGACCTGGGATTGGCAGGATTCTGAGAAGTTCAAAGGCAAAAAGAGTGCAAGTCTGAATCTTCCCAACACCTATGCCAGGCCCCGGCTGGCCACTCACTCCGAGGGGCACAAGGCATCTGCGGAGATGTCCTGGGCACCGAGAACATGTGCACTGCTCACTGCTCCCCAGAGAAGCCAGCACTCCGCAGCCTCTGCCCCCTCTTTCCATCTTCCCTCCTCTGGGAGCCCACTCTCCTCCCTCACCCTCTCCCTGGGGACTCCCTACACCTGATGATTGTCTCTCCTCTCCCCAGGTTCAGACCCGAAGCCTCAGGGGGCTAAGGACAAGGCCATATCCCTGGTTCAGGGACCAGAAATTTGCTGTGTGTTGCTTGTGGCGGCAAGGCCCTGCAACTCCCCAGACAAGGGGGTGACACCCAACCCGGATGCGGCAGCCGCTGCCACCCAGCCCCCTTCTCCGGCCATGCCCTGCTCCCTGACCAAGCCCAGATGGCCATCACTCTGCCTTCAGGCAGGTAGAATTCAATGCAACAGGAGTTAGGTGAACAGTATGTTTTATTTAATTAGGATCAACAGAAGAGATAAACCTCACAGCAGGATAGGGAATGACAACGTTGCAAAAAAATAATTCATGCCCAGGTAATGAAAGGGCAAATTTCAATTACAGAGAAAACCGGGGGAGAGAAAAAGGTGCCTGGCATGACCAAGGAGGAGGAGAACAGTGTAAGTGTCAGCAATGCCCAGACCTGCAGGCCAGAGATGGCGGGCACTCCAGGACTGGAAAGGAAGACAACCAGGCGGCCCTTCTGGAAGAGCTGTCCTTCTTTTTCCTCATCACAAACAAACAAGTCTGAAGGGTGCAGAGCTGGGGGAGCGACGGAGTGCTGTCTGGGTTCTGGCCAGCAGGTGTGGGGGCCCTGGGGATCTGCCCCGCCAGGGTCACTGGGCAAGCTCACAGCCAGCCAGGCCTAAATGAATAGTGTCCCCAAGAAGAGAGAACAAATGTCCTGACACTGCTCACCAGATCACTCAGCTACTAGCCCCCCGCCTCCCCGCCCTGCCCCCTGCCACCTGCCCCCTGCCACCGGCCCTGATACGGTCTCCCATCCAGTGCCCTGCCCTACCTTTGGGATGCCAATCTCGCTTCTCATGCTAGAGCAAGAAAAGACACGGCCAGGTCTCCAGAGTCTCTCTACCTTCTCAGCCTGCTTCTCACATCTACCCTGGAAAATGGAGACCTTGAACTGGGTGACTCCCCCCAAGGGTGGTGGGCTCAGACCCCCAACCCACCACCACCTGGGTGCTGCCTGACATGAAGAGTTCACGACAGGGATGTCTGCAAAACAGTGTGAACGTACGAATGCCACCGAACCGTACAAATGGTTAAGACAGTAGATTTTAGGTTAGTTGTACCTCATCTCAATTTTTTAAAAGGGAAAAAAAAAAATGAAGAGTTCTGGGCCCCTTCCTAGACCAGCTGAGTGAGCATCTCTGGGACCTGGGCCTGGGGACATGCAATTTTTTTGGCATTAATTTATTTAAGTAATCTCTACACCCAATGTGGGGCTCGAACTCATGACCCGGAGATCAGAGTCGCATGCTCTTCAGACTGAGCCAGGCAGGCGCCCCAGAAATGCAGTTTTCATCAGTTTTTCGCTAGGGGGAGGTGACGAGCACATGGCTGCGGATCCGCTCATCTTGTAGGAATCCACACGCTCCCCACATCAAGGTTCCCCTTACCTTTTCCAGCATAAAGCCATGAATTACCTCTTGTGCAAAGGAGTATTCGAAACAATGAAGAATCCAAGGTTCTTCCTACAAAATGAGCACACCCACCACGCCTTCCTTCCCTGGCCTTGGCCTCATGCACCTCAGACAGCAGAACTTGGACAAGTGGGCTCGGTGCACGCTCTCTCTCTCTCCCCCTCATCCCCTCACCCTGTCCTTCAGGTGACGGCAGCCCCAGCACCCCCATTAGCTGTGAGGAAAATTGCTGTTAAATTAGTGAGCCCATCTACAGAGCCCCATTTTATATCCCAATTCAGAAGATGGCATGAACATCTGCTTTCACTTCAAGACATTAATTTTCAATTATTGGAGAAAAACAAAATTAGTCCTGACAAATTGCTGGCGAACACAGGCTCTTGTCTGGTGGTTCATAATAATAACTTTGGGGGCCCACAATTAGTGTCCTCGGACAGAGTTTTCTAATGGGTCCCTGTCATCTGGAGCCCGCAGCCTCCTAGTCCCTGGCCATTCTCAGGAAACGGCCTCTTTGGGACAGGCTCAGGGAACTAAGGAAGTTAGAGGTTCTTCTCTTTCTGGAGAAGGCAGGGCTGGGGTGTAGAGGAAGGGAGAGGAAGAATAAAAAACATCCACCCTGACCATTTCCAGCTTCGGACAGTTCAAGCCTTACTTCCCTTTCACGAATTTACATGGGAATGCAAATCACTCCTGAGCCCAGGGGCTCCAGCAGGGGCACACTTAGATCACTTTATAATTCCGATCTGCCATCTTTGTTGGGGGAGGGACGGGTGACACGATTCTTTTACGAGACCCCTTCCACCTGCCGTAATGTCATCCCGGATTCTAAGTCCAAAACTCAACAGCTCCAGCCTGGGAGATCGGAATACTTATGAATCTTCTATAACAAAAAACAAACAACAACAACAAAAACCTGTTTGCTGGGATCCCATCAACCCAGGAACCTGGTTCAGCCCGGGTCAGAGTCTACAGGGGGAAAAAAAAGAAAACTCTGATTTGCCAATCTCAAGAACCCCAAATCCAAAGAACAACCCACTTGATAAAATATTATCAACACTGTAATCTCATCTGATGGGTTTTTTATGTATCTTGGCTGCTGTCATCACTATATCAATAAGAAGCCACTGAAATGTGAATGAGCAGAAGAATTCGGAGATAATGACGTGGCAATCTTTGAATCTGACTTGTCACAATTGAAAACAAGCATGTGTTTGCCTAGCGAACATGTTCAGACTCCTGGAGGGGGGGGCTGGGGGGGCAGTAACCAGAGGGAGGCAGGTCAGAAAAAAAAAGAAAGAAAGAAAGAAAACAAAACAACAACAACAAAGGAAAATTATATCTTTAAGAAGAGAATGAAAGCCGCTGCTACTTCCAAAGTCAACTCAGTAACTGAGCTCCAACATTGTGTAATTGACTTTGCAAGTAGAACAACAGCAACGTAACAAAGAAAATGTCAGTGTTTTCACAGCACTAATCTATAACGCTGGGAGGCCCTCCCGCTGTCAGCCAGGGCTGACAATACAATAGCTTTCAAAGGGATATTACCATCATGCTTTTATTCCTGACATCAATCAAGACAAAGAGAATCCTTTTCACGAGACATTAAAAATCAAACCTTTGTACAAGAAGATAGGTGAAACAGCAATCTCCTTAAAGACAGCCACACAGAGCAATCAGCTCATTGGCGCTCCTTAAAAGACGTAAAGTATTTTTATTTACTGAGTGTACAACCCCAATCGTCAGCTACCACCGATCCTGTCAGGTAAGCTATGAATCAAAACTTTCCATCAGCATTGCCCCCACTCCACTGCACCCGCCCTCCCACGGTAGGCAGAGGGAGCTGACAGCGCCGGAAACTTCAAATGGGATATAACTGATCCAGGCTTAATTAGTCCATTTTGGGTGCAAACCTACTGTGATTCTGGACTAGCGGGCACGAAATGCCCTTACAAGCGGAGAGGAATCTGCAGAAATTGTCAATTTCACCAACCCTGGTTTTCCCTGGCTACCCGCAGCAATGGGGTGCCCACTAACAGCCTTCAAGGTACTATTCTTTTGCAGTTACCCTAGACCCACCCACAGACAGAAGCCCTGATCTCTATGGCAAACATTTTCAAGACATGAAGATAACATTTTTTGCAAACACCAGCGACCATAGACAAGATCCAGAAAACGTAAACCCATATTAACCTCGACCAAAGGGTTAACTGAATCTACACATTCAGTTTAGTAAAAAAAAGGACTCAGCCAGTGATGAGGGTGGTGGCTGGAGTTGGGGAGGAATTCAGGAAAACTGAGCCACCTTCTGCTCGCTTACCAACAAGAATTTTTGATGACTGCGTGTCAAAGTCGGTGCCACAGAAGCCTGCAGGTCCAGGAACAGGGAGTTAAGAGATGCTCGTGTTTGTGAGATTCATCATCTGCACACTGTCCAACACACCCAGCAGAGTGCAAGGGGCCCAAGATGCCGCCTCCCCACACCTCTTTGAGGCTTGATGGATCCACTGGTCCCAGGCCCCAGACTATTGCTAAGGAGGAGCGGGAGAGAACCCACTCAATTTCCAGCAGGTGGTCCCTTTGGAACTCAGAGTCAAAGTGTTCTGTGACTTTTTCCTCTGGTACCTAATAGCCCATCTGCCAAAAATATGGAAGTCCAGTCCCTCAAAGACAGAGAGAGATGCTACTCTCTAAGCATCTGCAGCAGGAAAGAGGTTTTACTTTTCAGACATAACGGAAATAGATTTCAGTTTATCTTCTAATTGTTTTTAAGCAGTATCAGAACAACAAGTGCTGTTCACTTTACAAGCAGAAATTTTAAAGAGGGAACTGGCCTCAAAACCGTGCCGAACAATCCTATGCTGCCACCACCACCTACATCAGCCTTTTTCCAAGAGCCAGGCAGCAAGCACGTCTGTACAATCAGCCTCAGTGGCAGGTTCCTTTCGTTTACACATCCAAATGAACAGTTAAGAGAAATCAATGCATCTAATTGCCAGACTATTAAATCCTACATCAGGGGAAGAATTCCACAGCCACCAGCTTAAGAGTTGGCTACCGATACAGCAATTATTGCAACTTTCTATTAGATTGAACCGGATCCCCGTTTGGTCTCCAGCTAGCAACTCTGTGCTCAAAGACACTGCACTTCTGTTTCTTCTCTCTCGTTCCTCCCTCCTCCTCCTCCCCCTCCTCAGCTAACACACTGTAGCGTGCCCCAACAGTGCCAGGGCTGGCTGGTTCTATTAAGTTACTTTATGACTGTAAAGTCACCAGCATTTTGCACCTTTCGTTATTAATGCACTGCTGGGCACCTTATGGTTAAACGTTTAGCAGGGTCCTCCTGCCAGAGGCATACAGTTATCTTATTTTATCGCTTATTAAGTTTTTGCAAGGAAACAGGTGTAAGGATCTAAACAGCAATTACTAGACATAAGGGATGTTTTCTAGAGTAAGACAGGCTCTTCCAATCACTGGGAGTCAGTGACTTAATAGAGGAGGGGGGAACTAAGTATTAGGATTAAATGTCACTACCGGATCCACATAGAAAGCTAAAAAACCTATAAAGGATTTGTTTTGCCCTTCCTACAAGATCATGTACATTTAGCCAAACAAATCTCGGCAATTTACACTTGTATGTGGTCTCAGCTGAATCAAGAAACCTGTAACCTCAGAATGCCTCTATTTATTACATCTCAATTATTTCCATGGAAACACAAGCAGTGGCGAACTACACTGCTCCCAAGTCCCTAGACCACCAAATTTCTAAGATGGACTTTTGAGGAGCCATGAGCTGGCAGGAAAGGAAGACAGGAAAAAGGAGAGGAGTGCAGAGAATTCACTGGGGGTGGTTTTGGATGTTGGGGGGGGGGGTACATGGACCCAGCCTGAGTGCTAATTAATATTAAGAACTGTAATTAACAGGCAATTGTTAGATGGAGAAAATCAACAGTATGAAAATTATTCAAAAGTTTTAAGGTGAGCCTGGGAAAAAAGATGTATTAATTCTCGTTTTATACATAAATACAGAGACTGTTTCGTGGATCTGAGGAGGGAGTGTGGGTGAAGGGGGACAGGTTCCCAAGTCACCTGATACCATCGCCAAAATAACATCAGTGAGATGCGATGAGAACAGCCCCAGAGAATGAGGTCAAAATTATCAAAGGAAACAAATCACCTCACAACTGCCACACCGCACCACCAGGAGACAGAAAGAGAGAGAGGTGTAGAGAGGGAAAATCGGTCAGAAAATACGACTTTTGTAACAGTCATGGTTTTTTTGGCGTGTGTGTTTTTTTTAATCAGAAGGCTTTTGAAAACCAGTGAGGCTATTTCCCCCCCTACCCTAGTGCCCTGGCCCCCTTCCCTATTTGCTGGGTGTCCTCCCTGGGAGTTGGGTTTCCCAAAGAAGGCCAAACAGCTAGAGGAGACAAGTGACCCCGCTCCAGAAGGAAGACTGTGTCAGTGAGCGGGAAGTGAGACCCCCCCACCCCATACCTCAGGCCTGTTTGATTTTCAAAGCAGCACTTTCTGAGCATCCATTAGAAATTGTTATATTTCTGTCTTTCCTTCCTGCTTCGGGCTTCCACATTTCCGAGATCAATTACGAATTACAGTCAAGCGACTTTCACAGCAGAATGCGCCGGCCGGGGAAGTCCACAATGCCTCCACGTCAGCCCTGACACACAGCAGTGGAGGCAAAATAAAATAAAATAAAATGTAAACGGCACCACTGTTCCTTAAGAAGCACCTTCAAGCATCTTTAAAGGTGAGGACCTTGTCATTTTAAACACTTGGTGCAGAGCTGTACACTCAAAAAGCACACACTTTTGAATATCGCCTGAGAAAGGGGGGAGGCGGTTCTTGAAAAGCTATAAATCCATCACCTGCTGAAACTCTTATCTATTCAAATTATCATCTCTCTTAATTCCTCCCTTGATAAGTGGCCGCATCTCTACCCTATCCACCCCAGTAAACTGAATAAAAGGCAAAGTGGTGAGAGACAAGGGTTGTAGCTGCTTCTGGAAAATGCAAAGAACCACAGGAAGAAACAGAGGATCTCAGGCTCCAAGGGCAGAAAGGCGCCGTGTGGTTCATATTTACAATACTTCTCCAAATGCCTACACGGGTCTTCTTCCCACTTCGCTGTCCTTTCCCTACCAATTAGCTTGGGTTGTCGGCTATACATACACACATAGAGATTTAGAGAGAGACAGCCATTAAAAATCACGTCAAGGCTCATTTCATGAAAGGCTGAGACCAATTCTTGAGTCTTCCTCAGAGATACACAGAGTGGTTTTAGAAATAGGTTCGAGCAACTCCGAAACTCCCACCCATCTGTTCACTGCAAATTGCTCTACCTTTGCTTTCTGTGTCTCGCCTTCTAAAATAAGGAGGTTTGGAGGCAGGGATTGAGGTTAGAGGTAGGTAAGCTTTGCCTCTTCCTTTATGAAAAACCTGCTCCTATCCATAGATTTAACTCAAAATCCACTCTGGGTGTTAAATAAAACTGTTTTACCAACCGTGGGTTTCCGAGTCAACATTTTCTTTTAGGCCATCTTAAGTGGCTCTTGAAGGAGTAAAGGGTGAGCAGTGAGCCATGGAAGGAGAAAAGAAATCAAATATTATTTCAAGCCTCAGAGCCCTTCTATTCAGCAAAAGGAAGAGCATCAACCATTTGCCTGTCCCCTTCTTGGGTTCTCTTCTGATTTCCTTGTGCCTCGATCAGAACACCCTCTGGACCCCAGTTCTGTGCAGCAGGCCAGTAATCCCAGATTGAGATGCCAGCCCTGGGGAGGGGAACAAGACCAACTTCTCTCAAGGAAAAAGAGGAAAGGGAGCAGCTGTCTTGCTGAGAGTTTGGACTGAGTTGGTCTGCTTCTAAGATGACAGGGACAGTCTCTGCTCAGTCAGGCGCCCTGGAATCTGCTGGGACTTTAGAAGGAGAGCAATGGCGGGTGTCTCACGACCCTCCTTGCCAGATTCAGTCCCAGCCTTTCCAGCCAGGAGCAAGGCTGGCAGGAAGGGAGCGGGGGCCCCAGCGCCTTCCCGCGCAGGCCTCCAGGAAATGAACTTTTCAGAGCAGAACTGGGCTCGGGCCAGAGGTCATCAGGGGAGTTGGAAAAGGACAAGGGCCTCGGGACTTCTGGCTCCAGAGACCTAGCAGCTTTCATCCTGTCCCTCCTGTCATCTCTCAGCGCGCCGGGCCGGTCCGGCACCCACCCGAGGCGCTGGAATCGGGACAAAGCAGCAGGCAGGCCTGGTGAGGCCAGCCAGTCGGGAGAGAAGGGCAGGGGAGGGGCTCCGAGGACTGCGCGCGGCCTCTCCCTAGGGCCTTTGCTCTCCAGGGGCCCACCAGAGCCGGGGGCCCTTGATGGAAATAGAAAGCAAAGCAAAGGAGACGAAGAAAGGGGGGTGGTGTTTGTGTGTGTGCGTGTGTGTTGTGTATCCTCACTAACGTGTGCACTCCAGGGACCCGACACAAGAAGCTGGCCTCGGTGTCGAGGATGTGAAACGCCCAACGCCCGTAGTTGGGTCCCGGGCGCTCTCCACGAAGGGGCGCGCGCGGCGGCCGCTGCGCTCCCCTGGGGACCCGCGTCCTGCCGGCGCAGCGCAGACAATGAACTCCTAGCGGAGGCTCCCGGCCCGGTTGGCCTCGGTGGAGGAGGCAGGAAGTGCGGGGGCCGGGGCCGGGAGCGCGGCCCGGACAAGGGACAGGGAGGGGGCGCCTGG
>NC_043715.1:32430046-32438594 GCF_006229205.1 Suricata suricatta | reverse complement strand
CACCGGCACGCGGGGCCCCGACTTGGGCGCCTGGGGCACCCGGGGCGGGAGGAGGGAACAGACACAGGGCCCACGCACGCTGTCAAGCTCGCTCAGATGCATTAGCGTCACAAACTGTAAAAAGTGAGGAGGGGCAAACTGGGGTGAATTGCCCTAGCACTGCCTCTTCCGCAAATTATGCCCCACGCACATGAATTATCTGCGAACTTGGCGTTTCCCTCTTGAATTCTGCCCACTGATCGGTGTTTGAAGACCAATTCTACCCCACATAGGCAAACTCTTCCACCAGTGAATTCTGTTTGGCGCCCCACACCTGCCTTTGTAGGGTTCCTGCATCTGGTTGCGCACTTCTTAGTTAAAATAATAAAAGGAACATCTTCGCCCCAGAACATTGCAATAGCACTGCCTGCCCCAGCGGTCGAGAAACGGGCTGCTACTTTCCACCAAGTTCTACCCCAGCCACTAGGGGGCGCCTCGCGTCCCTGCCACTCTGGAGCCGGTAGAGGTTTAGTCTCCGAGACTGCCGGAGAAGCGCTCAGACTTGAGAAGTCTTACGCAGGCTACTCCCCTAAACTATTCTTTTGAAGCTTACCCCTCCCCCCACCAGCTGCAGGCTGCAGGGTCCAGGGTAGGGGAGAAGCCCCGACATCGCCCCCCTCCCTGGCGAGTGGCGCCACCTTGGGCCGGCTGGCCAGAGAGCTGGGAGAGCTGAGCGGGTGCGCGCAGCGGCGCTGGGGGTTATCAATCTCGCGGATCGATAAGTTGCCACTTGGAGAGGGGAGGGCTGTGTCCCCTCGGAGACGAGTTACCCAGGGCAACCTTTCAGGAAAAACCCGCTGCCCGCCGAGAGCCGCGCCGGGGCCGGCCGGGCAGAGGCGCCCGCCCCAAGCAGGGCGCCTGCGCCCCGCCGTTCCCCAGCCCGCCCGCCAGCCCGGCCCGCGCCCCCCTCAGCTCGTGGCGCGGTCCCACCCGGCCCGGCTTGCCTCTCGGGGCCTGCGGGCTCCCACCACATGCTGGGCTGAATGCGGAGGTAGATGCCGCCCCCGCACCCCTGAGGCTAGGGAGCCCAGGCCCGCGGGTGCAGGGAAAGGCCTGAGGCGGGGTGGGGGGGGTTGGTTGGGGGGGAGGCCAAGCTCTCGAGCTCAAGGCGGTCTCCGAGGTACAGTCGGGTGACCGGCGAAACGCGACGCAGAGGCGGACACCTTGACTCCGGGAGACAGCGAGGATCCCCAGAGGAGCCAGGAGCGGGACAGAGATGTCCCCTAACTGAGATCCAGGCCCGGAGAGCACCCCCCCCCACTCAAATCAGAGCTGCCCCTTCCCCCCAGGTCTCCTGCCTCCCCAGGTCTTGTGTCCAGGAGTGTGCAACATCTTGGCCTTCCTGGAGGGCGGTGGGAGCCGCCTCTCGAAGCTCGGGGACGGCCCGGGTAGTTGAGAGGGGGTGCCAAGGGCCAGAGCGAGGGCAGAGGCCGTGAGGCGCCTGGGATGGAGCCAGGAAGGAGGGGCCGAATCAGCAGCTCCCCCACCCCCGCCGGCGCCTGGGATCGAGGCCCGCGGAGAGAGGCTGACAGGCGGCAGATGGCACACGCTGGGGGAGGGGGCGGTTGGCCTCGGCTCCGGGGTGCCCCCGCCGCGGGCTGCCTCTCCTAGGGGGAGGGGGCGGAGAACAGCCCCCGGCTTGCCCGCCCTGGCTCTCTGGGGGGCTGAAGACTCGCGGATCTCGCCCAGCCGGGAGCCGGAGAGAAGGGGCCGGACAAAAGGAGCGCTGTGGGGTAGGGGTGTGCTGGAGGAAAGGAGGGGTCAGCGGGCGGTGTTTGGAGACCCGCGGCGCTGGCTCTTTTTTCCACCCTCCGGGAACTGCGGAAGAACCCGGAGGCCAGAGGTGGGGAAAACCGACTGGAAGGCGGGCGACAGCGTATTCGGAACTGATCCACAAGGGCTGGGGGTCCCGGAGAAGAGCACAAAGTTTTTTGGAGTCCTTCCCCGCACGTCGCAGCCACACACGATCGCGTCCCGACGCTCATCCCTTCCCTGCAAGACCTGTCTGCAGTCTCCCAGCTCAGTGGCAATCAGGGTGCAGAGGGAGCTCAACCTCGTCCACGCCTCAGCCCGGCCCCGCTTTCTCTGAAGCTTGTTTCATTTTTAACTCCTTACAGAAAAAAAGCGCTGTTTTAAGGAAAATTCCAGAGCAGCAAAAAGCCAGTAGCTCCTACCAAAAGGGTCTCAGGGGGCACCGGGTGAGGGAGGGCTAGACTTGTTTCTCACCAGCCTCGTGACCAAGGACCAGAAAAAGGACATTTTAGGGTGGTGTTTCACACCCCACATGCCTGCTTCCAGCAGTGTATCCAGGGCTCTCTGGTCCCCTCCCCACAGGGCCACAGGGGGCCTCTTCTTCATCTGCAAAGTGGACAGTTGGTCCTGACCAAAGTGGCTGCAGAAATCCTATGTAAACTGGAAGAGGCCACCATCATAAATGCAAGAGAAATTACAAACTGATGTTTTTGAAAACAAATGAGACCTTGCTTACATAAATGGTCATCTTCCTTCCAAGTCAATAACTTGGCTGCAGAGGAGGGGGGCACCTCCCACCCCAGAGGCTGCCTCCCCACCATTTCTGCCCACTCCTAATGATGCATCCCCAGACACACAGCTAGAGAGGCTTCTTTTTTGAGCTTCAAAAAGAAGCAGGTGTCATCTGGTGAATGCAGGAGAGGTACCATCGTTGACAACAAGGTAGGACAACAAAGTAAAATAAGATAGAGTTCCTTTTATAGCCTCTGAACTAGTATCCTGGAGGGTCAAGAGGCGCTTTGCAGTAAATCACCAAGTGACTTCCTTGTCTCCATCCACGCACGGGGGGCACGCGCACACTTACTTTAACTAAACAACAGTCACTGGAATATGGAATTCATGATTTTTGTTCACCTTTTTATTACCCAAAAGTCACACTCTCTACTGGGAAAACTTGCATCGGCCATTTGGGGACGCTGGGTGGTTCAGTTGGTGAGGTCTCTAGCTTCGGCTCAGGTCAGGATCTCGTGGTTCGTGACTTCAAGCCCCTTCCGATTCTGTGTCTCCCTCTCTCTCTGACCCTCCCCCTCTCGTGCTGTTTCTCGCTCGCTCAAAAATAATTAAAACATTAAAAAATATTTATAAGGAACAGCCAATTTGGGGGAAGGAAGGTTAACCCCCCAGTCTTCCGCCAGAAAATAAGTTCACTGCTTTGTTTGTTTGTTCAACATGTACTTATTGTCTGTGTGCCTACTGTGTGCCAGAGGCGAGCAGGAAGCAACGAAGAAGGACCACGGGCCCTCCCTGCTGGGGCTTGTTCTCTGGTGGGGAGGATGACTTTTAATAAATGGCCATATAAATAATGATTTAATTACAGTTTTGAACAATCCTAAGAAGGAAAAATATAGTGTAAAGGAGGCCAAAAAACAGAGGGTCACAGTGGTGGTCTGGCTGAGAGCCTGGAGGGGGAGGAAGGAGTCAGGAAAGAGGAGAGAGAACAGAGTCTCTGGCAGAGTGAACAGTGTGTGTAAAGGGCCTGAGGTGGGAAGGGGCTGGGTGGTTCTGAGGAGAGGCTGTCACAGCTCTAAGCAAAGAGCCAAAGGACAGTCACAGCCAGGCTTAGGAGCCAGTCTGATCTGTCTTCCAAGCCAGCCTTCCTCATTGCCCCATTGGACAACCTCAGACGAGGGGCTTGATGTGCCTCCATTTTCTCATCTGTGAAAGGGGAACACAGATGTCCTGGATCTCCTGGGCTGCCCTGAGGATGTCACATTCATGAGTACGGACTGCCAGGCTCAGAGCAGAGCCTCCAGGCCTGACAGCTAGGATCAGGCCTCCACTTTCCTCCCTCTGGTCTCTCACCTTTACCACCCACCAAGGTCAACCATGTTTCTAAAGAGAGATGCCAATCACACTACCACACGTTCCCTCCTCATACCAACAGTTCCCTTCCTCCTCTGGTGTTCCTTAGGAGAGGACAGACATGCCGCCGCTTTGGAGAAGCTTTCTAGCAGCTTTAGGTCTATGGAGAGGGAATCTGGGTTTGAGCAGATTTGATTTTTCCTTTCTCTCTTTTGCATTTTTGTTTGATTATCATAATCCATCTATTCGTGGAATCCAGGCTTCCCCGGGCACTCCTGTCAGGGAGGTACTAAGGCGGAACGAGGAGGAGACAGCCTGGCACCCGGATTACTAGCCCGCAGAGGCCCACCACCCAGGTCCTCCCTGCCTCCACGCCGGTATTTACAACATTGAGGCTTGGCCTTCAAGCCTCTGAGGCTTCAGAGCCCAGTAAGACAAGAGAGTCCCTTCCTCTGCTCTCAGTTCTCAGCTTGGCTTTTTTTGGGAGGGAAATCCCTGCAGATGCTCTTGAAGTTTTCCAAAGGTCCCCCAGTGCCGCCCCCACCCCATGACCACGACTCGAAGAGACCAGCAGCCGGCCCAGACATGGGCCTCCCGGGGGCCGTGGGAGTACAGTGCCAAAAACAATACATCGGGTGTGGGAACCTCCTTGTCTTCAGTTTCTGTTCAGCTGGGAAAGCCATTTCAATTTTATCATCATGATTATAATTATTTAATTCTTCAAGTGTCAGCAGGCTGTGTAGGGAACACCCACAAGGCAGAAATGAAACCAACTTGGCGGGACGGTCCCAGTGGGCTCACACCCTCAGAAAGCTGGAAACTCTTGGCCTTGGCCCTGAGGGTCTCCACCCAGACCACCTCTAACTGCCCCAGTGTGTGGCGCGCGCACGTGCGCACGCGCACACACACACACACACACACACACACACACACCTGAGGTCACGTGACTCTGGGTCACTTGTCGCTTTGTTCTCTTGAAAAACTTCTTTTACAGTGCCTGTGATGTTTCGAAACAAACAGCAGTTCCGTCTATAATAAATGTGACAGGTGCCCAGTTTTCTAAGTCTTAAATAGGAGTGGTTGTATCACGCAGGGCACTCTCAAAGACCTTTGGCCTTCGGTAGGTCAATTTGGCCACCAATGTTTTGCTGATGAGCAAACAATACCTGTCACAAAAATGCGATAGATTTAGACATGAGCTCTCTGAAATTAAAAGCATTCAAAAGGTGGACACACTTCGGCCTTGCTTGAACAGGGAATAAACATCCAGTAGGATGGAGTGGTCTGTCCCCTTAAGACCTCCCGCTTGGTCCCTCAGAGGTCCCGGGTCCAGCCAGAACTTCTGCCTGCAGGGTGCCCAGCAGAGGACACAGAATCCTGCCCAGGAGTGTGGCGGGAGCTCCCCTTTCACGCAGGAGGTGGCTAAGTAACCAGAAAGGACAGAGTGCTGGTTGTCGGATCTGTCTTGTACCTGAGGTGGTCGTGCTTTAATACCCACCCAGGCGTGTGGCAGGATCTGGTCAGGGACTTGCCTTCCCTCTCACTCGGTAGAATGGTTACGGGGGAGTAGCAAACCTCCCATCTCTTTTGTGGCCACAATTAATTACCAAAACGGACCTAAGAGTGTGCAGGACCAAACTAGCTTAGATCATTTTGCCAAAAAATCTGATGCTTGTCGGTTGGCCTGTGCCTGTACCCTTTTCTCTTTCTACCCCCTCCCACCACCCGCCTTGTTCTAGAGAGAAGCTACTAGGTGCCCAGGTCTGAGAGAAAGGCAATGGAGATTTTAGAAAAGCACAGGAATGTGTGGAACCTGTGCCCTGCACATGTAGTTGGGGACCCGATGTCCACGGGCAGGAAGAAGAGAAGCGGGGTCACCAGGGCTGTCTACCCCGCCCCACTGCCTCCCTAGTGTTGTGTGGGTGTTCAGGACGTAGCCGTGGCCTTGGGAGAAAGACCATCAGTCTGTTCCACACACAGGAGTTGTCTAACACCTCTGTGCAAACAATCACCTTCACGTGAAGGGTTTCTGATGGACAGCACTTGCCAGTCGGTACAATTCTTTGCCCACCCAGCTACATTGGAAGCTATTTCAGGGCAGACCCCTGGAATTTGATATGTACCCCCAGACACTCCATGGGGCTCACTTCATGCCCAAGAATGTCTGTGGCTGGAGAAGCCAGCTGAGCAGATAAGCCAGGGGTCAGGCTGTAGGCAGACAGGGCACAGGACCGCAGAAAGGGCTTGCCCTCTCCAGCCAAAAGGGCCTGGCTTTAGACCCCAGGACAAAAGCAACTTCATCGATAGAATGAGGAGAAACACCAGTGGCCTAGGACGGTGGTGAGCAGTCAGATGACATCACTGCTGACCTGCGGGATGATGTGTGAAGGGCCTCAAACGAGCTGGCACACAGCACTTGGCACATAGTAGGTGGCTGATAAACATCGTGTTTTGATCGTGGTCCTTCTTCTAGTGATGGGTGTGGCGTGACCCTGCTGAGGGGTGGACTGACAAGGAGGAGAGCTCTTCTGCAAGGACTGGAACCAGTGAAGGTCCAAGAAGATTGCTGGTAAGCTTCCCTCAGAGGAGACTTCGGACGCAATCATCTCTTTCTATCTACCAGGTCCCTGGATTCTAAACGGGCTCCTTCCATATTATATATAAGGGCCTAATAAACATTAGCTGCTTTTAGTATTTATAGGCAAAGCACACACAATAGCCACTCAAGAAGTTTAGGTTCCCTGGGTGGCCCCAGGCAAACCCTCCCTCTGCCTCAGTTTCCCCATTTGTGAAATCCCTCTAGTTCTCTGACTACAGAAAGAAGCAGATCCGGGTTCACTCCCATCCTCTGGCCCACCTAGCCCCAGGCCAGCATTGAGAGCCAGAGGAAATTCAGGTGAAAGACCACCAAAGAGGGGTGGCAGGACATGGGCTGGGAGCAGAGCGGGGCCGGGCTGGGGCCCCAGTGGACCCAGCCTGCTGCAGTATTTCCCAGGGCCTGCTGCCGCCTTCTGAGTTCCCCCGGCCCCATCCTGGCCATGCACATTGGGACATGCCAGGGCCTGGCTTCCCAGGGGCCAGAGGGAGCTCCCGCAGGGGACTTCAAAAGCCCAAATGCCTTTCAGAAAGGAACTAAAACTTTCTGCCTAACCAAAGCCTCCACAGGAGAAGAACAGCCTAGCCCTTTTCTTTTTAAGTCTCTTTATTTTCCAGCCGGCTGGCCTGGTCATTCTCTTTTTTTCCTATTATAAACGGTCCCAGCTGCAACACACAGGGAAAAAAACCATCTCCCAGGCCTGGGCAGGGGCCGGTTGCAGCCACAGCCGCCTGGCTGGCCTCCTGCGGCAGACAAAGGCGGCTCTAGCCTCCGGCACCCACTGGGAGAGGCCCTGGAGCCCCCACCCCCGGAGCCAAAGCCACAGCAGGAGCTGGGGGAAATCTCAGGGTTTCTGCCAGCCCTCCGAACCTTCCCGGTCCCTGGGGGCAGAGCCACCGTTGGGCTAAGCCAAGGACTCCCAAAGAGACTGCCAAGGGCAGAAAATGAAAAATCAGCCTCCCCTGCCCCCATAAGGGCCACATGATTCAGAGCTTTAGAGATGCTCATCCAACCTTCTCCAAAGGTGGGAATACCTTTCTAATATCTAGGGGAACAGACTAGCCCAAGGTCACATTGCCAACTAATAGCAGAGCTGACTCGTGAAGACAAGTCTCCTGATTCTAACACCAGGTAGCAACGCTATGTTGGGGGAGCAGGGGAGGGGCCTTAATTTCCTGAGGTTGCTGGATGGAGCCGGGATGTCATTTCTTTTAGTAATAGGTAAGATTGACATGGGACAACCAGGAAGCAGACAGCCATCTTTCTATTCCTGGCTCCCCTGCATTCCAGAAAGTTCTTTCATTTCTCTGTTCCTCTGTTTCCCCATCTGAAAACAAGGATATGCCTGTACGTACCTTACAGAGGTGTTGTGAGGATTGAATGAGCCAGGATGTGAAGCACTCAGGACAACGCTCAGAAGCAGTTACCTCTTACTACTGTAAAGGTAGGGATTTGTTTTCTTGACCCAAGAAATGTTTATTTGCAACCTCTGGGAAAGGCACTGGGCCAGCTGCTGGGGACCCCACTGAGCAAGGCAGAAAGGTCCCAGACCTGCTGAAACTTCCAGTCAAGGGAGTAAGGGGAGTGAGGGATGTGGGTTGTCTAGCCCTGTGCCTGACTCGGGGCACCCCGGTTCCTCAGATCTGGCAGGAATCTAGCAGGGTTCACCCACTCCGTTGTCTCCAAAGCAAAGCTGAAGCCAGGATACTGGAGAGGCTCCAAGGAGAACACCCTTGCAAAGCGGTGGGAAGCTAGCATGCCTCTCTATGTGCCTTTGTATTTTAAATCCTGGCAACTGGCTTAAGTATTTTTAATCATGTTTTTAAGTGGGATTGGGTTTGCGACCTCCCCCGCCTCGTGGGTCTGGTTCATGCTCTGAAGAACCCCGGTCCCCTGGCCACCTGCCCATGGTACCAGGGAGGTGGGGGTAGGGGGTGCCAGCAAGAGGGAGCCGGTCTCATGCCCCCTTGTGGTGCTGTACCCACCCCTCCCAGACCAGCTCCTGAATGGCCAGGGCTCCGCCAGCAACCTCCCAGCACTGGGGACAGAAGCACCTGGGGGTGTGGCCCGCAAGCTCAG
>NC_043715.1:32375457-32429946 GCF_006229205.1 Suricata suricatta | reverse complement strand
TGAGCTGAGATTGAGTCGGATGCTTAACTGACTGAGCCTCCCAGGCGCCCCTCATCCCCTTTTGTTTTAATTTTTAATTTTCTTTTTTTTTTAATGTTTTTTATTTATTTTTGAGAGACAGAGAGAGACAGCGCGAGCAGGAGAGGGTCAGAGAAAGAGAGGGAGGCACAGAATCTGAAGCAGGCTCCAGTCTCTGAGCTGTCAGCACAGAGCCTGCCGTGGGGCTTGAACCCACGAACCATGAGATCACGACCTGAGCCGAAGCCAGACGCTCAACCAACGGAGCCACCCAGGAGCCCCTTTAATTTTCAGTTAGAGAAGATTTCAAACAAGCAGAAAATAATAGCAGATACCTGTCTGCCCCACCCCCACACACGTTACATTTTACCACATACTGACAGTGGTTGTTTTCTCAGTGTTACTCAAATGTATCAGCTTTAAGTCAAATCTCCTAGGTACTCTCTCCTCTCTCCAATGAGACCCAGGCCTGTCTTATTTTAAAATGCTGCCTAGGATTGGAGTGCCTGGTTGGCTCAGTTGGTTACACATCTGACTTTGGCTCAGGTCATGATCTCTTAATCTGTGAGTTTGAGCCCCACATTTGAGCCCAATGCTGATAGCTCAGAGTCTGGAGCTTGCTTCTGATTCTGTGTCTTCCCTCTCTCTGTGACCCTCCCCCACTTGTACTAGAGAAATAAATATTCTTTAAAAAGTTAAAAAAACAAAACAAAAAACGCTGCGGTTGGATCAAGGGGGCTGCCCTGAGTGACCAGCAGGCCTGGACAAGTGTCCAGGATTTACATGCACACATCAGGAGGGAAGCTACAGGAGCCTTAACTGAAGTACGGGGTCTTGAACGGTACTCGGTTGTCCTTTGACCCTGGAGGAAAGAGCCTGTGAACAGGCAGGGGAGGTAGCAAGGGGTCGATTTTACAGGGGTGCAGTGAAAAGTTCAAGAAGCGATCCACTCAAAGCTGATAATCTCTTCTCTTCCCTAGCCCTGCCTCCCTATTTTCCTGGGGCTCCCCTTGGAGCAGTGGGCCCAGAAAGGAAGGGGTGCCTTGAGTGGGAGGGGCTCAAAATCAAATCTCCTGGTAAGAGGGGCGGGGCCAGGTTGTGCCCAACCTCCAGGGGAGGTTGTCCTCCCTGCTCCACAGTGGATCCTGGCAGAGGGTGAGCAGGGACGTCCAGCAGGGTGTGTTCACAGGCGCCCTCCAGAATGACAGGCGACAAGTCAGGCAGGCCTGTATCTCTAGGAGGGCCGAGGGGTCCGCCCGCCAGGGGTCACGTGCTCATCAGCGACCCTCAGGCTTCGATGTCTTTCAATATCCAGGAACACACAGAGAAAGACACACACCGTTTTGGGACCTTCCTCATGCAAATGCATCTGTCAAGCTAATCCCAGGGTTTGGGGACTCGAAAGCCAAAAATGCAGCACCGTCTCTTGGGCAGGTCCTTGGCGTCATTTGGGCTTTCAGCAAAGTCACAGGGTAGAAGCAGTGGGATGATAATGGTAATAATAATAAGTATTAATTATATTATTATTAATAATAATACCTTACAAATTTTTCCACTGCATGTAATTTTTTTTTAAATATGGCTTATACAAACAGGATGTGGTTCCAGCTTCAGGCATGAGAAGATCCAGGTGTTCAAAGAATATCTCCATCAGTTGGCCTTTCTCTCCTGCACCGTGGCTTCTTTAGACTCCACACAGTTACAGTAAGGCTGCCAGCAGCTCTGGCTACCCCACCAGTTTCAAGATCAGTGCAAAAGAGACAGCCTTTTCCCCCAACTCCTCACCTTGACCACCATGGCTGGACCAGCCAAGGTCAGGTACCGACTACTTCCTGTGTGCCAATCACCACATGGCACCATCTACACCATCTCATTTTATCTTCAAGCACATGGCACATACTTGATTTCAGATTTATTTGTTCTTTTTTTTTTTAAGTTTATTTATTTTGAGAGACAGACAGAGAGAAGAGAGAGATAGAGAGAACAAACAGGGGAGGGACAGAGCGAGAAGGAAAAAGAATCCCAAGCAGGTTCTGAGGTGAGAGGGCAGAGATGGATGTGGGGCACGAACTTATGAACTGAGAAATCAAAAGTCAGATGCTCAACCACTGAGCCCTCCAGGCGCACCCATATTTATTTGTTTTTATCTAATAACTGTTTTTCCCATTAGATTAAAGCTCCTTGGAGACAGGGACCTTGTGTATCTTATTCACCACTGTGTCCTCCGTGCTTAGAACAAACTCAGAAAAGCCTAGGCACCAAAATATTTATTTATTGGAAAGAATGCAGTTTTATAGCCTTCCAGAAGCAGGGAGTGGGAAATGGATGGCGGGGTAGACAATTCTTCTCACCTTCTGACCAGAATAATTTTTAGCTAGTTTCCCTATAAAGGAGGATGTCTTACTTTATCTTCCTTCCAAAACTCCTGAACTTCCCATCCCAAGAAAGAATCAATTGGCCAGTCTGCAGCTGGCAATTAGGTTGCTATTACATGATCTTTCTCTATTTTTTCCTTTCTCTATTTTTTAAACACTATAGAAGAAACACTGTAATGGAAACTACAGAAATCCAGAAGGAAAATTGCCCACAGACCCACCCAAGATTAAAGCAATGTTTTCCTTTGTCCACATCACTAGCTTCTCATTGTCCGTGTGTAGATTTGTTTTCACAGATATACAATAGTGTCCCCAGAAAACAACAGGTTGTAGGGGGCGCCTGGGTGGCTCAGTCGGTTAAGCCTCCGACTTCAGCTCAGGTCAGATCTCACGTTCGTGGGTTCGAGCCCCGTGTCGGGCTCTGTGCTGACAGCTCAGAGCCTGGAGCCTGCTTCCAATTCTGTCTCCCTCTCTCTCTGCCCCTCCCCCTCTCATGCTCTGTCCTTCTCTGTATCAAAAATAAATAAAACACTAAAAAAAAAAATTAGGTTGCATACTTTCCATACACATTTTCCCAGTTTTGTCAGAGACGAAGCTAGCTTCCCCCATACTTATCTACTTCCTTCCCAGTCCCCACATGCAAGGCTGACAGTCTGGTGTGGAGCCTTCCAGAAGGATTCTCCCTGCTCACAGGTCACATACAAACAAAAAGTACGCATGTGGGACGGAGGGGGCATTAGTGTTAAAAGACGTGTCGTGTTAGAGACTCTAGACGTTTGTGCCCCTCCGATGCTCCTCACTTGACCATAAATCATGGAAGCCCTCCGGGGCATTTGGAGTAATGCCGACTCATTCTTTGTCATAGCCACATAATATTTTACGTATAGCTATATCATAATTTAACCTTTCATCCTGGAGAGAAATGTTTCCAGGTTTTTAACACTTCAAGAAAACATTTTAATAAGTATCATGTCCTTAACTCCCAAGATAGAATCTCAGGAGTGTGGCTGCGAGACAAAGGCTATGTTTTTTGCTTTGTTTTGCTTATATTTTAATATACATTGCCAAATTTCTTTCCCCCCAAAGCTGTAATAATTCATATTTCCACCAACTGTGTATAAGACCACCTTTCCCCCACCCCTTACCAACCAGCACTATAGGACATCACCCATTTTTTATTTTTGTGAATCTGATGGGCATAAAGAGGCTTTTTTTTAAAGACAGGTGGGGAAAGAGACCATTTAACTTCATCTTTCTTCCCCTATTTTAAAATTTTTTTAAATGTTTTATTTATTTTTGAGAGACAGAGAGAGACAGCGCCTGCAGGGGAGAGTCAGAGAGAGAGAGATACAGAATCTGAAGCAGGCTCCAGGCTCTGAGCTGTCAGCACAGAGCCTGATGTGGGGCTTGAACCCATGAACCGTGAGATCATGACCTGAGCCGAAGTCGTAGGCTTAACTGACTGAGCCACCCGGGCGCCCCATAAAGAGGCATTGCATGTGGTTTTACTTTACATGTGTCGGGACCAGGAGTCATATTGAGTTTCTTTTCAGGTGTTTTTGGCTGTTTGGGTTTCCTCTTCTGTGAAATGTCTGGTTGTATCCTCAGCCCATTTGGGGGTCCCTTTGACTGCACACCTGTCTCAGTGCATCATAATTATTTATGGTCTCAAATGCTGCAGGTTCCACATGGGACAGAAGGGCTATATCTTATTCCAGACAACAGAGCCAGCACCCAGCAGACAGAGGACTTCAGGAAGCACTGAATAAAGGGAGGAGCTGCTGCCCGTCCTGGGAGTGAGTCTCTGAGGCCCAATCATTGAAAAGGAGGACCCATGCTCCCTCCCACTGGGGTATGTGTTTATTTCTCCCAGCCAACTGTCCAGGAGCCTCTCACCAGGGTCTCTGAAGAGCCCCTGGCAAAGCTGAGTGGAGTCTCACCATAAATGCTCCCAGCATGCATTGGGCCTTCCCTACCTCCTTCCTCCCCAGGAGGCGAATATCCACCCACAACCCCTTTGCCATGGAGCACCTGGTCCAGGAAGGCCAAGTTCTTCTCCTCAGGAAGCTGTTCTCAGTCTCTCCTGCTGTGAATGGGTCAGAGTGGAGGAAAAGGATGGGGGCCTCCCAGCGATGACCCTGAATTGAATTGCCCATGTGGTTTGGATGAATAGAAAGGAGTAGACTTTAATAATGGGAATGTCTTACCTAAGGGAAGGCGGAAGTGGGCAGCAGTTGTGTCCGTCTGAGAGGGTGGGGGTGACAGATTGCGCCTTCTGATCTCCAACGAAACATCTGCTTAAATCTCTACAGCTCCCATTCCAAGCTCAAGAACATCAGGCCCCAGCCCCATCATTACCTTGGGCCCATCTCATTCTTGCAACTTAGTGGCCATCTGCTATGTTCCAGGCGCTGGAGATACACTCATGATCAAACAGGCAAAAATCCTCACACTTGTGGAGTTCACATTGTCACAACTACTTAACTCTGCCCTTGAAGTGTGAAAGCAGCCACAGACTGCCTGTAAATGATGCCTGGGCTGTGTACCAATAAAACTTTATTTGTGGACACTGAAACTTAAATTCCATATAATTTTCATACATCCTGAAATATTAGATTTCTTTTGCTTCCCACCCCCAACCATTTTTAAAAATGTGTAAACCATTCTTAGTGGGAGGTAAGGCCCTGTAAAAACAGGTGGTGCCAACCTGTGCTCTAGACAAAAGACGGTGAAAATTACACAGCGCATATATGTGCCAGGGGCTGTTCGTGTAAATCTAGCTTTCATGTACACTACTTCATTTCATCCTCATGATACCCCTAGGAGGCACACCACCACCTCCACCCCTGATGGCTTCATTCCAAAGAAGGAAAGAAGTGCACAGAGAGGAGCACGTTACACAACGATGAGGTCAGCATGTGAGTCCAGAATCTAAAGTGTATGCTCTTTGGCACCATTCTCTACCTCCTCCCGCAAACAAACAAACAAATGAACCAAAAAAAACAAAAAACAGACTAATAAGTCGTCTTTTAGTGCCTACTATGTGCTAGACAGGCCAAGCCACAAAACGGACAATAAAGGAATTCAACACCAAACAACCTTAGCAGACAGGTGTTACCACCCCTACTTGGGTGGGGTGTCCTCACCTCAAGGGACTCCCTTTTGCTCCTTTAGCCCTCAGCTGCCCTGCCCTGCCTTGCCCAGCCTCCCCTCCGGACGCCCTCCAACCACACTGCTGCTCAGCGCTCCCCACGTGCTGGCCACATTTCAACTGGAATTCCGCAGCAGCCGAGTGATGTCGGCATCACGTTAACACACCCAGATATTCAGGGGGTAAGATTCGGAGTTAAACAGCCCCAGGAGAGAAACAGACTGGGGAGCTTGTGCGGCAGGAGAAAGCCTTTAGGGGTGAGGGACGAGGAGGGCGGGGGACGTGGCCCGAGGAAAAAATCTTTTCCTCACTGCAGGGAAGCCGCCCCCCACCAAAGCCTCTGCCTCCGGGTCTTTAAGCGAGGCGGAGGGAAGCAGGTGAGTGTTCTATGACTCCCAGAGCGTGGGGGGAATGCTTCTGGCATTAAACAAAGCCTTTTTATATTTAAACTGCCAGCCCAGGATTTTCAGAAAAGTTTCCCCAAGCGTCACTGAGTGTGTGTGCACAAAAAATTATACACCGGTGTATAAACACAGTTGGATGCAGAAACACACACGTGTGCATGTTAAAACACCCCAGATAGGTCTAGGCACTGTGCGACTGCCCGAGAGTCCCATTCATTTAGCCGCACCCTGCGCCCTGTCCTGCACACCCAGGCCGGCACGCTCCAGGGGTCATGTGCACACCCCAAGTAGGATGCCGGGCTGGCTGGGGTGTAGCCTCCGCCAGGAATCCAGAGCCACAGCAGGTGGGAGGAGGAGGAAGCCGCCGCAGCGGGGGTGGGGGGAGGAGGGGGAAGGAGGAGGGGAGCCCCTGGGCTGGGAGACCCGGGCAGCGGGACGCGGGGCTGCGTAGAGGTCGCGGTGGGGAGGGGCGGCAGATCGAGGCCGGGGACCCCGACCGAGAAGCCGCCCAGCAGACGGTGGGGAAGGACCAGGCGGCGGGAGGCCGGGCCAGATCTGAAGGCAGAGGGGCCAGCAAGGGGGCTGGGGCAGGGGGGTGCGCCGGAACGGAGCTGAGCGGGGGAGGGGAGAGGTCAGGGTGCGGCCTTGCCTGCCAGGGGCGGAGACGGCTGCCCAGGGTCGTCACGACCTACCGGGAGCCGGGAGACCTGTTCCCGGTTCTCAGGGCGCAGGCCGGGGACGCGGGGAGCAGGTCACTGCGCTGGATCCGGGGCCCTGGGCGGGACTCCGCAGGCCCCCGCGTTGGGAAACACGAAACGCGCAGGATAGGATCCTTAGGGGCTACAAGGGCTGGAAAACTAGGCGCCCGCGGGCCCTCATTGGGCAGCAGACGTGTGTACGAGGTTTGTTTGTTTTTTTTGTTTTTGTTTTTTTTTTAACGTGAGTTCCTTTTGCTGAAGTCTGAGCCCTTCAAACACAGAAGGGCAAAAGTTAAGGCCTGGTTGAAAAAGAGCCCAGAAGGAGAATCTTTTTTCTCTCCACTTGACTGCAGACCTACCTTTCCCTTCTTTGTTTGCCTACCTGCCCAGCCCCTAATCTTGAGGAGTCCCAGAGCTGGTGCCCTGGGTTCCAAAACTAGTGTGCTCCTCCAAGCCGGTCTTCCTGAAGGAGGCACCATACTTGACCCTCAATTTTTTTCATCAGTCGAAGGGGCCAATTATATCCACCCTCTAAGGCTGCCTGAGGATTCTGTTGGTCAGTGTCCAGGCGGGGTGCACAGGAAGCTATTGAGTCCGTTGATGTCCCATCCCTACATAGATTTGGAGCGAATTGTTGGCATTCTCGATGGAAAAAGAGCCTTGGCCAGTACCTTGTTAAGGAAAATAGGTGATGCTGAGCTCAGGGAACCTCTTGAACTCCACAGTGGGTCAAAAGTGGACCTGAGCCTCGCGTCTCCCAGCACCCAACCCTGGGCACCTTGCAATTTACTCAGTATTTTATTTTATTTCATTTCATTTCATTTCATTTATTTCTTTTAACTTTTTAATGTTTATTTTATTTTTGTGAGAGAGAGAGGCAGAGCGTGAGCAGGGTGGGAGCAGAAAGAGAGAGGAAGACACAAAATCCGAAGCAGGCTCCAGGCCCTGAGCAGTCAGCACAGAGCCTGACGCAGGGCTGTAACCCACAAACCGCGAGATCATGACCTGAGCCGAAGTCGGATGCTTAACCGACTGAGCCACCCAAGCGCCCCTCATTTATCTTTTAAACAGAGAGTGAGAAAAAGCGAGTGGAGGAGAGGGGTAGAGAGAGAGAGAGAATCTCAAGCAGGCGCCACATTCAGTGGAGCCTGACTTGGGGCTCAATCCCACAACCCGGGGATCATGACCTGAGCTGAAATCAAACTCAAATGAGGTACTCAGTCCCCTCCATTTACTCAGTCTAGCAAGCAAAGGAGTTTATTTTCCAAGGCAGGATTCAAGCCCCCAAGTCAAAAGCAGCTACCAATTCCCTTTTTACCCTTAATTCACTGAACACCATTTATGTGCCAGTTCCTTTATGTGGATGAATCCCCCCTGTCCTGCCTACAAACTCCACAGGCCCAGTCTCAAAGACAGCACCAGCGATGTGACAGAACTGACGCAGGTCACCTAGCTGGCCCATGCATGAGGCAGCCAGGGCTCAGCCTCACCCCGTGGTGTCTCATGTTCACGAAGACATCTCACTCTCAGACCTTAAATCTGGGAGGTCAGCTTTTTCTAATCCCCAAGTGATTCTGGTGTGTCGCCGGGATGAGAGCCACAGCACTAAATGTCAGACACAGATTTTTCCAGTCCAAAGTTAGCAAGCAGGGGGCCCAGGCCCAGTCTGGCACACTGGCATGTTTTCTTTGGCCCCCGCAGTGTTTGTTTTATATGGTTTTGAACTCATTGCTACGAGGTAAAAATCAGGACATTTCACACCAAAACCCAGATTTTTGACATCTTCTTCAATAATTGTGGAGTGAGACCGGGTAGGGTGGCTTGATGCAAGGCAGCCAGTGACAGCTGGCTGGAGCACAGAGGGACAGCATGGAGCTGCTTAGGCGGCACGAGCCACCCGTGCGGGGGGGGCGGGGCATTCACTCTGCCACACTGACCGATGCTCCCTTCCTGCTCTCATTCATTACACAGATGGGGAACCCGCTGTCAGAGGGGGCAGAGCTTTGTCCAGACACCCTCAGGTCGGGTTCAAGGCACGGAACTGAAACTGGGAAGAAAGCAGATCTCCAGCTCTCATTTCTTGCTCCAGAATCTTACAGGCTGGTGCAGCTCTGATTGCGGGGAGCAGATGAGTCAGCCTTGGCACAGACAATTTAAATATCCCAGTAATTACAGGTGGGCGCATTATGAACTGCACTTAGCTACCTGTTGAGAGCTGTTAAGGGTCACGGTGGAAACCCATAGGCAGGGGACATCAGCTGGGCGGGAGCTGGGGCAGACCCTGAGGAGACAGATGCCCAAGTGAAGACAGCCCGATTCCCACTGCGCAGCCCCTCAGAATGAGGGAGCAGGTGGGGGTCTGCTCTCTCATCCTACAGAAGGGCAAACTGAGGCTGGAACCGTCTTAGCAAGCAGAAGGTGGAAGCTGGGAGAAACCTTGGGACTTGAACTTGCTCTGGGGTGGCAGATGGGCTTCATCTCATGTGCCATCTGTGATCAAGCGGTCCTGCTGCCTGGGGCCTGGGGTCTCCAGGTGGGCCCAGCAGGAAAGAGGGCCAAGATCTGTCGGTATGTCTGCCATGGGCTGGGTACGGGGAACAGGGCAGGGAGATGGGAAAGTCTCTCAAATGGAGAAGATGTGCCAAGGCCTGCAGGGCCCATAGAGAGTCAGACACACGCAGATTTTAGAGGGGAAGGACCAGGGCAGGGCAGGAGCTCACACAGGCTGCAGAGAGGGGACAAGCCTGGGGACTGTCCCAGATGACTAGGCCGAAGAAGATGGCTCTGGCACGTGGCGGGGGCGAGGGGGGGCGGCAAGGAGATTCAGGCACACACACCCTCACCCCACCCCGTGCCCAGTACAGGCTGTATTAAAGAGATCTGTGGGTGGTGAGCTGGAAGTGGTATCTTCTATCTTTCCAAGTGAGCCTGGGAGCTGCTAACCCTTTGTAGGTCCCCAGCTTTCTTTCGAGGCCAAAGAAAGAAAGAAAGAAAGAAGGAATGGGGCGGGGGTGCAAGAAGCCAGCCCCTGGCTCCTCGTGAAAAAGTAAATTTAAAAAAAAATAATAATAATAAATAAATAAATAAAATTAAAAAAAGAAAGAAGGAAAGAAAGAAAGAACGACTCAGCAGCTCAGGATGTCTGGAGGTATGAAGAGGCAAAGGGCACGCAAGGAACACCCCAGGCCTATTTCAGTCTGTCTTCTAGGGAACCACAACCCCACCTTGCGGGGTCTAGTGGGTAGAGGGCTGAGTGTGACCTCTAAGCAGGCCGGAGTTTCCAGATCTTTCGACCTCTGAGCCAGGCTGAGAGAGGAGGTTATGATCAGAGGCCGCAGAGGATGCACGAAATGCAGGCGGCAAGCTGCTCACCAGGTAAGGACATCGATCAAGGATTCCTATCGAGTTTCCAGATACACATCTCTCCAGTGAGGGCCACAGAACCCCAAGGAGTTCCTCCCCGTCACGCAGGCTTCTTGTGCTCGGGAAATCGTTTGCAGATACGCCTGGCTGTGGGCATGGAAGGAACCGTGCTATGGCAGCCTCCGAGGTGCCAGTGCGGGCTACTCCCAGGAGACCAGACCACTCAGGTCCCAGGCCCTGGTCTGCCCCCAAGACTCCAGGCACAATCTGGTCTCCCTGTGGAGCTGCCTGGCATGGGGAACCTGGCTGTGTGTCCTTGGACAGGTTGCTCACCCCTGTGAACCCTGCTGGTCCACTGCGCAGGGCTGGGGTGAGGGCCAGGGGAGGATGCAGAGCAGTAGGAAGAGCCCACGGACAGCCTTAGGCTAAGTGCAGCTTGAACCTGGTTCCCAAACAGATACCCAAGGAGACCTGTGTTCCGGGCTGAGGATACTCCAGCACACTAGCCAAGGCCAGCCCCAAAGAGAGGCTCAGTGTGGCCAGGGAGGCAAATCCCAGACAGGTAGCGTGGCTGCTGAGTGGCAGAGGAGGCCATTGTGTGCTCTGGGCAGCAGAGGGGTAGGAAGGGAGGAAGCGGCACCATGGGGTTTGCTTGCAATCAGCTTTGCTGGATTTGAATCCTGCTTGCTGTGTGACCTTGGGCAAGTTACTTAACTTCTCAGAACCTCCATGTTCGTATCCGTAAAATGAGAAGACTAGTAACAGGCAATATTTAGTGAACACCAATTATGTTCCAAGAAATGGCTACACCCTTCATACATTTTGAATCATTCCTTAAACCCCCTCTCAGAGGCGGGTACTATTCTCATGCCCCCGGACAGATGAGGGAAGTAAGGCCCAGAGAGGCAGAGCACTTTGCCTGAGATCACATGGATGGTAGGGAGCCGGGCTGACCCAACAAGGTCCCTGATCTCCACCTTCTGGGGTTAGTGAGGAGAGCAGTGACACATGGATCGGGCTTGGCACCGAGCCTGGCACACCGGAAGCCCCCGACAGTAGATGTGTGGGTGCTGGGGCTGCCTTAGACAGCATGGCTGACACATTAGAAATGTATTTTCTCCGGGCGCCTGAGTGTCTCACTTGGCTAAGCGTCTGACTTCAGCTCAAGTCACAATCTTGCGGTTGGTGAGTTCGAGTCCTGCATCCGGCTCCCTGCTGTCAGCCTTTGGGGGGGGTATGGGGGGGTTCCCCCCCCCGCCTTTGCTCCTTCCCCACTGGTTCTAAATAAATAAATAAATAAATAAACTTAAAAAAAAGAAAGAAATGTATTTTCTCAGACATCTGCAGGCTGGAATCTGAGGTCAGATGTCGGCACGGCTGGCTTCTGAGGCCCCTGACCTTGGCTTGCAGATCATATCTTCTCCCCGGGAGTTTACCTCGTCTTTCCTCTGTCTGTATCCAGACTTCCTCTTCCTGCAAGGACATTCGAACATTGGATTAGGGCCTAACGACCTCGCTTCGACTTAATTGTCTCTTTAAGATCCTGTCTCCAAATGCAATCACATCCTGAGTTACCAGGGGTTAGGACCGCAAATACTGAAGTTAGTGGGGGACACAACTCAGCCCGTAACAGTGGAAGATGTGGTTGCCTGCAGCCATGGCAGGAGCAGAGAAGGACCAGGCTGGAGAAGAGATCGTGGCTGCCCAGTTGCCCCCTGGCCCCGTGGGCCTGGCTGTCGGCCCCCCAGAGCCCAGGCCAGTGGTAGGAAGACCAGTGCAGGCTTGGGCCTAGACACCATGTCAGGGCTACCTCCTGTGGGTGGTGCCTACAGGGTAGGGTTCCTTCCCCCGGGGTTCACACACTTACCCCTCTACATGGGAGCCAGTGCCCCAGTGCTGCGGGGCCAGTCCCCCCCAAACCCTACCTCCATGGAGACCTTGTCCCCAGGGCCAGGAGGGGCACGTGGGCCCCACTTGTCACCCAGACAGTTTACCTCCACCCCTCCCCCAGCTGGATCCTGAACTAAGAACACCCTCATGAACTAAGAACTTGTAAGAGTCACCTTGGAAGTCACCTTGGGATGGTGACCGAGCGGCCATTTCTCTGGGGGCTGGAGGAGAACACGTGCACAGACGACCCCTGCCCCTCACCTGCAGACCTGGGATGTCCTGCCCCATTTGGAAATAGCCAATCATGAAGCTCCAGTTTTCCCCCTCCCCGAAGAGACAGGCAACCTATTCTGTCCTGCCATGACCCTAAAATGCCCTTACTTGGTAATCAGCCCCCCAAGACAAAACCTGAAACCCCCTCACCCTCAAACCCCCCCCCCATCTCCTATCACGCGCGACTTCCCTGACTCTGCCCGGTACTCGAGTCACGGAACCTCCCCCGGGGACTGCAGACCCCAAATAAAGGCCTTCTTGGCTCCATAACCTGGCTTCCCTTTTTCCTTTCGTCTCTGCCTCCATCTATTAAATCTTACAGAACTCTCTAGTTCTTGCTCTTCCAAGAAGACGTTGTCAAAGTTCCTTAAGAATTCTGCATGTCAAGACACAATGACAATAAAAGATTCCCTTAAATTCACTCCGGGATTCAGGGCTTTCCAGCATTTGTTTTCCACGGCCTTGCCCTTGGCTGGGTTTGGCCAGGCCTGGAATGTGCAGGAGTCAGATTCTGGGGCCACCATCCCAGCTGGGTCTGGGCTTGTCCCGGAGTGAGGGGGCCCCCCACTGGTGTCAGCCGCCCCCTCTTCTCCCTGAGATGTCCCCTCCTCTCCAGCTCACTGCCGCTGCCGTTGCTGTCACCTGAACAAGTACAATTTGCCTCCTGGGTGGTCTCCTGTCTCTGTCCCCACAAAACAGCCAGAGGGAACCTCCCATGCATCATTGGGTCATTTCAGTCCCCAACTTAAAGGCTGTTAAGAAAGTCCAGACTTGACCTGACCATGACCCCGGCCTCCTTCCCACAGCCTGGCCTCATACTTGCGGTCCTCTGCCTTGGATGCCACAGAGCTAAGTGTGCTCTGGTTTGCTGTCGGCTCCAAGGGGCTCCCATGAGCCCCTCTGTCTCTGAGGGCTTTGAACTTTTCTCCTCGGAGCACCCACTGTGTGGCTGAGGCTGGACCAGCCTGCCTGCACTCCCCGCTTCCCCTGCAGCTGGCGCCTGCGTCCATGTGGGTCACGTAGTGGAGAACTCTGCTTCTAGGCTCAAAAAGAACTAGGGAATGATTTATTCTGCCCAGACATCTCTGAGCTCTGGGACCTCCCATCTCCCAGCAGCCCCACTGTGTCCTCAGGAAGTTTTCAACCAGGAGCAGGCTGAACTTGGCGCTGGGGGCTGGGAGTGCAAACACTCTGCCCAGTGTCCACATCCTCTGACAGGCTCCTTCTGCCCCAGCTGCCCCTGGGCATATGCTGTCCTCCCAGGGCACAGACATACCTCCTGAAGGTCTTGGTCAAGGTCGCCATATTAGTCTCCTATTGCTGCTGTAACCAATTCCCACAAACATAGTGACTTCAAACAACACAACTTTATTATCTTACAGACCCAGAGGCCAGAAGTCTGAAATGGGTCTCACTGGGATAAAGTCAAGGCACTGACAGAGCTGCATTCCTTCTGGGGGCTTGAGGGGAGAATCCGTTTCTACGTTTCCAGTCCATAAAAGCCACATGCATTCCTTGGCTCGTGGTTCTTTCTTCTACCTTCAAATACAGCAGCGCATCTTCAAATATCTGACTCCCACCTCCTGTTCTGTCTCCTTCTTTCACTTTTTTTTTTGATGTTTTTATTAATTTTTGATACCGGAGAGACAGAGCATGAGAGGGGGAGGGTCACAGAGAGAAGGAGACACAGAACTGGAAGCAGGCTCCAGGCTCTGAGCTAGCCGTCAGCACAGAGCCTGACACGGGGCTCGAACCCACGAATATGAGATCATGACCTGAGCCGAAGTCGGAGGCTTAACCGACTGAGCCAGCCAGGTGCCCCTCCTTCTTTCACTTTAAAGGACCTTGTGATTACATTGGACCCACCAGGATAACCAAAGGAAATCTCTTGATCTTAAAGTTAGCAGATAGCAACTTAATTGCATCTGCCAACTTAACTCCCCCACCATCTTACATGCCATATTTATGGATTCCAGAGACTGGACATAAATATTAGTGGGGGGGTCACTATTCTGCCTATCACAGGGAAGGGCATCATGGCCCAGTTGGAGAGGGGGCATAAGTGGTAGGTGACTTGGCCCTGGACCCAACCAACTGGGTTTCAAGTTCACCACTTACCAGCCAAGTGACTTGGGCAGGTGCCTTTTCTGAACCTGAGTCTCTTCATTTTTAAAAATTTTTTAATGTTCTTTAATTATTTTTGAGAGACAGAGAGAGACAGTGGGAATAGGGGAGGGTCAGAGAGAGAGGGAAGTACAGAATGTGAAGCAGGCTCCAGCCTCTGAGCTAGCTGTCAGGACAGAGCCCGACACGGGGCTCGAACCCACGAATCATGAGATCATGACCTGAGCCGAAGCCGGACGCCTAACCAACTGAGCCACCCAGGTGCCCCTCTTCATTTTTAAAATAGAGGACAGCGTGGGGGGCCTGGGTGACTCAGTCGGTTAAGTGTCTTACTTTGGCTTGGGTCATGATCTCATAGCTTGTGGATTCAAGCCCCGCATCAGGCTCTGTGCTGACAGCTCGGAGCCTGGAGCCTGCTTCTGATTCTGTGCCTCCCTCTCTCTCTGTCCCACCCTGGCTCACACTCTGTCTCTCTCTCCTTCAAAAATAAATAAACGTTAAAAAAATTTTTTTAATGGGGCACAGTGTGATATTTCTGTGCCAGGGAATACTACTCAACAGTGAAAATCAATGGACTATTCACATATACAGCAAGGCGGAAGAATCTCAAAATTATTAAGAGTGAACAAAACCAGACCAGAAAAGTACATACTGCATTATTTTCATTATATAACATTCTAAAAAATGGAAACGTTTTGAATGATAATAGAAAGCAGACCAGCAGTTACATGTGGACAGAAAAAACCAGGATGGTCTGTGGGAAGGAAACCTTTTTTAAAAATGTGTATTTGTTTTGAGAGAGAGAGAGAGAGAGAGAGAGCAAGCAGGGAAGGGGCAGAGAGAGGAGACAGAAAATCCTATGCTGACAGCCCAGAGCCCAAAGCCGGGTTTGAACTCACAAACTGAGACATCATAACCTGAGCCAAAATAAAGAGTCAGTTATGAAACCGACTGAGCCCCTCAGGTGGCCTCCAGTAAACTTTGAGGGTGACCAACATGTTCCTGTCTTGACGCTGTTGATTTGTGTTGATATGAGTGTGTGGGTGTTAAAACATCAAATCATATACTTTAAAAGGTACAGTTTATTGTATTCAACTATATAGCAATAAAGCTATTAAAAAGTAGGAGATAACTGTAGTTTCCCCTTATAGGGTGGTGGTGTAGGTTAAATGAGTTAATTCATGAAAATCTCAGTCCAACACCTGACACAAAGCAAATCCTCAAAAAGCGTCAGCCAGCATCATCATTCATGCTGCTGTCATGGGTAAGCAGCACGGGTGCTCCACGCTGGCCGCACCTTAGAATCTCCTGGCAGGTGTTTTTAAAACACCAGTGCCTGGGCCTGCCCCTGCATATAGCGGGGCTCAGCCGTCCCGGGCCTGGACGTTTGTAAAGATTACTGTGTGGTTTTATAGAACATGAATGAGTCAGGATTTTTCTTCGCTGTACCAACATCCACCTAGTAGCTTGATGTGGGGACTGTGTCAGTATTCTCCAGATACTTCTGTCACACAGGTCAGCTCCTGTGGAGAAATAACTTGGGGCTCATTCATTCATTCCTTCAGCAAATGTAACCTTCTACACTGAGAGGGCAGGGAGGGGTCAAAGAAGGTTTCACACAAGAAAAAGTGACATTTTTTACGAGGCCTTGAAGAAGATGCAGGGGTTTGCTAAGGAGAGGAGGAGGAGGAAGAGGAGGAGGGGAAATGGGAAACAAGAACAAGAAAGAGGAGGAGGAAGAGAAGATGATCATGTGTGTATCAGTTACCTGTTGCTGTGTAACAAATTACTCCAAAATTTAGTGGCTGAAAACCACCGTTTTATCGTGTGCACAGACTGCAGGTCCAGAATTTGGGAAGGGCCAAGGGACAGCCTGTCTCTGCTCCTCGACATCTGGGGACTCAGCTGGAAAACCCGCAGCTGGAGCAGCTCCAAACTGAGGGCTGAGATCATGTCAAATCTGTCACTGGACGAGGAGGCCCCAAGGACAAAGCTAGCCAGCCAGAAAGCCTCCATGGGATCTGTCTGTGTGACTTGAGCTTCCTCCCATCATGGCAGCCTCAGCCTTGCTGAACGGGGAGCTCAGGATTCTAATAATGACTCTTCCAGTGGAGAAGATAGACACTGCGCTGCCTCTGATCATTTGGCCTCCAACTCACAAAGCACCATTCCTACCATATTCAAGTGGTTGAAGTGGCCTTAAGGGCCTTCCCCAGATAAAAAAGGAGGGGCCGAGGACCCCGGCTCTTGTGTAAGGTCTTGTTTGAGAACTGCTCCGTGTATTCAAGGACTAATCACAAGGAGGAGGGTGAAACACCTCACAGAGGCATTGCGTACTTATGATACTTTCTCCAAAGACCATTTAAAACTCTCTGCATATATTAATTCAGAATTCCCACCCACCCAACACATATCACTACTCTTGTTTTCCAGCTGATGACACTTGAGCAAAGTCAGAGAGCAGGCCTGTAGACGAGCTGAGGTTTGAACCCAGGCAGCCTGGCTCCAATGCCCAGGCACCAACCACCACACTGCCCTGCCTCGAGGGGCGGCTGGATCCTGGGATGCCCATGGGGAGGGGTTGGGGCTGGAGGGCCTTTGTCAGACGCAGGAAAGAGTCTGGGGTTCTTCCCAAGAACAGAGGGGAGCCAGTGAGGGGTCTTAAGCAGGAAAATAACCCGCCCGGATCTGTGTCACAGAACAATCCCACCGCGGACCGGTAGAGAATGGATTGGAGGAGGTAAAGCCGCAGAAGGGGGCATTAATCAGCATGCTGGTGCAAGGGCTTTAAAGAGGACCATGATGGGGAGAAGAGGGGCGGGGTCAGAGAAAGTCAGTGAGTGCCAGTCCTTGGAATGTTCCACAGACATTAAATACCATGATTTTGAAGACTGTTTGGCTACTTGGGAACATTTTTGCAATATGTAATTTTAAGTTTAGTTAGAAAAAAATGCAAAATCACAAAAGAATAATTCAAATTTGGGGGACCTCGGAGGCTCAGTTGGTTAAGCATCCAACTCTTGATTTTGGCTCAGGTCATGATCTCACGGTTCCTGAGTTCGAGCCCCATGTCAGGCTCTGAGCTGACAGGGCGGCCTGCTTGGGATTCTCTCTGTCCCTCCCCCCACTTGTACTTTCTCTGTATATCAAAATAACATTTTTTTAAAAGTCCCAATTTGTAAATAGCAATTATTTAGGGTGGTAGGATTAGAGATATTTATCCCTACTTTCTACTTTTCTATGCTTTTTAAATTGTGTGCAATAGATCTGTATAACTTCTATAATATTTTTTGATAGAGAGCACAAGTGAGTGAGGGGGGCAGGGGGGAGAGAGAAAAGTGGGGCTCACCTGAAGCGGGACTCAAATTCATGAGCCGTGGGATCATGACCTGAGCCGAAGTCAGATGCTTAACTGACTAAGCCACCCAGGTGCTCCACTTTCACAATCTTTCAAAAAAGTCCTGTTCACCATTTAATATTTGAAGCTGGATTTGAAGTTGGTCAGCTGTAGAAAAAGACAGAAGGGGCAGGAAGTATCTGTGACGGTTTTTAAATACGTCGGTTAAACCCTTTGACACTCCTCCAAATGCGGAAGTTAATTCCCGCCCCTTGAGTGTGGGCTGTCCTTCGTGACTTGCTTCTCATGAATCAAATATGGTAGCAATGATGATGTGTGTCTAGATCATCAAAGGCATCACAGCTTCCAGTTGCTCTCTCTCGGATAAGCCAGTTGCCATGTCATGAGGACACTCAAGCAGGCTTCTGGAAAAGATCCTCATGCTGAGGAACAAAGTTTTCCTGCCAACAGTCGTGTGAGTGCGCCAACTTGGAAGAACTTCCTCGAGCCCATGAAGTCTTCAGATGACTGCAATCCTGTCCAACATCTTGACAGCAACCTCGTGCGAGATCCTGATCCGGAACCAACCAGTTCAGCTACTCCCCAATTCCTGACCCTCAGAATATGTGGGAGATGACAAATGCTTATGTGTTAATGCTGCTAGGTTTGAAAGGTGATTTGTTGCCCAGCAGTAGATAACTAAGACTGCATCAGAACGATCCCCGAATCTCAGCTCGGATATTAGGATTGATGAGACACAAGGGAAGGGAGGTGACATGGAGGAAGAGGGTACTTTCTACTGGGGGATGTTGAACTTGGGGGTCCTTGTGGAGGGAGCCCATGTGCACTGGACATAAAATTTTGGGTGAAGGATCTTAATAAGAAGAGAGATCTGGAATCATCAGCAGAGGAGGAGATGAAAGAAGAAGCTTAGAGAATGGAAAAGGTCAGGGGAGCCTGGGTGGCTCAGTTGTTAAGGTTAAATATCCAACTCTCCGTTTCAGCTCAGGTCATGATCTCACCATTCATGGGATTGAGCCCCATATCAGGCTTTGCACAGTGCAGAGTCTGCTTGGGATTCTCTGCCCCACTGCTCCTCAAAATAAATAAATAAACTCACACACACACACACACACACACACACACACACACACACACAAAGAATGGAAAAGGTCACCAAGAAAGGTGTGCAGAGTAGAAAGACCAGAGGGCTAGGTTGAAGCCAAGGAAAGACTGTCACTGGAGGGGGCTGCTGAGGATAAGCCAGAGGCTGGGGAGGCAGAGACCAAAGGAGAAAATAGTGTTTGGACGGCTGAGGAAGACAGAGCTTTTCAAAGCCGTGAGAAATGTGACAAGGACTGTAATGAATTCCCCAGGCCTGGCCAAAGTGTCCTGGGCGGCCTTGCTGTGAGAGAGCAGTTTTCAGGCTGAGGCTCTCCAACGTGACATCCTTACAAGGGTCAGGGACAACACAACCCCATCCTGGACCAACCTGGCTCATCGCGTCCCCGGAGCCTGGGACACGAGTCACTCCGAGCATGTGGGAGGGAGGGACACGAGTCACCCCGAGCATGTGGGAGGGACAACACTCAAGTTTGTGGCTCCAGCTCCCAGAGCTTTTACTCTTCTGCGAGGGGTTGTTTTGTTTTTCTCCCCGTTCCTTTCAAGAGCTTTCTTAATTTCCCCTTCCTTCCTCCACGCTCCTGTCGGGGACTGAAGTGTAGAGAAACCCATCTCTAAACATACACTCGACAGAAACACACAGCTCACAAGTCTATACGTTCAGACTGGGGAGGTTCCTCTTAAGATCCTGTGTCTTCTCGAGTAATTTCAGAGGCAGCGGCTTCTCAGGGAGGAAAAGGCTCCTTGAACACCCTACACAGTGTCCGTGTGGGACTAACTCCACCTCCCTGGGTTCTCAAAACCCAATTTAATCCAAGCTTATTAACACATAACATTTTAATTTGCCTTTTCAATATGCTCTGCGCTGTATAAGCGGAACAAATTTAATAACATCAGAAGTAAGGATTTCATATGTTAATTACAATGTTTCCATTTCTTGGAGAAGCTCTATCCAGTTGGGGTAACCCCTGCGGAAAACAGCGCTGCAAAGCCACACTGTTTCTGGCCCTCCTGCAGCCCCGCCCCAATGGCTGTGTAGCAAACCATCAGGAAGAAAAGAGTGCATTCCTTAGGCATGGCAACTTTGATGCCCTGTAATGTTCCCCAGTGCGTTAGCTGACGTTCCCCGAGATGTGCAGGCTGAGACCAGGGTTCCGGGTGTAAGTTGTTTACTTGGGAGGTGGTCTCAGGAAGTAGCCGTGGGAGAGAGGGGACATAAACAGGGAGGGGCCAGTAGCCGCTAAAGGCTGTGTTGTCAAGCATGTCACCACCGAGGGCAGCTGGGGCTCAGTCCTTGCTGGACAGCTAGGGTGGAGCACACACCACTTCAGAGTCATCCCACCAAGGCCAAGGGAGCTGGGGCCTTATCTACCAGCTCCGTCAGGCATTGGGTAAGGGCTCTTTGCGAGGGGCCATTCATGCCCTGGCACCCGCAGTTCGCTGCATCACTGGCAGAATGGCTCTTGTGACAGAGAAAGACTGCTGGCAAAGGAACTCGGGGGCTGGCAGCTGGAGGTCAGCCTGGGGTGCAGTGCAGTGTTAGGGTAAGAGAACATGGCGGGGCAGGGGGGGGCGGGGGAGCAGGCAGACTCCACAGCCCATGCAGACCCCGAGCCCAGCTCAAGCTGCTGGGGATGGGAGTTTCTGAGCTGTGCCCTGGATTGTTCTGGCCAAATGAGACTCTGACCTCAGGCCTAAAGCAATCAGCAAACAATTTTGAGCCTGGACAAGGCACCAGGCTCTGGACGGAGGAGGAGACTTGGTTTTGTCCTGTAAATTCAACAGTGTTGCCCAGAGGGGCATGTGAAACCCTGGTGGCCAGCAGGATCACCTGGAGTGGCCTTGGATACACTTTTCTTGCTTTGTTGGCTATAGATTTAATTTCATGGGTATTCAAAACAAAGTTTACCATCAAACTCTGGTTTTCATGGATATTAATGCTTAGGACATAGCTGAGTTTAAAAAATAAGCCAGGGGCGTCTGGGTGGTTCAGTCGGTTAAGTGTCCGGCTTTGGCTCAGGATCTCACATTTCGTGGGTTCAAGCCCCAGGTCAGGCTCTGTGCTGACAGCTCAGAGCCTGGAGCCTGTCTTCAGATTCTGTGTCTCCCTCTCTCTCTGACTCTCCTCTGCTCATGCTCTCTCTTTCTCTCTCTAAAATAAATAAAAACAGTAAAAAAATTTTTTTTAAATAAAAAATAAGCCAAACCCAATATCCATTGACAGATGAATTGACAAATAGGGTATATTCATACAATGGAATATTAATCATCCATTTAAAAGTTAAATTCTGGGGGCGCCAGGGTGGCTCAGTCAGTTAAGCGTCTGACTTCAGCTCAGGTCATGATCTCACTGTTCGTGATTTCGAGCCCTGCATCAGGCTCTGTGCTGACAGCTTAGAGCCTGGGAGCCTGCTTCGAAATCTGTGTGTCCCCCCCCCCTCTCTCTCTGTGCCTTCCCCACTCATGGTCTCTCTTTCTCTCTCAAAAGTAGATAAACATTAAAATTTTTTTAATAAAAAAGTTTAAATGGTAAATTTTATATTATGGATAGTTTACCACAATCAAAAAAATGGAGTCAATCAAAATGTTGATTTATTTTTTTAAGTTTATTTATTTATTTTTGACAGAGGGGTCAGAGAGAGAGAGGGAGAGAGAGAGAATCCTGAGCCTGACGCGGGGCTCAAACTGATAAACGATGAGATCATAACCTGAGCTAAAATCAAGAGTTGGAGACTTAACCCCCCAGGAACCCCGAGAGCATTGATTTAACCAAAAACATCAAGTGAGCGACAGCACCTCCCTCTGTGCCCAAGGGTGGCTGAGAAGCTGTCGGGCAAGTATAGGGGAACGCGTCAGGCCGCCAGGTTTCTAGAAGCAGGCAGACCCATGAAGTTGGCCGAGGGAAGCAGAGGGAAAGACATTCCAGGTAGCGGGCACGGCGTGGGTAGAGGCTAAAGAGCATCCCTGAGCATAACGTGAGTTGTTTGGGGCCCCTTCTGGGTCTTGTGTGACTGATGGCGGCGTGAGAATAGATGAACAGAAGGGACAAAGTCAAGTCAGCGCCAGCAGAACTCCTGGTTCTGTTATTTTCATTTGGGGCCCCTGCCCCCAAGGAAATCCCAAGATAAGGCTCCCGGGGCAAGTACATTATTTAGGACCCAATGCCACGACGCACACTAGGAGTAGAGAAGTTGGGGGGGGCAGCCTTAGAGGCCATGTCATTGTGCAGGTAACTGTGATTGGAGGGGGTGCTCCTGGGGACTGCAGGGAGCAGCGAGAATGCCAGGGTTATTCCACCGAGGCACGAGCTGCTCTCGGGGACAGCGGACTCCTCACCACCATGGCCCACCTGGCCCTCCGCCCAAGGGGGCTCCAGGAGCCCAGAAAAGTCAGGGGCTGGCAGCTGGAGGCCTGAGAATAGAGACCCACGATGGTGGGTATTGAAGGGCCACAGGCCAGTGTCCATAAAGTCACCTGCAATTCTCCTCTCATTTCATGTATAAGACCGGCTCTTGGTAAGGGAGGCAGAGGAGGAAAGAGAGGGAAGTCCTCTTAGTGCAGAGGCTGATCTGCCCACCGCCTCCAGGGGGTAAGTGTGAAAGGAAAGCCCAAGTCCTCTCTCCCCACGGTGGGGCTCAGGCCTTCATTTTTCTCCCACAAGATCAACTTGTCCCTGCACCTGGGATAATCCAGGGTTTCGTGATTCATACTTCTTTTACCATACAATCCCTAGACAAACTGAAAATATCACTCACTGCCCATGCTGGGGTGAGGAGGGCAGGATGGCGGCCAGGGAGGATGCTGGGGCTGTCTCATCCCATGAGTACAGCCAGACAACTATCAAATCACCCTGAATACACCCAGAAGTGGCCATGTGGGACTCCTGGGAGACACTGGGGTGCGTGTGGGGGTCTCCGAGGTTAACGCCTTCCTAGGGTTGAAGGGAGGCCTTGTTTAGTGCTCCCATGCTGACCCCCCTGGGCCTACGGTGGCCCCGTCACACCTGTGCTTCTCTGGCATTCCTGGTCACTGCCTTCCTGGTGAGGGTCAGAGCCCCACGATGGGAGATCAGGAGCCAATCAGCGGGGTTCACATTGTATCCCTACCTGCTGGCCCAGAGCCTGGAAGATACCTGTCACCCCAAGCAATGAAGCACCCAAAAACAGCACGTGCCCTGTGCCCTTTACAGCTCTCTCATTAAATCTCCCACCACCCTATGACCCAGGGCTTTGTATTGATTCTGTAGAAACAGCGTCGCTTTTATTCCAATTTTACAGGTGAGGAAACAGAGGCTGGGCTGAGTGACTTGCTGTAGCAGCCGCAGAGGGTGCGCCCCCCATGACCACCCCACATCCCTTCAGTGCCCGAAGGCCTGACTTCCAACAGCCGGCAGCTCCCTCTCTTTGCCTGGGGTCTTCTTCCCGTCACCCAGGAAGACCGTGCCCGCGCACATGGCCGGCCTGGGTGCCGCGGAGCTAACTCCAGTCATCCGTCAACAGTGGTGAAGATCGGTGTATAAATACCCCAGCTCCCCCACCCTCGGGTCCATGCATGCTCTGATTCCAGAGTTCCCCAGAGGGATGAGCTCCACCGGCTCAGGACCCCCGTCTTTATGGCCTTCCCCCCTTCCCTGCCTCGTTCCACGCTCCGCTGCCTGAGATCACCCCTAAATAAACACTTGCACTCGGGCCCTGGTCTCCCAGAGTGTGCTTCTGACTGAGCAGCTCTTCACACCCAAACGTTGGGGTGGGTGCTTCCCTAGCACCCACTCTCCACACTCTTCATCTTGATGCCGCCCTGAGGCCATTAGAGACCCTCAGATCCCACCCGGGAGGCCTCAGGACGGCAGACATGCCACCTTGTCAGCACCCCAGCCCCCCAGCCCCAGGAATGGAGAAGCCCGGCATTGGGACCTGAAGCAAATGTAAGGGACCCTTTCTGCACCTTTGCTACTTTATCCCTGTGCCTCCGGAGCTTCTGGAAAAGTGAAGCCCTGGTCTGTAACGCCACCGTTGTCTGCCTCCTCCTGCGCCAGCCCTACCTTTCACCACACCTAACCTGAGATTTTTCTCTTTAGAACTTGCAAGTGGGTATTTCTTGCCTACTGGTGGCGGGGGAGACTGAGTCACTCCGGTGATGTCCAGGGACGCGCTGATGCCAGAGGGCACCAGCGGAGGGGATTATTACTGGCAGAATAATGTCCTAGCAGCAAGTTTCCGCCTCACTGCACTAGCTCCAGGTAAGCGCCCTCTTTTTACTCCAAGCGGCCGTGGGAAAACCGAGGTGCTGGACTTGGCCCCAGCGGTGAAGTGAGCCGTGGTGCTGGCTGACCAGCGGCCAGGCGCTGGCCCGGACTTCCCCGGCCGGAGGGGGGCGGGTGGTCCCATCCCTTCTTGCGCCTCACATGCTGGACAGCAGAACTGCTTTCTAATGATTGCCTCACACCACCCCCGGCCCCCCACAACCCCACAGCAGCCACAAAGGGTGAATTAAAAAGCAAAGTGAATCTCAGCTACAAGTGCCTCTGTGGGTCGACCTTTTGTTAGCTTGAAGCCTGAAGGGGAAACCCGCCCAAGCCTCGCCCCAAGCACCTAAAGGACCTCAAGGGTCTTCGGGGAGCACCCCCCAACCCCATCCTTCACCCTAACAGGTGTCCCCCACCTGCTCCTCCAATCTGTTCCCTCGTAATCTCCAGAACAGTGTTCTCCAAATGCCGGGATGGGGACGTCAGTCCTCAGCCAAAACTTTCCAGTGGCTTCTCTGATGATGAAAGTAGCAGTCGTCCTGTGCTCGGGGCCAGCCTGGCCCTGCAGGATGCAGGCTCTGTGGACCTCGCCCGTCAGACACCCCCCGACCACCATGCCATCGCCCTGCTCCTAGAATTTCCCGGGCACTTCCTGCCTCGGAGCCGCAGTCCGTCTGTCTGTCAGGCCTGTGCAAACACCCTGTTTCCCCCCCCACCTCCCGCCTTCTGCCAGGCTTTCCTGACACTGTCACTGCAGGTCCTGTTGCTTGTGGAGGACGTTTGATGAGTCTGTCGCTGGCTGGCTGGAGGTTCCCTGAGAGTGGGGCTTTGCTCCCCGTGCTCTGCACTGGGTCCCCCGGCACCTGGCGCGTGCCTGGCACAGAGCTGGTGCTTGGAACAGCCATGCTGAAGGAATGAACCCCAAGTGGTGTGACAACCAAGACGAGGTGGGTGAGGTGGAGCAAAGTGTTGCTCCCTCGAACAGGGTCCCTCAAGGAGGGTGGGCTGCCTTCTTCTGCTTGGAAACCCAAACAACCAAGTGTGCTTAGTAAGAGGCGCCTGTGAGATCCTCCTGCCAGCTTGAACTGCGTGGATATTTCATCTTCCACCCAGGCCGCTGGTGGCCCCAGGGGAGGCCCCCACCCTCCAGGAGCCTGGGGAGTTCAGCTCCAGTCGTGGTGTGTGTTTGGAGGGTGGGGGGGCCTGGCAACCAGGTCCTGGAGCTCCAGACCTCGGAGCTTTCTCCAAGCTTCTCTTGGTCCCCAGGGTCACCTTTGGTGGCCTCTGCTCAGCAACCTGGGCTCCTGCCCAGGAGGGGACAGGTCCCTAAGAGAAAGGACTGGAAAGTGAAGCTCCAGGGCCAGGAGTCCTCCTGGGAAGGAGCCCTAAGGGACGCATGGTTTGCTTGGAAGTTGCCAGGCTCCAATCACCCACAGCCCCCTCCCCAGGGCCCTGCACCCATGGGAGACAGAGCCCAGAGAAGCAGCAGCCTGCATCCTCAGAGGAAGCTGAGGCCGGGAAAGTTGCTTGGAAAAGTTTGTCAGTGTTCTCTCTCTCCCTGCAGGTGTCCTCTGGGTCTCCTGGGCTCCTGCTGCATCGGGGAGCAGAGAGACGTGGGTCCCAGGAGGCCTAATGCCGTGCTGGCCTCACTCTTTCCGAGGTGGGTCCTAACAGCCGGGAGCTCACGGAGAGTCAGATTCTGGGCCCAGGAGACCACACGTCTCGCTGGATTCAGGCTCCGCTTTCCGCTCAACCACATCTAACCTCCCCAGAACAGTATTTTATCATATAGCGTCAGGAAGTGCTTTCTTAGGTCTGACTGGAGTCTCTCTTGCTTTCATGAAAGCATATACTGAGAATCCGAAGGTCAGATTGTATCTGTATCTTGCATGATAAGGAAATCCGATTTAAAGACTAGACATTTGAGGGCCTGGCATGAGGATGTAAGGAAAAGTTGGGAGACCAAGAAGAAGCTGTCTTCTCTTCTCTCAACTTTCTGCTTGAGCAAGACTGAGCAGGAAAAGTGAGGGCCCAGAGCTTGGGCTCTGGAGGTGGGCAGATGTGAGTGCAGCGCCGACTCTGTGCCCTGCCCTCGGGGCCCCTGTGGGTGCACACCTCTAATGGGGTGCAATCCAGGTACCAGCCTGGAGGGGAGGATTACCCGGGTGGACACGTGAGCAGAAGCCCAGGGGCAGCTGCTAATGACATAACAGGTAGCACATCCCGGGTGTGGGGTGTGGACACTGCTCTTCGGCCTCTTTCTGGAGCGAGAACACGTATCCTCACTTGCTCCCCCTGCACTCAGTGAGGGCTTATTCATTCAACAAACATGACCGCAGGCAGCCCGTGTCCCGGGCTGGGACAAAGTCACCGTGTGAGAAATGCTAAAAGGGGAGTACTGAGTTGGGGGCGAGCAGGAGCCTAGGGAGGTGGGGTCAGGGAGGAGGAGGCGCTGGAGCCGGAATCCGGGTATCGGACGGAATGAAAAAGGAAGACACGCGGCCCGTGAGCAGACGCTGCCTCCGGTCCCAAGGCCCACTTGCTTATTTCACACATATTATCTCCCTCTATTTGTTATTTTTGTTTTATTAAAATTTTTTCTCACATTTATTTGTTTGTGAGAGACAGAGAGAGACAGAGCATGAAGGGGGGAGGGCCAGAGAGAGAAAGAGACACAGAATCGAAGCAGGCTCCAGGCTCTGAGCTGTCAGCACAGAGCCTGATGCGGGGCTCGAACCCACAAACCAAGAGATCATCACCTGAGTCGAAATCACGAGTCCGAAGCTCAACCAACTGAGCAACTCACGTGCCCCAGCCCTTTATTTTTTAAACCGGTGTGGCTTACACACAGTCAAGTGATCCCTCTTTGACGTCCAGCTCAGTGAAATTGTACCCACGCTACACCCGTGTGGCTACCTCGCAATGCAGATACGGGACACCAGCCCCCAGCAGCCCTTGCTGCTCCTGCCCCAGGCCCCGGTTCTGACTCTGTCACCACCCATGATAGAAGGCCTCCTTTTATATCACATATTTTGTAGCACCCCTTTCACTATCCTAAAACGAAATTCATAAATCCCACCTAAATTTAGAAGGGAGATCAGAGAAAGCATAGCGCATGCGTGTGTGTGTAACGTGACCACAGGTGCAGCGGGGCAGGTGCGAAGGTTCCGGTGAGCGGACCCCGGCCGTAGGAGCTCTCGCACCCCGCCGAGAACCAGCCCCTGGACCAGCAGAGCTGGGGGGACTTCGGAAACGTTCAGCCCACACCCTGGACAGAGAAGGGCAGGTTCATGGCACTTGACCAAGGTCACAGACTCGGCTGCTGGCAAAGCGGAGCCAGAACCGTGGTCTGAGGGACAGTGTCACACAGTGTTCGAGAGCACGAGCGGTAGAGACAGACATCCAGGTTTGAATCCTCAGAACTGCAGTTTACTTGTCTCCATAATGGTGACAGAAAGAGCATCTTATCAATATCCAACGAGATGACACGCAGAGTCCTCGGGATGCCACAGATAAGCACATTTGTTCCCTTGACAGTTACCTGTCCCAGTCACTGCGCTGGATGTAGGAGGGGGACAAGGATAGATAAACCTTCAGGAAGCTTACACTTTTGGTCAGGGTTGCTGATGATGAAATATGACAGGCAAATATAAAAAGAAATACTAAGTTACTAAGAAGTAATTTAGGGTTTTTTAAGATTGAGGGGCTAAAAGAGGAGGCACTTGTACTGAAACATGAATGATGAGACATCACCTGCCTAAAAATGGAAGGAAACATCATTCTAGGTAGAGGGGCAGCAAGTGCAAAGGCCCTGAGGCAGGAACAGGCTTGATTATAGGAAAGGAAAGAAGACATAGACAGTAAGACTGTTAAGACATGAGCTTGGCCAGGGACATAGGGCCAGATCATGCAGGGCTTTGCAGAATTGCCTTTTGGTTGCAAGGGAAGCCTGTAGAAGATTTCAGCCAGCAAGACGTCATAGTCCTGTTGTCCTTTTAGTAGGCTCCCTGCCTGGTGTGGTGCTTGAACTTACAACTCCGAGATCCAGAGTCACATATTCAACTGACTGAGTCACCCAGGCACCCCGGATGTACTTTTAATAGCTCCCGCTGGCTGCTGTGTGGAGAAAGGATGGAGAGCGGGAAAGGAAGGAAGGGCAGTAGTGAGCCGGCCACTGTGGGTGCCCAAGTGAGAGGCGATGGAGGCCTGGGTCCAGGAGGTGGTGGGTGGACAGAACTGGACGGATGTGTGTGCTGCTCACAACTCAATCAGCACTGGGGTGATCAGCGTTTCCACCCAGCGCTCTTTCTGCTGTGCATTCAACAGACTTTATCCTAGAGCATCACAGTACTGCCTTGTTTATTCTGTACGATCTTTACTCAGGACCTACTGTGTGCAAGGTTCAACACTAGGCTGAGCTGACAGGGCGTGATGGAAGGAAGCAGAGATCCCCTCCGCCCCTCCCCTGCTATCAGAGCCCTGCATCCAGGGTGTCTAGTCCTAGCTCACTAACGAGAGCACCTTACTGATGGCACACTTAGTCTATGGCCAGACCCTACAATTAACTTCCCACTCCAGGAGGCTGAGCCCTCCTGCCTCCATTGTACAGATGAGAAAGTAAAGGCCTGGGATTCACTCGGTCATCTGTCACGAGACCTGGGCTTACACACTGCCCCTGTGTGGACACCCAGCCCTCCTCTGCCTCAACGCCAAGCAGCCCCGCCCAGCCCCTGACTCTCTGGAACCCCTCTCCCTTTCCACCCCCCTCCCCACCTCAGCCCCTGTGCCCACTACTTGTTCCACGCACATCTATGAAGCAGCACCCCGTGGTGCAATCACACACTCAGCTTCACAAAGCAAGTGCACCAGGAATTCCACCTCACACCACTCTGGCCCCGCCTGAGCTTCCCTCACCTCCCGCCTGGACGTGGCCGTGGCCTCCTGCCTCCCAGGGCCAGCCCTTGGCCTGTACTCCCCAGGACAGTGCTATCGGAGAGAAATACAGTAAGAGGCACATGTGGAATTTTCACGTTCTAATAGCCACATTTAAAAGGGGGAAAGAGGGGCACCTGGGTGGCTCAGCCGGTTAAGCGCCTAACTTTGGCTCAGGTCGTGATCTTACTGTTCATGGGTTCGAGACCCATATCAGGCTCTGTGCTGACAGCTCAGAGCCTGGAGCCTGCCTCAGAGTCTGTGTCTCCCTCTCTCTCTGCTCCTCCCCCACTCACATTCTATCTGTCTCTCAAAAATGAATAAAGGTTATAAAATTTTTAAATAAATAAAAGGGAGAAAGAGAATGGATAACATTAATTTTAATAATATATACCTTAACCAAATATATCGCAAATATTATCATTTCAACATGTCATCAATGTTTTAAAATAGTTGGTGAAGTAGTTTGCCTTCCTTCTTTCTTTTTCTTAATGTTTTATTTATTTTTGAGAGACAGAGAGACAGCGTGAGCAGGGGAGGGTCAGAGAGACGGGGAGACACAGAATCTGAAGCAGGCTCCAGGCTCTGAGCTGTCAGCACAGAGCCTGACGCGGGGCTCGAACCCATGAACCGTGAGATCATGATGTGAGCCGAAGTCGGACGCTCAACCAACTGAGCCACCCAGGCGCCCCTACCTTCCTTCCTTCAGAGAAATCCTTCGGCATCCATATGGTGCATCTCAGTTTGGACTGGCCACATTTCAAGTCCTCCAGGCCACACATGGCTGGCCAGTGGCTTCAGTGGTGGACAGAGCAGCTCTGTTGTCAACATAGCAGCCAACTGGTCCTTTAAAAGTTTCTTTTTAATGTTTATTTATTTTTGAGAGACAGAGAGTGAGTGGGGGAGAGGCAGAGAGAGGGAGACACAGAATCGGAAGCAGGCTCCAGGCTCTGAGCTGTCAGCACAGAGCCTGACATGGGGCTCAGACTCACGAACTGCGAGATTGTGACCTGAGCCGATGTTTGACGCTTAATTGACTGAGCCACCCAGGCGCCCCAGGCAGTCCTTTTTTAAAAAGTTTTCATTTTAATTCCAGTTAGTTAACATGCAGTGTTATATTAGCTTCAGGTGTACAACACAGTGATTCAACACGTCCTCACATCACTCAGCGCTCATCACAAGTGCCCTCCTTAACCCCCGTCACCCATTTCCCCCATCCCACCCCCCCCGTTTGTTCTCAGTTTGTTCTCTATAGTTAAGAGTCTCTTTCTTGGTTTGTCTCTCTATTTTCCCCCTTTGCTCATTTGTGTTGTTCCTTAACTTCCACATGAGTGAAATCATATGGTATTTCTTTCCTTGACTAACTTACTTCACTTAGCATTATACTCTAGCTCCATCCATGCCATTGCGAATGGCAAGATTTCATCCTTTTTAAAAAATTTGTTTAATGTTTAATGTTATTTATTTTTGAGAGACAGAGAGTGACAGAATGCAAGCGGGGGTGGGACAGAGAGAGAGAGGGAGATATAGAATCCAAAGCAGGATCCAGGCTCTGAGCTGTCAGCACAGAGCCCAGCGTGGGGCTTGAACCCATGAGCCATGAGATCATGACCTGAGCTGAAGTCAGACACTTAACTGACTGAGCCACCCGGGCATCCTTCATTTTTTTATGGCTGAGTAATATTCCATTGTGTACATATACCACTTCTTCTTGATCCATTCATCAATCAATGGACACTTGGGCTGTTTCCATATCTATTCCATGCTACTGTAAGTATTTTTTAATGCTTTTTACTTATTTTTTGAGAGACAGAGAGAGATAGTGCAAGCAGGGAGGAGTCAGAGAGAGAGGGAGACAGAATCTGAAGCAGGCTCCAGGCTCTGAGCTAGCTGTCAGCACAGAGCCTGATGTGGGGCGGGACTTGAACCCACAAACTGCGAGATCATGACTTGAGCTGAAGCCAGACGCTTAACTGACTGAGCCACCCAGGTGCCCCTAAAATATTTTTTACTGTTTTTTATTTATTTTTCCATGCTACTGTAGATAATGCTGCTCTAAACAAAGGGACTCATGTATCCCTCTAAGTTAGTGTTCTTGTGCTGTTTGGGTAAATACTTAGCAGTGCAATTGCTGGATCATAGGGTAGTTCTATTTTTAACTTTTTGAGGAAACTCCTTACTGTTTTCCAAGTGGCTGCACCAGTTTGCATTCCCATCAACGGTGCACAAAGGTCCCTTTTTCTCCGCATCTTCACCAACACCTGTTGCTTCTTGTGTTATTGATTTTAGCCATCCTGACAGGTGTGAGGTGGTATCTCATTGTGGTTTTGATTTGCATTTCCCTGATGATGAGTGATGAGCATCTTTTCGACTGTCTTCTGGCCATCTGGATGTCTTCTTTGGAGAAATGTCTGTTAATGTCCTCTGCCCATTTTTTATTGGATTATTTGTTTTTTGGGCATTGAGTTTTATAAGTTCTATATATTTTTTGGATATTAACCCTTTATTGGATATGTCATTTGCAAATATCTTCTCCCATTCAATAGATTGACTTTTTTTTAAAGCTTTTATCTTTAAGTAATCTTTACACCCAATGTGGGGCTCAAACTCACAACCTGAGATCAAGATTAAGAGTCATACGCTCCTATTTTCAGGGCGCCTGGATGACTCAGTTGGTTAAGCGTCTGGCTTCATCTCAGGTCTTGATCGCACGGTTCACAGGTTCAAGCCCCATATCAGGCTCTGTGCTGACAGCTCAGAGCCTGGAGCCTGCTTCAGATTCTGTGTCTTCCTCTCTCTCTGCTCCTCCCCTGTTCATGCTCTATGCTCTCTCTCTCTCTCTCTCTCTCTCTCTCTCTCTCTCTCTCTCTCTCAAAAGTAAATAATCATTAAAAAGCTTTAAAAAAAGAAAAAAACGGGTCCCATGCTCCTCTGACTGAGACAGCTCGGTGCCTTCCCCCCAGGGGTCACCTTTTAGTTTGGTTGATCAGTGGTCCTTTTTAAAAGCAGGTCAGGAGCACCTGTGTGGCTCAGTTTGTAAAGTGTCCAACTCTTGATTTTGGCTCAGGTCGTGATCTCACAGTTCATGAGTTCGAGCCCCGTGTTGGGCTCTGCGCTGACAGCAAGAATCCTGCTTGGGATTCTCTCTCTCTCTCTCTCTCTCTCTCTCTCTCTCTCTCTCTCACTCTCAAAATAAGTAAATAAACATTAAAAACACCGAGCAGACCAGAGAACAGCCCTCCTCTGTTTGGAGACTTGCAGTGATTCTTGCTCCTCTCAAGGTCAAGATGACCAGACCTGCCCAGCTGTCCCTTCCTCCTTGGCCCCCCTCAGGGCCTTTGCACCCTCTCCTTCCCTGTGCCTGTAACAATTCCATCTGAGAGAACCCCACGGCTTGCTTCCTGGCTTCCTCCAGATCTTTGCTCAAATGTCACATTCTCAAGGAGGCCTGTTCCCACCACCCCTGTTAACTTGCAGCCCTGCCCCCACCCTTTCCTTCCTGCCTCACCCCGCGTTCCTCATTAGATTTTCTCCAAAGCCCTTATTACCTCCTAATATACTGTCTAATGTTCTCATTTATTGTGTTTGCTCTCTTTGTCTCCCTTGTGAAAACTTCAGCTCCAGGAGGGGAGGGATTTCTGTCTGTTTTGTTCATGGCTGTGCGCATACCTGCAGCCTGGCACATAGTAGGTACTCAACAAATATTATTTGGTTGGTTGGATGGATGGACAGATAAATGGATGGATGGATGAATGGACAGATGGATAGATGGATGTGGTGGGCAAGTGGATGGATGGATGGATGGATGGATGGATGGATGGACAGATGGACAGATGGAGGGATGGATGGATGGACTGATGGACAGACACAGACCTGCTATGAGCCAGGCAGACAGAGCAGATGGAAAGCCATTAGTCACATACACACACTCTCTCTCTCTCTCTCTCTCTCTCTCTCTCTCTCTCTCACTCACCCACACACACTCACACACACAAGCCGCAGAACTGGGAACCCTCCCGTGGGCCCTCCTTCCTGGAGAAGCCCGGACGCAGCAAGGACAGCTGCAGGGGCCGGTTTCTGTCTGGGCCACCCTCTGGACGCTTATTTCCTCAGGCCTGTTAATTGTGGTCTGGGAGGTTTTAAAATAGTCTGTGACTTAAAAACAGAAAATCTCCCAGTCTGCTCAATTAATGTTCACAGTTCATTGTTTAGAATGGCACATAAAATTTTATAACGGGAAATTACGAGAATTCTCTTTGAAGACATCCCCCCAAGGAACGGATTTAGGAAGAAAAACCCCATTTCTGCTTTCAAGGGATAGGTCCTCTTAGCACAGTCTGGAACCTTCCCCAGAGATGAGTGTATGGGGGCAGAGGGAGGGGGAGAAAGAGCAGGCGCTTGGGGGTTGGATCCCAGCTCTGTGCCTGAACCAAACAGCTGGCATTTAATCCATGCTAAGCACTGAGCACATAGTCATTTTCAACTCAGCCCAGCAGTGCACAAAAGGAGTGTGCCCATTTATTAGATCTGAAAACTGAGGTTCAGCAGGATTCTGACCTAGGCCCATCTCAAGGGTGCCACGTGGCTTTTGCCACCCTTGAAAGGCCATGACTTTAGGCTCCATAGGCTGTCCCAAGGGGCTACACGTAGAGTATGGAGACCTAGACCATGTCTGTCATATAAGAGTATTCACTCCCAGACCCCACCCTTACCACCACACATAGGAATTGATCGCTGCTTCTAAACATTATGATTATCTTCTGAAGCGCACAGCTGCTTTGCATGCAATCTTTTGAACGTACTACTGTGTTAGTTTGCTCAAAGCAAATATTGTAAATGCCCCACAATTTTCAAAATCCCATTTGGGCATTTCTCTGCTTGTTTTCATTTAGTTGGAGTTGGAGACTCAAAAACAACAGTACCTGCATTTCTCTGGACTCATGAATGACCCAGACGTAGACTGGCCCTGAGCAGACTTCTGTGTCCACAGAGGCTTGCTGTGACCTGGGCCAAGGGTCCCTCACAGTCCGGACATTCCGGGTTCTCACTGCTGCATGAGGACACCCAGGAGTTATGGAAGCGAACACCCCAAGCCTCGCCTTGAGCCCGCCCAGCGATGACGCCACACAGGGTCTTTGCGGTGTTGTCCCTGCAAGGTGGGCTTGCAAATCCTTCTGCCTGTGTTCGCCCTGGGCCACCCTTGACTTCTAAAGTCGGGCTGTAGCCAGCCGGCACCCCAGTAGCCAGCCTCACCCTCACCTGATACGTCAGAGGGCAGCCGGGCCAGTCCCTTCCACCCGGCCGTTCCTCCAGCCCGAGGACTTCCTTCCCAGCCAGCCCCTTCCTCTCGAAATGCTGCTCTGGGTCAGACGCCTGGACATGCCACTTTTCACTCATTCCTTATATCATTACTGAGGGGCGCCTGGGTGGCTCAGTCGGCTGAACGTTCGACTTCGGCTCAGATCAAGATCTCACAGTTCTCGGTTTCAGGCCCCACATCAGGGTCTGTGCTGATGGCTCAGAGCCTAAAGCCTGCTTTGGATTCTGTGCCTCTCTTTCTGTCCCTCTTTCATTCACACTTTCTTTCTCCCTCTGAAAATAAATAAAACATTAAAAAAATATATATAGAGATAAAGCCCAAACAAAAAGTAAAAGCAAAGTAAATCTGTGGCTACTGGAACAAAACACAAATAAACAAACAAATAAATAAATAAATCATTGTCAAGCACCTACTGTGTGCAGTGGGTTCAGCAGCTAACAGATTTGGTCTCTGATCTCATGGTGCTTAATTCCTAGGGGTAAGAGAGAGGCAGTCCACACAAAAGCAAATAAATAAGATGACTTTAGAGGAAATGGGGGGCTACGAGGACAGAGCCATGAGTGACCAGGGAGGCCACTTGGAGCAGGAAACTAAGGCCTCAAAGATAAGAAAGATGCATGGGACACCCAGGTGGCTCAGTCAGTTAAGCAGCCGACTTCGGCTCAGGTCATGATCTCACGGTTCATGGAGTCAAACCGCGCATTGGGCTCGGTGCTGACAGCTCAGAGCCTGGAGCCTGCTTCAGATTCTGTGTCTCCCTCTCTCTCTGCCCCTCCCCCACTCACACTCTGTTTCTTGTCTCAATAATAAATAAAAGGATTAAACAAAAATTAAAAATAAGAAGATAAGAAAGATGCAGAACTATGAAGATCGAGGAGAAGAAAAAAGCAGTGCAAAGGCCCAGGGGCAGGATCGCTGAGCTTCTGGGAGGCCATGCAGGGTCTGAACTTGTAGTTCCTGCTTTTGATGTGGTCGAGGGACAGAAAGGAGTGTCTGAGCTTCTGGGAGGCCATGCAGGGTCTGAACTTGTAGTTCCTGCTTTTGATGTGGTCGAGGGACAGAAAGGAGTGTCGTACAGAAGGAGAAAGAGTCACATATGCAGCTTTTGCCCCTCTAAGGATGTAAGTTGTGGGGGGTCGTTTTTATTTTTTCTTATTTAGTAAGCTCTATACCCAACGTGGAGCTTGAACTCACAACCCCAAGATCAAGAGCTGCGTGCTCTGCCCACTGAGCCAGCTGGGCGCCAGAGGTTGTGAGTGGTTCCAACCACAAAGCCCTTCATCCCCAGCAGACCAAGGGAGGGCATCACAGAGGCCCCAGGGCATGCCCAGTCTCTCCCCAACTAACCGGCTTTGCTGCAAGTTACCAAACTCTGTGCCTCAGTTCCCTCCTCGATAAAGCAGGAGTTCGGGCTCTCTCTGAAAATAGGCCTCACAGGGAGGGGCCGGGTGGTCTCCAGAGCCTGGCTTGGGCTGCTTCTGCTCCTCCGAGCTTCCCACTCTGTGTCCCCAAGGTTCCAGAACACAGAACTCAAATGGTGAGGCCAAGCTGGGGGACCCTTACGACACAGGCTGCCATCTCAAACCCGCACAGGGCTGGCCAGGCAACTCAGTGATACTGCAGCCCGGGGCACCCCTGCCCTCTTTCCACATTTACCGCTGGGGCCATTTGTCTCTCCTTCCTCTCTCTGTGGAAACCTGCTCTCTCTGTCCCTCTGACTTGCCCATTTTGCCAGAATCACAAGAAGAGATTTTCCACTTTCCCTCTAACTCCTCTATGAGCAAAACGACAGTGCAAACCCAATAATAGATGGCCTGAAAAGACATTGAGCTTCGGGCCCAGACAGGCCATAGGGAGGGGTAGAGTCTGCACCAAATTGGAAGTATACAGCCTCTATCTTGAAGAGATTGGGGGCTACTGCTTGTTTCCAGCCAATTTGCAGTGAAAACGTCAGCCTGTGTAACCAGACGCTCTGATCTCCAGTAGAAGCCAGACATCCCGAAATGCCTGGGAAATCTCCTAATTTCTTAATATGAGCACCCAATTGAGACATTGTACGGTCATCGCTCAGGCCAGAGAAAACGGTTGTGCAAGCAGGACTGCTTTGAGAGCACAGAAGGAAAGGTGAGTTCCCTGGGACCCCCCCACCCCCACCCCAGGGAAGACTCAGGCTGGAAACCAAAGGGAGAGAGAGAGACTCTGGCTGCGAAGATGGCGTGATGGGAGATGGGGACCAACCGAGCACAGGCCTGGTGGCCAGAACACGTCTGCTGTGGCCAGGGCTGGCCAGCTGGCCATCACAGTGGCTATGACAGCGAGAGCAAGCCCAGAGGCACTGGCCCCAAAGACAGGCCCAGGAATCCAGAATTCCCTCTGCCTGCCTTTCGCCTTCCCTGGGCAGGTTTCTAAATCTTTGAGTTTGAAGGGAAAAAAGCCTAGTGGACTTTTGCTAAATCCTTAGCCGTGCCCCTCCTTTCTCCACCAGAATCCAGGCACCCCTTCCCTCTGGTAATCTCCATAGCTCACTCATAAATTATGAGCACGTTCATTTGCATGTCAGAAGCTCCGCCAAGAAATTAGATAAAATTGATCCGCCACAATTTATTCTCTCTATTTTTCCAAGAAATGGCCTCCCTCCCATGTTTTATTCATGGAGACACCCAGCTCTCTCTTTTATCTCCAACTCTCAGTAACATTTTCAATTTACTCAGTTTATAGCTGCAAGACACCCTTGGGCTGGGCGGGCGGGGAGGCCACCCAGAATGGGCCTCGCCGCTCCCGGCTCGCGTCAGCCAGTGTGCTCTGGAGCGAGACGGAAGCGTGTGCCAGCAAGATCTCACCAGCCCCGGGCTCGGGAGGAAGGTTTCAGGGGGGCAGCCCATACAGGCAGCTCCGGGCACTAATGAGGAGGGCTGTGCTCCGAGGTGAGCCGGGCAGGGAGCCTGGGTCCCTGCTGACTTTCGAGGAGTTTTCCAGCAGCTGCTGGGGCCTCGGGGAGGTAGGCCCACCTTTGGCCTGACAGGGGTCATCTGCCGGGGAGAGAGGAGTGCCTGCCTCCGACAGCCTTCCCTGTCTCCACGGGCCGGAGACACCTTCGCAAAGAAAGAAGTTAAAAAAGGATATATTCATATCTTCAGCACTTGCTTTAGAGAAGAAGAGATTTCTGGAAGGCCAATGGTTTGCTCTACTATCCCCCACCCTGAGAGGCACAAGGACAAGTGAGTTCACATCTATGAGTGGTCTGGGCAGTGTCAGCTTGCTGTCCACACAGAGTCCCCTGACACCTGGCCGGCGCACCCTCACCCCCGCCCTACCCAACCATAAGTCACCTCCTTTTTTATCTTTTAATTTTTAAGTTTACTTATTTATTTTGAGAGACAGAGACAGCACAAGTGGGGGAGGGGCAGAAAGAGAAGAAGAGAGAAGCCCAAGCAGGCTCCACACGGCCAGCGCAGAGCCCAACGTTGGGCTCGAACCCACAAAGCTGCAAGATCATGACCTGAGCCGAAAGGAAGAGTCAGATGCCCAACCAACTGAGCCACCCACGTGCCCCCAGCAGGTCCCTTCTGTAAGCAGAGGCTGCAAACCTGAATCCCCACCACAGCTATGCATGGGGTGGGGTGGGGTGACAGGGGCTCCGGCCAACAGGAGAGGGGCCTTTAGAGAAGGACGCCCCCTGCTCCAGACAAAAGCTGCCAGGAGGAAATAATGCAGGTCCTGTGTCGCCAGAGCTTTAAGCGTCTCAAGAGACTTCGAAAGTCCAGATCATATGTGAACTCACCTAGGTTTCAAGGATGGAATTTTCTGGGGTGCCTGGGTGGCTTAGTCGGTTAAGTGTCCAACTTCAGCTCAGTTCATGATCTCTCAGTTTGTGGGTTCGAGCCCCGCATCGGGCTCTGTGCTGACAGCTAGCTCAGAGCCTGGAACCTGCTTCTGGTTCTGTGTCTCCTTCTCTCTCTGCCCCTCCCCCTCTCATGCTCTGTCTCTCTCTGTATCGAAAATAAATAAAACATTGAAAAAGATTAAAAAAAAACATTCTGTTGTCAAAACAACTCTTAGCTCCAACGGCCATGTCTTCTGTAGTCACCATCCACACTAGGCTTGAGAGTAAAGACCACATCCTGGGGCACCCGGGTGGCTCAGTCGGTTAAGTGTCTGACTACAGCTGAGTGAATGATCTCACGGTTCGTGAGTTCAAGCCCCCCACGGGGTTCTGTGCTGTCAGCACGGAGCCTGCTTGGATTCTTTCTCTGCCCCTCCACCCCCCTCAAAAATAAATAAACACGTTTTCAGAATGCCATACCTTACTTATCCCCATGTGGCACAGCCTAGCCCTGTGCCTGGTATACACCAGGTGCCCTCAAAAAAATAAGTGTTAGTGGAGGTTGAACGTCTTGTGGCAGAAGCCACTCTTTACTTTCCCCAACATGGGCACTTCCTTTAGTCTTTGAAGCTATCAAACCTTCATTTTTAACTGATCATAAAAATCATGGCCTAAAGGACACATTTCATAGCTTCTCAACCAGGGACTGTGTTCCAGCCAGTGAGAAGGCAGCATAAGTGTTGAGTGGGGCTTCTGGGAAGGATGTTTAAAAGGAACTGAGTGGCTCAGCTGGTTGAGCATCCAACTCTTGATCTTGGCTTGGGTCTTGATCTCAGGGTCAAGAGTTCAGGCCCCACATTGGGCTCCATATTGGACATGAAGCCTTTTTAATTAAGAAAAAAAAAAAAGGAATGATAGAGTTGAGAGGAATGCCTTTTTGCTCTTCTGTGTTTTCACCCTCCTATGATCCTGGTCACAATGACTGGAGCTCTGGCAGCCATGTTGGACCATGAAGTAACAGGAGGATGAAAGCCAATGCCAAGGTTGAAGGGGCAGAAAAAGAGAAGGAGCTTGGGTCATGGATGGCAGAGCTGTTCTACTACCATGAGCTATTCACATCCGGACTTGTTTTACAAGAGAGAAATCAACTTAATTGGCTTCAAGCCACTATCATTTTGAGGTTTTCCATTCTATGCAACTAAGCGTAATCCTGGCTAATGCACTTGCTTCCAAGGTATGACGGACTGCTCACTACTACATCTGCAATCCCCCACCTGGGGAAAGAAGGGGAGAATATAATCCTTTAGATTTACCCTTTGCAAGTAAATCCCATGGGATGGGCTGAAGACAAGGAGACTAAAGAAAGCTTGTCGACCCTCTGGGATCCTTTTGGGTTCTCCGGTTCACAGGCGGCACGGGGAAACCACCATCATTGGTGGGAAGGCTGCGGCGACCTTCATTGCCTAGGGATCTGCCCGGTGTGGTATGTGCATGCATGCAGGCAGGGGGATGGACCAGATGGCTCCGGGTGGCCCAGATTTGATGAGAATGGAGACAACTGCTGGGGGACACTGTGTGTGGTATCCCCCTAAGCATGGGCCTTCTTCCCCAGGGGGGTAATAAGAGGAAGCTGGCCCTGCTTTCTGAGGACCGAGTCTTCCCCCCACAACACACAGGGCTGTGGGTAGTGCCTAGAAGACCTGCTCCAGGACACGACACAGGGCCTAAGACTCTCTCCATCCTCGCTGGGCCCCGAGCATGACCACGCTCCGTACGGCCTGGGACCGCAGAGCAGGAGCTGGAGCTGAGAGTCCCTGCTCTGCATCGGTCAAGTTCCACAGCACAGAGGCATCAAAAGACGCTTAGACCCAGAGTCTGGGGTCCCGCCCCCCATCTTTTACTACACCACTTCCTAGCTGGGGGATCTTGGGTCGGTTAGTGATTTGGGCTGCACATCACAGAAGATCCAACTCAAAATGGCTTCCATAGTGAGAACTTTTTTCTTAAATAACCAAAAAGTTCCAAGGTAGAACGCTCCAGGCTTGGCTCATTCAGCAACCCAACCACACCATCAGGGAACACGTTCCTTTCACCCTGCTGCTCTGCTTTTGTGATAGACTAGAGCAATGGCCCCATTCTTCACGCCCTCGTCCATGCCCTCTGCCCTGTGACCTGCCAGTGGCCATCTTCCCAGAGGAGTCACCGGCTCTGCCAGCTTTGACGCTGGGCTCAGTCAGGTGGCTTCCGTTGATAATCGCATATGGATGCAGGCACGGGCTTGAAAGGGGCATGGTGTTGGGGTGCGTCCTTTGCAGCTTTGCCGTGGCCCTGAGAGCCTGCTGGAGGGTGAGAGGTGTGGGGTAGACCTGAGCCAGCTTAGATCAGCTGACTCCGGTTACATGAGCAATAAATGCTTCTTGCTGAATGCCTCTTAGGCTTTGAGGCTGTTTGTTATGCAGCATCATTGTGGCCATAGATTACTGATACACATTCTCCACATGGACTTGCACCTTATGCTAACTCTCTTCATGGCTCTAATGGCTACCATCATTACAGAAATTACATGTAGCCAACAGTGACCACAGGCAAAAGATAAAAGCGAGTAACTCTAACTTGGGTTTTTTTTAACAGATTAAAAAAAATTTTTTTTAATGTTTATTTATTGAGAGAGAGAGAGAAAGAGTGAGCAAGGGAGGGGCGGGGAGAGAGAGAGGGAGACACAGAATCTAAAGGCTCCAGGCTCTGAGCTGTCAGCACTCACAAACTGCAAGATCATGACCTGAACCTAAGTCAACCAACCTCAGTTGGTTAACCAACTGAGGCACTGAGCTACCCCTTATATTTTTGAGAGTGCAAGTGGAGGAGGGGCAGAGAGAGGAAGACAGAGGGTCTGAAGTGGGTTCTGTGCTGACAGCATCAAGCCCGACGCAGGGCTTGAAGTCACAAACTGTGAGATCATGACCTGAGCTAAAGTCAGACACTCAACTGACTGAGTCCCCCAGGCGCCCCTTGGGTCTTTTTATCAAAGCAAGGAAAACCTCTTCACCAGCCCCCAACAGACTTCTCTGCCAGCCTGCCTCTCATGCACATGCTGAGCGTGGGGGAAGAGGGAGAGATCAACATGCCTAGGCCAGTCAGAAATCACCCCAGGCTGTGGAGTGGCCCACTTCCTTAGGGAAGAAGGACAAGCAAAATGCAGATGAGGAAGGGTATGTGTTGGTATGAAGGGTGGGGATGGCTGTGGACAGGCAATCAATAGCATCTCCCACACACGGTGTCTTAGAGACTCAGTTTTCCCATCTGCCAAATGGAAATAATACCTGCTCTACCCACTCCCCTGAGTGAAATGTGAAAAGAGCATAGCAGATACTAGGATTGTGTGACTATAATAGAGAGAACCTATAAGTCCGTCAAATATTAATCTTATCCCCTGAAAGGGTTTCTAATGGGGGTTAGAAAGAACCATTTCCCCAGCCTTCCCCCACCCCAGTGGTGAGGGCTCTCATATGGTGCCAGTCTGGTTGTGTTGTATGTATCCAACAGGAAAAGGAGGCGGGGGGGGGCCCCCTTCTTCTTTGGGCACACCACCTCACTGCTGACCATCTGCAGAAGAGGCAGGGACCTCCCGGGGAGGACCCAGGGGCAGGCTGGCCTTGGCTGGTAGGGACAGGTCTGCAGGATGAGGGGCAGTACCTTCTCCAGAAGAGGGCGTGGTGGGGCAGAGCCCCTGAGGGAGGCACCCACCTCAGGCTTCCTTGCCATCCACAGTTTTCAAAGGAGCGGGAACCCCAGGCACGAGAGGTTCTCTAGGGTCCAGCAACCCCAAACTACTGTCCTTGCAGTGTGGATCCTTGGAGGGAAGGTATCCAGAAGTTTCTTCACTAGGGTGATGACAAGGGCTGGACGTCTGTAAAATACATTTTCGGATGTGCTTCAGGTCACACCGCAGACGGGGTAAAATAAGGCTAGGGCTGAGGAAGATGATTTGTGAATAAATTCAGCAAAGCCAAGCCCTGAAACCATTGCTACAGGTCCCAGTCCTGTGCCCCCCACCCCCCTCCACCACCTTCGTTATGGCTCAGTCAGGGACAAAGGCATAGACTTTTCAGGCTGAGAGGGTTGTTTCTGCAGGTTCCTGACGTAACACGCGAGTTTATGGGGTGCTTTCCACCCTGTGATCAAGTGCACACACGAACCAGGCTATTGGTTACAGCACTGTTGGGACACTTAGATGTCCCTGGGTAGGGGAAAGGCTCACAGAACACTCACCATCAGCGCAATGGATTTTTTGTAAATAAATAGTAGCAGTTGGTATTAGTAGTAGTAGTATTCACAGTATAGTGTGAGGCTCCCACTTCTCTCGCCCCCGCTCTGAAGGATCTATCTCTAGCAAGATGAACACACAGAACCCCTTCTGTTTCTTCCTCTCCCATCCGCCTTGCCCTTCGCTTCCAGTCCTGTGGGGCCTGCTTTCCTTAGCCCCGCCCCTCCTGGTGGGCCCGCCCCTGGCGCCTCCCTTTCCCTTTGCTCCTCCCTTGAACCCTGTGGCGGCACAATCTTCGCTCTAGGAGCAGTTCTGTGGGATGGTAGCGAAGCCCACGTGTTTGGGGGTAAGCACCGCAAAGGGAGAGGCTATGCACTAGGATCGGACATGTTTTCCAAGGTGTAGGCCTAATGGGGCAAAAAAAACAAAAAAAAAAGCTAAGTCCAGAACTGTGTGCTGCGTGCGCGAATGGGTGCCCGCGCCTGGAGCATCTCTGGAAGAAATTGCTAGGAGTGGCTGCCTCTGGGGAGAGCAAGGAAAGAGCAGGGGTCCAAGGGCAGGAAGGAAACTTACTCTGTATCTTAGAACCCGTCTTAGAAGATAAATTATTTGAGAAATGTTGTCATGTGAGGATTTTCCCTGTTTAAAATAAATTGACTCATTTTCGAAGTGTTTTCACCACCCCTCTCCTGATCCCATCAGCCCCTCCCTGTGGGTAGGTATGGTTATCCTGATTTAAAAGGAAAGAAGACTGAGTCCCCTAGCAGCGACATGACTGGCCCATCACGCCCAGGAAGACTCCAGTCAGGCCTGGACCAGCACCAGCCTCCTCCCTCTCCTTCCGGAAGGGTTTCCAGCGTCAGCATGGCAGTTCCCTCCTGCGTGAGACCCTCTCTGGCCGACTTGCCCAGCTGCCAGCAGCCTGGCTTGCAGGCGCCCTCCAGTCTGGGCATTAGGGGGCTGGGATGCTGAGCCAGGGACGTTGAGCCCCTAGGAGGGTCCACATCAGACCACACTGACCCAGCTCGGCAGCAAGACCTCAACCAGCCCGCCAACCCTGTTCCCATCACAGTGCATTGCTTATAAAATACATTCTTAAAACGCCTGTCACATTTTATCTGATGTTTAAAATTGATTTTCTTTTTGGATGACACACAATATGAACCGGCTGCTCAGAGATCTCTTAATCAGCCATAGACTCCTGCACGGTGCTCATCATCAATGTCTGGACGCTGGGAACAGGACTGGAACTGGCCCAGACGTGGGGTTCCGGGAAGCCTTTGAACCTGGTGCAAGTGTGAGGCCGGGGAACTGCCCAGAGGGTTTTGCAATGACAAACAAGGCTCCCATCTGCTTGCTGAGGCTGCTGGAACATTCTTAGGGCAATGCTCCCCCAAGAGAGGCAGCTCAGAAACCTAATAGGAGACGAATCCAAATGTGTATTGAGCAGCTACTAAGAACCGGGGTCTGTGCTTGGCACTGTCACCTGTCACTTCCTTTACTCTGCATGACAGCCGGTAAGAAGGCTTGAATCACTTCTTTTGATTGCTAGAATGAGTCCCTCTGAAGCTAGCACAAGTCATGGGTGGGGGGCGGTTGGGATGGGATGTCCCGAAGTGACAAGAAAGATAGACTCTCTTGGAAACTCCCTCATTCCTTCAACAAATACGTGGTGAAGGTCTGTGACATGTCTGGCCCCATTCTGGGTGCTGTGGATACATCAGAGAACAAAGTGAAAAAGAAAAAAATTGCCCTGGAGTGGTGGATATTTTACTTTTTTAAATTTTTTTTTATTTTTTTAATATCACAGTTGAATTTTACTTTTTTAATTGAAGTATAATCAACATATGACGTGATATTAGTTTCAGGTGTACAATTTAGTGACTCACAATCCTCTGTATCGCTCGGTGCTCATGGCGGTAAGTGCACTCTTGATCCCCTTCGCCCGGTTCACCCCCCCTTTTTTCATTGTATTTAAGAGTTTTGGTTTTTTGTTTGCCTCCTTTTCCCTTTGTTTGTTCATTTGTTCTGTTTCTAAAATTCTACATATGAATGAAATCATATAGTTTTAAACAAGATTTAATTTCTTTTTATGGGTGGGTAATATTCCATTGTGTGCGTGTATGTGCGTGCGTGTGCGTGTGTGTGTCACATCTTCTTTATCCATTCGTCGATCAGTGGACACATGGGTTGCTTCTATAGCTTGGCTATTGTAAACAATGCTGCAATAAACACTGGGTGCACATATCTTTTGGAGTTAGTGTTTCCATTTTTTGTGTGTAAATACCCAATAGGGGAATTACTGGATCATATGGTAATTGTATTTTTAATCTTTTGAGGAACCTCCATATGTTTTCCACAGTGGCGGCGCCAGCCTGCATTTCCACCAACAGTGCGGGAGAGCGTTCCGCTTTCTCCACATCCTCACCAACACTCGTCATTTCTTGTGTTTTGATTTTAGCCATTTTGATATCTCACTGTGGTTTTGATTTGCATTTCAAGTGGTGGGCGCTTTAAACAGGCTGATCACTGAAGCAGGCACTGTCAGTTCTGAAGGCTCTGCTGTGGAGGACCTGGAGCTTGAGCAGTGGAGACTGGGGGGGGAGGGGGACAAGGCAGTATTGCCCCCAAGTCACAGCATAAATTGTTGCCAGCCTGTGACTAACTGCCCTGCATCTGGAGTCCATCCATGGTCCAATCAACAATGGCTTGGGGGTGTCCCCAGGGGCAAAGCTGATTCACTGGGAGGGGCTGTGGGTGGCCCCCTAGCCAGGAAAGAGCACCTGCCTTTTACAAATGGACCCTCTGAGGGCTCAATTCAGACTGCCCCCATCAAATATGGCCCACAGAAATGTTACTTTAATTGAACCAATACTTAAAATGGGAATTCTCTGGGCAGTTGAGCATCGCACTTTTGATTTCGGCCCAGGTCGTAATCTCACAACTCATGAGCTGAAGTCTGGCTCTGTGCCCAGAGTGAGGGGCCTACTTGGGATTCTTTCTCTTCCCCTCTCTCTCTGCTCCTCCCCCACTTGCATGCACACTCTCTGTCCGAAAATACATTTTTTAAAAAATGGGAAATCTCATCTAACAGCTCAGATTTTTTAAAAAAATTTCCTGAAAATAGGAGCACCTGGGTGTCTCTGTCAGTTGAGCACCCGACACTTGATTTCTGCTCAGGTCATGATGTCTCAGTTGGTGAGTTCGAGCCCCACGTCTGGCTCTGCACTGCCAGTGCTTGGGATTCTCTCTCTTTCTCTCCACCTTCCCCGCTTGCATTCTCTCTCTCTAAAAATAAACAAACTTTAAAAAAATTCACCTAAAAATAATCATCAGACCTGACAATCCTGGCAGCTCGTTTTCCTGACAGGTACCAGTAGGTGAAGAAGCCAACCCTTCAGGCGGGGCCTCAGGCGGGGTGCTCAGTGCTACACAAGGGACTTGTTTATGCTGCCGTCTGCCCCCTGTGGCCATTTGATCTGCAACATCGATCCAAAGGTTTGTCCCGCATAACCGAGGGGCTGCTGGGAGCCAGGACGGGGCCTTGATCTCCCATCTCCCGGGGCGGTGTTTGGCTGCCGCATCATCCTGCCACTGCTCACATCAGCTCTGGCGGCCGTCCCAGCGTGCCGGGACTCAGTCCTGCCACCAAGGGATGCCCTCAACAGACAGCAAAGGGACAGGCTCCCACTGGGCTCCCCCACCCACTTCTGCTGGTGACATGTCATTCTTCCTGGCTTAGAGTTGTTCTGAGTCCTTGAATCCCTTCTCCTGAGCCACTAAAACGGATTTCTTCAGAAGTTTTTCCAAGCAGAAGGCCTATAAACTCTTGGGATAAGCTTGGGATTTGGGAACTAGGGCTGTCTTCATTCCGCCTCTTAGTATGCCCCAAGTCTGAGCACTGCGTGTGGCTCAAAGGACCAGCCAGGATGGCGATGGGCCATTGCCGAATGCCAAGGCCAGAGGCCTCACGGCAGGCCCCAGGCCTTGTCCAGTAGGGACACCTTTCCCTGAAGCAAAGGGCTTCCAGCAAGAGGCTAGAGGTGGAGTTCAGGGAAATGGCGGGCTTGGGGCAGGGGTGAGAAGGGTGGGGTGGGTGAGGTCTGAGAAGCAAAGCCCGCCTCTCTCAGAGCTCCAGACTAAGACCATGGCAACTCCCTACCCGGGAATCTGCAGGCGGCCGATCAGCTCAGTTACCACAGGAGGCCCTAGATCTGGGGTAAACGAGCCAGGTGACTTTCCAGAGGAGAAAGGAGCAAGTCATGAGCAGGTGGCGTGGCCTCAGGTACCACTCAGATGTCCGCCTGTGCACCCTTGGGCATAGATCCAGCCTCACACTGAGCCAACCTCTCCTTGAGGGAACAGGCGCCTTAGGGCCCATATGTGCCCCTCATTCCTCCCCGCCTGCCCTCAGGTAACATTTGTGAATTTGGCCCTATTATGGATTTGGCCCTGATCTGGGCTATGGGACTCAGAATGGCCCATGACCAGTGGTGACACCAATAGCAATGAGGTTTAGACGAGGCGCCTGGGTGGTTCAGTGTGTTGGGCCTCTGGCTTTGGCTCAAGTCTTGATCTCAAGGTTGGTGGGTTCGAGCCCCGCATCAGGCTCTGTGCTGACAGCTCAGAGCCTGGAGCCCATCTTCAGATTCTGTGTCTCCCTCTCGCTCTGTCCCTCCCCTACTCATGCTGTCTCTCTCTCTCTCTCTCTCTCTCTCTCTCTCTCTCTCTCTCTCTCAAAAATAAATAAAACGTTAAAAAAAATTGGGGGGAAAAAATAGCAATGAGATCTAGACCAGAAAGGAGCTGGGGTCAGGGAAGGCCTCACAGAAGGGACATAGAAGCCGACACGAAGGATGAAGAGGGGTTGGCTGCAGAGTAGAGGGGGATCAGGTCAGGCGGAGGCAGAGCGATGCATGATGGTCCAAAGGCAAGGCAAGGGTCAGGGTGCCTGGAGCAGTGCAGGTGGCTGGCAGTGGAGGGGAGGGGGAGAGGGAAGCGGTTGACCACAGGCCAGGAAGGGGGGCGGGGGCTCACAGAGCAGGTAAAGGCCTGGACTCTGTCTTGAGATGGTGGGAGTCATAGAAAGGCTTTCAGCGGGGGGCAGGTGGAGGATGGGCTGGAGGGGGCCAGTGTGGAGTCAGGACCACCCCCCAAACACAGAAGCCGCTCCCGGGCGCCAACATTTGTGCCACTGCCTGGGGCAGGACTTGCAGTGGGGATGTGAGAAATATCAAGTGTCCCCGCCTGGGGTGACACAGGGAGCCCTGTCCCAGTGGGTGAGTCGGGGTTGGTGCGGCTTTTCCTAATTCTGTTGTGAAAATCCATCATCACCCCAGGAAACCAAAGGCCCTTCAAAGGCCCAAGCTGGAGCTCCCCTTAATCTGGGCAGACACCCTCTCGTGGCTGCCTGTCCAGCTCGTGTCACTTTAAAATTCTCTTTGTTTGAGCCATCTGAGAGCCTGGGCTGCTGGGCTCAGGGAATTCATAACGGACTCAATGCAGGCAGGGACTGAGGTCTGGGACGCAGGCTGCTGGGCCCAAAGAGGGCCTGCTGGGGAAGGGCCAGACTGGTCCACAAGGCACACCTAGCACATCTCTGGCCCTCAGCGGCCTGCTGGCCACCAGCACTGGTGGTGGCGGGTGTGGAGCAGGGGGTCGGTCGTTTTGGGGATGGGAGGGAGGCACTGGATCTCCTGGCCCTGCCTGCCTGGAATCACGATGCACAAGGATATTTCAGAGATTTGCCCCTGGTCCTTCCACACAGGGCAGTAGGTGGCTCTGGAGGGTTCTAAGGTCTGAAGGGTGTCTCTGAGCAGTGGCTAGGCGTAGGGGTGGCTTGAGGGAACTTCGGCCCACTCAAAAGTCTCCAGCCACCCTGACTGAATACAGAATCCAGGTAAAGGCAGGGTCCTCGTTCTCCAGCTCCAGGACAAGCCCCCAGCCCCCATTCACACCCACACAGCCAACCGAAGCCTATCCCGGCTGCCCCTGCTGGATGACCTGACCCGAGACTTGGGGTGGGGTGGGCTGCTCTGAGCCACACCACACCTGTCGGTCTTGCGGAGTCAGGCCCAGCCTTCGGGTTCCTGGCTTGTCCTGAGGTGGTCATGGTCAGGATGGCAGCCTGGCACCTCCGCCCCCTCCAGCCAATATCCTCATACACCCATTGTGTTCGGGCTTCAGAAATCACAGTCTGCCCCCTTCTGGTGGTTCAGGAAGCTGCCGGCTGGCTGGAGCTCCAGCATAGGTGTTGGGGCGAAGGTGCTGGGCTGAGCCCGCCTTGGCATTGCCTCCTGGGTGCCCCTACCACGCTCTGACTGAGGGGAGGGGACTTGGGGCCATGACAAGGGCTTCAAATGTGTGCCTTTGACTTTCCTTTGGGATGCTGTTATGCATGGGTCACAGGAATGGGATGGAAAGGAGTGACATTCTCCATCTTGAAATGTGTGTCCCATTGCCAGGCCAGGCTGCCTTCAGTGACCTATAATTTTCAAAAAGAAATATGCTAATTACCCTGGCACAGTTAGATTGCACAGTCATGTGTGCTGCGTTAGGTGCACTCATTTGTTAAATCTATTCATATTAATAAGACTACAGTGGTAGAGATTTGTTTCCATGCTTCCCCACGTTGTAACATAGGGAAGCTACAACACATAGGGTAGCACATTGTGTAGGACCAGATACCAAATGAGACGTGTGGAAGAAGGACTTGTGTCTCAGGGAGGTCTGGAGCCCGGGGCAGGTTCCCATTTGCCTGACACTAGGGTTCTGTGGTCCACAGATCTGGGCTCAAGTGCAATCTCCCTGCTGACTAGCTGTGTGGCTTTGCACTGTGCCTCAGTTTCCTCACCTGTAAATGGGGCAAATAAAGCAGCCTTATGGATACGGTAGCAGAGCAGATGAAACTGCACACATGAAGTATGCAGCACGAGGCGACTGTCCAGCGAACAGGGCCCGCATTAGCTCCGCGTACTAACCCCACTAGTGCTTTCACCGAGGACCAGGCTTCTGGTCTTCTTGCTACGGACGAGGCAGCTAGAGCTCAAAGAGGCCCGAGCAAACCACCCGGACAGATGGATGCCCAATAAAATGCACACCCGGCAGGTGCTGCTCTACGGTACAAGGCAGGGCTACAGACAGGTAATGGGTTCAGAGGGCTTCCCTGTATGAGTGTTGGGGGTTAGGAGGAAGTAAGGGGAAAGGCTCAGGTTTTAGGAAAGAGAAAGTAAGTCCTGGCTTCTTTCCTAAGAGTTTGGAGTATGTCTTTCTAGAACCAGGTCTGCTGCATACAGCCCTCAGCTCTGCACAGTTCGGGCTCTCTAAAAATTTTTTAATAATTTTTAAAAATCTATTTGAGAGAGTGTGAGCAGGGGTGAGGCGGGGGGAGGGGGGAGAGAGGGGGAGAGAGGGAGAGAGAGGGGGAGAGAGAGAGAGAGAGAGAGAGAGAGAGAGAGAGAGAGAATATGAATCCCAAGCAGACCTTACACTCAATGGAAACACAGAGTTGGAGAAGCAACCAAGTGAACCACCCAGGAGCCCCATGGGCTCTTTCACTTTTAAATGACACCACTCAAACTGGATTAAGTATAAAAAGGGATTTATGGGCTCATGGAACTGACAATGCCAGGGCGTGGTTGCCTTTCAGTTGGGTACCACCCAGGCCCTCAGACAATCACGTCAGACTCCACTTTCTCTGCCATCTCTTGCCCGTGGTCTCTGTGGTGGCTTCCTTCTCAAGCAGGCTCCCCACGTCCTCCTTCCGGTGCCTACTTCCCAATCTCAGTTCCAGGATAGTGTCCCACACTGGGGACTCCACCAGAAAGGCCACTCGGGCTTGGTTCCCAGTAAGTTCTAATGAAGTCCTGGGAAGGACTCCTATTGGACAAGCTGGAGTCTCGGGCCTGCCCTTGAACCAATCACAGAGGCCACGCCAATTGGATATGCTGATTGGGCAGGCCCACGTCACATGACCCTCACCAGCGGAGCCCTAGGCCTGGGAAGTCAGTCCCTAGGGCTGGCACTTGGGAAGGGGTTATCCTTAAAGGGTCAGCAAGACACTGTAAGCAGATCCCCCAGGTGAAAGGTAACAGATGTTTCCTGCAAAGGTGATGCTTTTTGTTCTCCTCAGGGTTTGTTTTTGTTTTTTGTTTGTTACCTCTCTCTTTTCGTGCCTGAAAGCTGCTATTGTATGCCAAACACAGAGAAAAGGTACCAGTGCCAGTTTGGAAACAGGTGCACTGAGGCTACCCAGGCCCCTGTGCTGGCTGCTGGGAAGAGGCCCCGGAGTGGCGAGCAGCTGCCACTGCCGAATCACCAGGCTTCTGCCTCACGCAGATCTGAGGCCGCCATGACACCACCGCTCCCCGAACAGCGGAGGTCTTAGCTCCCGGTGCCCACCCTTGGCACCCTGAGACCCAGCCCCAACCTGGATGCACTTCTACTCCAAGAAGCAATTCAGAGTACACTGTGCTTCTAGGAAAATTCTCCCGAGACACATTAAGTATATTAAGTTTGGATATGTTTTACATCGTCATGTACCTTTTATAGGGTGATTGTTCCGTCCCTCCTCAGACCCTCCTCTTCCCAAATGTCTCACATGATAGATGAGCAAAGTAGGGTTTACTTTTTTTAAGTGTTTGTTCCAGGGGTGCCTGGGTGGCTCAATGGGTTAAGCGGCCGACTTCAGCTCAGGTCATGATCTCATGGTTTATGGGTTCAAGCCCCACTCAAGCTCTGTGCTGACAGCTCCGAGCCTGGAGCCTGCTTCTGATTCTGTGTCTCCCTCTCTCTCTGACCCTCCCCTGCTCACACTCTGTCTCTCTCTCTCAAAAATAAATACATGTTAAAAAAATTTTTTTAAGTGTTTGTTCTGATCGTCTATGTGGAAAATCTAGAAGAATCAACAACAAAAATCCTCCTGGAACTAATAAATAATTATAGCAAGATTGTAGGATACAAGGTTAATATACAAGTCAATTGTTATCCTCCATATCAGCAATAAACAAGTGGAATGGGAAATTAAAAACATAATAGCAATTTGTTAACAATCACCAAAAGTGAAATATTTTAATATTTTAAAGTTTTTATTTATTTATTTTGAGAGAGAGAGAGAGTGAACAAGGGAGGGGCAGAGAGAAAGGGAGCAAGAAAATACCAAGCAGGATCCACACTGTCAGCACAGAGCCTAACACAGGGCTTGAACTCATAAACCATGAGATCATGACCCCAGCCAAAATCAAATGGGACACTTAACTGACTGAGCTACCCAGGTGTCCCTAAAAGTGAAATACTTTAATATAAATCTAACAAAATATGGACAAGATGTATGTGAGGAAAACTACAAAACTCTGATGAAACAAATCAAAGTAGGTCTAAATAGGGGCGCCTGGGTGGCTAAGTCGGTTAAGCATCCGACTTCCACTCAGGTCAGGATCTCACGGTCTGTGAGTTGGAGCCCCGTGTCAGGCTCTGTGCTGACAGCTCAGAGCCTGGAGCCTGCTTCAGATGCTGTGTCTCCCTCTCTCTTTGCCCCTCAAATGCTCATGCTCCGTCTCTCTCTCTCTCAAAAATGAATAAATGTTAAAAAACAAACAAAACAAAACAAAGAAGGTCTAAATAAATGGATAGACAGTCTGTGTTCATGACCAGAAAGACCCAATATTTTCCAGATGTCAATTCTTTCCAACTCCATCTGTTTCATTCAATCAATTTCAAAAAGCATTTCTTTGGATATCAATGAATGGATCCTACAGTTTAGATGCAGAGGCAAAAGATCCAGAACAGCCGAGTCAATATTGAAGGAAGAACAAAATTGGAGGACTGACACCACTCACCTTTAAGACGTACCATGAAGCAGTGATAATCAAGACACTGTGCTACTGGTTAAAGAATAAACAGATCAATGGAACAGAATAGAGAGCCCAGGAACAGACCCACATAATATAGTCAACTGATCTTTGGCAAAGGAATAATATAATGAAGAAAAGATAGTCTTTTCAACAAACGGTCCTGGAACAACTACATATCCACGTGCAGAGAAATGCAACACAGAACTTAACCTTTCACAAAAATGAACTCACAATGGATCACCATTTTAAATACGAAATGCTGGGGCGCCTGGGTGGCTGAGTCGTTAAGTGTCCGACTCTTGATGTCCCCTCAGGTCATGATCTAACAGTTCGGGAGTAGGAGCCCCACATCTGGGATCCCCAAGCCCCACAGCTGGGAATTCTCTCTCTCTCCTTCTCTCTCTCTGCCCCTCCTCTGTTAACTCACTTTCTCAAAAATAAACTTTTTTTTGAAAAGTCATTAAAAAAATAAAGAAATGTAAAATGAAAATTATAACACTCCTAGAAGGTAACATAGAAGAAAACCTAGAGGACCCTCGGAATGGTGATGACTTTTCGTTTTATTTTTTTAATGTTTATGAGAGAGAGAGGGAGGGAGAGAGAGAAAGAGAGAGAGTGGGGAGGGGGATGCAAAGCCCAATGGGGGGCTCAAACTCACAAACTATGAGATCATGACCTGAGCCAAATTCAGATGCTTAACCAACTGAGCCACCCAGGTGACCCAAGCATCTGATTCGTTTTTGTTTTTTTAATTCTTTTTATTTATTTTTTAAAAATTTTTAACATTTATTTAGAGAGACAGAGAGAGAGAGAGATGAGCAGAAGAGGGGCAGAGAGAGAGGGACACACAGAATCGGAAACAGGGTCCACGCTCTGAGCTGTCAGCACAGAGACTGATGCAGGGCTTGAGCCCACAAACTGTGAGGTCATGACCTGAGCTGAAGTCAGATGCTCAACCGACTGAGCGACCCAGGTACTCCCCAAGCATCTGATTCTTAACCTTGGCTCAGGTCAGTATCTCATAGTTTGTGAGCTTGAGCCCCACGTCAGGCTCTGCACTGACAGTGCAGTCTGCTTACAATTCTTTCTTGCTTTCTCTTTCTCCCTACCCCATTCATGCTTGTTCTCTCTCATAATAAATAAATAAATGTAAATAAACAAATAAATAAGATACACTCCATGAGAGAAATAGTTTATAAGCTAGATTTCATTAAAATTAAAAACTTCTGCTCTGCGAAGGACGACGTCAAGAGAATGAGAAAACAAGGCAAAGACTTGGAGAAAATCTTTGCAAAAGACACACTGGATAAAGACTGATAACAAACATGGGCAAAGAACCCTTAAAAGTCAACAAGGAAATGAACGACCCCATTAACAAGTGGGCCGGAGACGTTACCAGACCTCTCACCAAAGAAGCACACGGAAATTAAATACATGAAAAATGCTCTCTCACACTTCCTGTTTTCAGACTATGTCACAAACCTGTAGTCATCAAAACAGTATGGTGCTGTCGTAACTACTGACACATTGACCAATGGAACAGGATACAGAGTCCCCAAACAAACACACATGTATATGGTCAAATAATAATTGACAAAGGGGCCAAGAATATTGAATAAGGAAGGGAAAGTCTCTTCAATAAATGGTGTTGGGAAAACTGGATATTCACATGCAAAAGAATGAAATTGGACTGCTCACAAAAAATAACTCAAGATGCAGGAAAGACTTAAATGTAAGACCTGAAGCCATCAAACCCCTAGAAGAAAACACAGGGGCAAAACTCCTTGACACTGGCCTTGGCAGTAAGTTCTTTGGACATGACATCAGTGCACAGGCAACAAAAGCAAAAATAAACAAATGGGACTACATCACACAGCAAAAGAAACAATTGACAAAATGAAATGACAATCTACAGAAGGAGAGGAAATATTTGCAAACCATATATTTGGTGAGAAGATAATATTCAAAATATATAATGAACTCATACAACTCAAACACAAAAACAAAAATCCAGTTTAAAAATGGGCAAAAGGGGCGCCTGGGTGGCTCAGTCGGTTAGGCCTCTGACTTTGGCTCAGGTCAGATCTCACGTTCGTGGGTTCGAGCCCCGCGTCGGGCTCTGTGCTGACGGCTAGCTCAGAGCCTGGAGCCTGCTTCTGGACTCTCCCCCTCTTATGCTCTGACTCTCTCTGTATCAAAAATAAATAAAACATTTTTAAAAAATTAAAAAAATAAAAAATAAAAATGGGCAAAGAAAACAAAATGGGCAACGAATTGGAATAGGCATTTCTCCAAAAGA